>NC_132880.1:21966896-22281063 GCF_030463535.1 Salminus brasiliensis
GCTCCGGAAAACTCGAGTACTTTGACATGTCTGGATCTGGTGAAGTCTCGTGAAGACTCGGGTGTTAGCTGGCTAGCTAACCAACAGTCCGCTTCGGCCACTTTCTGAAGCAGAACTGAGCTACTGAACCTCCCCTCCCGCTCTCTGAAGATCAGCTTAAACCGCGTCCGATTAAAATCTGATCATAATTCAGACCGATGGGTCGGATTTTTAAGGCTCGCCGTTTGGTTTCGTTTCGTTTTCGAGCGGCGCTGCGAACAAACCCCGTAAACAAGCCCTGCTGGAGGGGCCTCCGTCCTCCGTCCTCCACAGCTCAGCTCACAGCTTCTTTCCACTGGCTCTAAGGCTCCCTCTGTTAGTCCTGGGGATGCCGTGCCCTTACCGCGCTCTCCTGCCCCGCAGTTTTAGCGAATTTGCGGACAGACACGGCGACGTTTTAACGCCTCGAGAGACCGAAGGAGAGTTCAGGAAACCAAGAGTCATGTGACTGCGGCTACAGGGCCACGTGCGTGCGCGCGCCGGAGAAATGCCACGCCCCTGTCCTGGAATCACCGGAGGAACGAGGGCGCGTCTCAAACAGCTCTCTGTGCCTTCGAAGCGCCCTACAGAGGTCGCGAAGTGCTGACTTCTGAACTACACTCTAAAGTAGTGTTCTTAATAACGTGCACGGGATTTTTTAGTACCGGGCCACTGGAGCCAAGAAACACGTGAACAAATACCCAGTCCCAAAGATAAGAAAGATCAGGTAAAAAATCATATTTAGAGACTATTAATAGAATATTTGAAAGCCTCCCTTGATTTTATAAATTGTTCCCTCAATGTAATAAATCATTCCATCGATTTTATAAATGTTTCCCTTAATTTAACTAAGGCATCTTTTCTACACAGTGGGAGCAATTTATTAAACTAAATAAACAGATTGTGAAATTGAGGCTTATTAAATTGAAGGAACCGTTTATTTAATTAAAGGAACGACTTATTAAATTGAGAGAACAACTTATTAAATTCAGGGAACAGTTTATTAAATTGAGGGAATGACTTATTAAATTGAGTGAACAGTTTATTAAATTGGGGGAACAGTTTATTACATTCAGGGAACAGTTCATTAAATTGAGGAAAACAACTTATTAAATTGAGAGAACAAGTTTTTCAATTGAGTGAACAGTTTATTAAATTGAGGGAACAGTTTATTAAATTGAGGGAACGATTTATCAAATTGAGTGAACAGTTTATTAAATTGAGGGAACGATTTATTAAATTGAGTGAACAGTTTATTAAATTGAGGGAACGATTTATTAAATTGAGTGAACAGTTTATTAAATTGGGGAAACAGTTTATTAAATTGAGGGAACGATTTATTAAATTGAGTGAACAGTTTATTAAATTGAGTGAACAGTTTATTAAATTGGGGAAACAGTTTATTAAATTGAGGGAACGATTTATTAAATTGAGTGAACAGTTTATTAAATTGGGGAAACAGTTCATTAAATTGAGGAAAACAACTTATTAAATTGAGAGAACAACTTATTAAATTCAGGGAACAGTTTATTAAATTGAGGGAATGACTTATTAAATTGAGTGAACAGTTTATTAAATTGGGGGAACAGTTTATTACATTCAGGGAACAGTTCATTAAATTGAGGAAAACAACTTATTAAATTGAGAGAACAAGTTTTTCAATTGAGTGAACAGTTTATTAAATTGAGGGAACAGTTTATTAAATTGAGGGAACGATTTATCAAATTGAGTGAACAGTTTATTAAATTGAGGGAACGATTTATTAAATTGAGTGAACAGTTTATTAAATTGAGGGAACGATTTATTAAATTGAGTGAACAGTTTATTAAATTGGGGAAACAGTTTATTAAATTGAGGGAACGATTTATTAAATTGAGTGAACAGTTTATTAAATTGAGTGAACAGTTTATTAAATTGGGGAAACAGTTTATTAAATTGAGGGAACGATTTATTAAATTGAGTGAACAGTTTATTAAATTGGGGAAACAGTTCATTAAATTGAGGAAAACAACTTATTAAATTGAGAGAACAAGTTTTTCAATTGAGTGAACAGTTTATTAAATTGAGGGAACAGTTTATTAAATTGAGGGAACGATTTATCAAATTGAGTGAACAGTTTATTAAATTGAGGGAACGATTTATTAAATTGAGTGAACAGTTTATTAAATTGAGGGAACGATTTATTAAATTGAGTGAACAGTTTATTAAATTGGGGAAACAGTTTATTAAATTGAGGGAACGATTTATTAAATTGAGTGAACAGTTTATTAAATTGAGTGAACAGTTTATTAAATTGGGGAAACAGTTTATTAAATTGAGGGAACGATTTATTAAATTGAGTGAACAGTTTATTAAATTGGGGAAACAGTTTATTAAATTGAGAGAACAACTTTTTCAATTGAGTGAACAGTTGATTAAATTGAGGGAACGGTTTATTAAATTAAGAGAACAACTTATTAAATTGAGTGAACAGTTTATTAAATTGAGGGAACGGTTTATTAAATTAAGAGAACAACTTATTAAATTGAGTGAACAGTTTATTAAATTGAGGGAACGATTTATTAAATTGAGTGAACAGTTTATTAAATTGGGGAAACAGTTTATTAAATTGAGGGAACAACTTTTTCAATTGAGTGAACAGTTTATTAAATTGGGAAAACAGTTTATTAAATTGAGTGAACAGTTTATTAAATTGGGGAAACAGTTTATTACATTCAGGGAACAGTTTATTAAATTGAGGGAATTACTTATTAAATTGAGTGAACAACTTTTTTTCAATTGAGTGAACAGTTTATTAAATTGGGAAAACAGTTTATTAAATTGAGGGAACGGTTTATTAAATTGAGTGAACAGTTTATTAAATTGGGGAAACAGTTTATTACATTCAGGGAACAGTTTATTAAATTGAGGGAACGACTTATTAAATTGAGAGAACAACTAATTCAACTGAGTGAACAGTTTATTAAATTGAGGGAACGACTTATTAAATTGAGAGAACAGTTTATTAAATTGAGGGAATGGTTTATTAAATTGAGAGAACAACTTATTAAATTGAGTGAACAGTTTATTAAATTGGGGAAACAGTTTATTACATTCAGGGAACAGTTTATTAAATTGAGGGAATGACTTATTAAATTGAGTGAACAGTTTATTAAATTGGGGAAACAGTTTATTACATTCAGGGAACAGTTTATTAAATTGAGGGAACAACTTATTAAATTGAGAGAACAACCTTTTTAATTGAGTGAACAGTTTATTAAATTGAGGGAACAACTTATTAAATTGAGAGAACAACCTTTTTAATTGAGTGAACAGTTTATTAAATTAAGTGAACAGTTTATTAAATTGAGAGAACGGTTTATTAAATTGAGAGAACAACTTATTAAATTAAGTGAACAGTTTATTAAATTGAGGGAACGGTTTATTAAATTGAGAGAACAACTTATTAAATTAAGTGAACAGTTTATTAAATTGAGGAACGGTTTATTAAATTGAGAGAATAACTTATTAAATTGAGTGAACAGTTTATTAAATTGAGTGAACAGTTTATTAAATTGAGGGAACGGTTTATTAAATTGAGAGAATAACTTATTAAATTGAGTGAACGGTTGATTAAATTGAAGAAACAGTTTATTAAATTGGGGAAACAGTTTATTACATTCAGGGAACAGTTTATTAAATTGAGGGACCGGCTTATTAAATTGAGGGAATGGTTTATTAAATACAGGGAATGGTTTATTCAATTGAGGGAATGGTTTGTGTCCCCACTATGACACTTTCACCCCTGAGGGTAAATCAGTGAGCTGAACACTATATATAGTGTTTCAGTTGTTACTTATCTAAGCTTAGCTCGTTTCAGAGATGTCTGTGGACAAAACAAACAAGACACATTTCTCTGAAGCATCTGAAGGACAAGGTGTGAGTGTCCCTTTCATCCACAAGGCGGTGCTGACCCACCTTGAACAGTGCGGTCACATACAGATATTAAGGGGGCTGCTGAGGTAAACACTGTGCACCAACACTATCCTGTGGTCTAAATACAGTAACATACAAAATGCAGGCTTTAAAGAGGAGCAGTTGTCTAAAGTGTTGGCTCTATTACTGAGAGCTCAGTGCCAACTGATGCCACAGCCATCCATGTCTGGGAGCCCCAGACAGCACAGCTGGCCTCATGCTCTCTCTGAATGGGCAGCTAATGTTCTCCTTCATCCATGAGGAAGAGGAGGTTCACAGTGCTGGTAGCATTGTCTAAGGGTGAGGCCTAATGGGACAGCCTGAATCTATGTACTGAACCGTACCTGTTATGCGGGCTTGAAATGTATCTCACATGGCCATATATTTCTTTTCCATATGGGAAAGCCAGTACTCCTGACCTTTTATGCCCTCTACATCCACATGTCGGCCTTTGTCTGTGGGGCCCTTCAAATCACGGCAGAGTTTAGAGAACAGTGCTCATGCTTTTAAATGCTAAGTATTAACACTTCTTCTCAGGTCAGCCCAGTGTTCCCTTATTCTTCTTTACTGCAGTGTGTGTGCTGCACAGCTCCAGGGACCTGGGCTTGTGGGTTTCATCCGCGGTCCGGTCTCAGTCTGTGAGGAGCTTGGTGTGTTCTCTTCATATCTGCACAGTGGGTGAGAGTAAATGAGTGTGAGAAAGCATGTGTGTGGTCTCTTGCTTTGCTCCTAGTGACTCCCGATGGGCTCCGGACCCACCGCACCCCTTGACCAGGAAGAAGTGGAGAAGAATATGGATGATTTTCTCTCAAATACACTTTAATCTGTCATGATCTCTCTCTCTCCCCCCTTTCTTTCACTCATACCTTCTCTCTCTCTCTCTTTCTCTCTCTCTCTCTACTGTCCTCTTCTGTTCTAGCTGTTCTGCTTTGCCTCCTGTTTTCCATCTCTCTGTACCTTCTCTCATTACTGAGGCTGTATGACCCTGCATCATGTGGGGTTCAAAGGTGAGTAAGGGGCAGTCATATGATCCATGTGCTGGCACACACACACACACACACACACACACACACACACACACACACTCAGTCCACAGCCCACCCACTGGGCCAACACCAAGGCAAAATGGTTTTGGACCTTCAACACATCATCCTGTCTGTCATTCAGGCTCGTCAGGACAGTACTTCACCATTTGCTGCTCATATGGAGGTGTTTTTTGTTTTGCAGCCACATTCACCACCACCCCCCCCCACACACACACACACACACCCCTCCTCAAACCTCCCCTTCACAGACCCCCTACCACCCCTTCACCCTCAGCTCTGGATCCGAAAAACCACAGCATTCCACAGCCAATCCAGCGCGAGCAGCCCCATGATAACACCACCTCAGGAATGAGAGCTGACTTCAAGCCTGGTGCTGGAGAGTTGCCGTGGAAACAGCCAGGGATGGAAGGAAGGGGCTCCAGTGGTCTGTGTGGGTTTGTGGGTTTTGCACCCCCCTCACACACACACACACACACACACACACACATTTCCAGTATGTATGGTTTATGTTAGTGAGGGTTAGGGAGGGCTGGGCCCCCTTTACAACGAAAAACCACAATGCCTTTGTGCGGAATGAGCTGCGAAATGTCAGTGACCCTTTACCAGTGTTGGTGTAACATGACCCTTGTTAACAAGGCAACTGCTGACTGCTCCTAGCGTTTAAGACCAAAATGAGGTCAGTCTATCTTACACTAGGCATGCTGGCACTTATGGTGCAGGAGCAGTCTTCAGTCAAACGTTTGGCAAATGTCTCCTTTTTCTCCCAATCTAGTACTGCCAGAAGTAGGAGGGTACATGGAAAGTCTGCCACAGCCTCTTTTCGAAATGCCGCCAATACGACATCGCCAGGCAGAGGAAAATGCTAAGTGCACAGCTCCACCATACCAGCTAACATACGCCAACAGCTCTGAAGGGTTGTTAGAGGAGAGAGTACAGCCAATTGTGCTCTCTCTGACATCGGCTGCTGATGCCTAAGTGTGATTTTAAGATTAATTTAAGATTAATAGATTTTATTCCCCCCCCTTTAAAAATATATATATTCATATATGTTTGCTTTCATTTCGTTGTTTTTTGATTGTCCTCTTGGGGTTGTTTGGTTGTCCTCTTGGCGCTGTCGCCTTGGCTCAGGGCTCATTTGCAAATGAGATTTTTAATCTTAGTATAATTATAAAATAAATGTAGTGTAAAATATGTAAAATATCTACATGAGCTGTTAGGCTAATGTTGCTAGCAGTCACTGGCATAAAGGTGTGTATTTGGAGATCGGATCATGTTTGAATATCACGTGCCCACTTGAAAATCCAGGTGTAAAGACCCCCAAGAGGCACTGTGATCAGATTACAATCAGATTACTCAAATCACATGCAGAGGTGGTCAGAGACGGTCCTCGTCCACATGTACTACAAGTGTAAATGAAATTCTTTTTATCAGATTCCGTCAGGTGCGCGGAAATACATTTGTCAAAAAAGCTTAATATGAGTAATGATTCCTGTGGATCTATGGCTTCTCTCTCTCTCTCTTGCTTTATCTCACTCGCCCTCTCTTTCCCTTGAGTTTTCTGATAGAGACATTACAGGAATGCAGAAACATATGTACGGTTCCACCACATTGTTAAAGAACTAACCCGTACTATAAACTGTCTTTCTGAGCGGCAACATTTTTCATGAGAAACTGTTGGTTTTGATGAGACGTATGCATTGGTGTGCTTTAAACGCGTGGAAATCTGATCTAATCTGGTCACTATGGGTGTGTATACTAATGAGAAGTGTAAACGGAATCCGGATACACAACGCATGTTAGTGCCAAGTGTAAACAGAATCCGGTGAAAGTAGATACAGATTCTATCCGGATACACAATGTATGTTAGTGCCAAGTGTAAACAGAATCCGGTCAAAGTAGATACAGATTCTATCCGGATACACAACGTATGTTAGTGCCAGGTGTAAACGGAATCCAGTCAAACTAGATCCGGATACACAATGCATGTTAGTGCCAAGTGTAAACAGAATCCGGTCAAAGTAGATACAGATTCTATCCGGATACACAACGTATGTTAGTGCCAGGTGTAAACGGAATCCGGTCAAACTAGATCCGGATACACAACCAATGTTAGTGCCAAGTGTAAACAGAATCCGGTGAAAGTAGATACAGATTCTATCCGGATACACAATGTATGTTAGTGCCAAGTGTAAACAGAATCCGGTCAAAGTAGATACAGATTCTATCCGGATACACAATGCATGTTAGTGCCAAGTGTAAACAGAATCCGGTCAAAGTAGATACAGATTCTATCCAGATACACAACGTATGTTAGTGCCAGGTGTAAACAGAATTCGGTCAAACTAGATCCGGATACACAACGCATGTTAGTGCCAAGTGTAAACAGAATCCGCTGAAAGTAGATACAGATTCTATCCGGATACACAATGTATGTTAGTGCCAAGTGTAAACAGAATCCGGTCAAAGTAGATACAGATTCTATCCGGATACACAACGTATGTTAGTGCCAGGTGTAAACGGAATCCAGTCAAACTAGATCCGGATACACAATGCATGTTAGTGCCAAGTGTAAACAGAATCCGGTCAAAGTAGATACAGATTCTATCCGGATACACAACGTATGTTAGTGCCAGGTGTAAACGGAATCCGGTCAAACTAGATCCGGATACACAACCAATGTTAGTGCCAAGTGTAAACAGAATCCGGTGAAAGTAGATACAGATTCTATCCGGATACACAATGTATGTTAGTGCCAAGTGTAAACAGAATCCGGTCAAAGTAGATACAGATTCTATCCGGATACACAATGCATGTTAGTGCCAAGTGTAAACAGAATCCGGTCAAAGTAGATACAGATTCTATCCAGATACACAACGTATGTTAGTGCCAGGTGTAAACAGAATTCGGTCAAACTAGATCCGGATACACAACGTATGTTAGTGTCAAGTGTAAACAGAATCTGGTCAAAGTAGATACAGATCCTATCCGGATACACAACGTATGTTAGTGCCAGGTGTAAACAGAATCCGGTTAAAGTAGATCCAGATACTATGTAGGGTGTAAACAGGCCCTTAGCCAAACCAATGTGGGTTAGAACCTGATTGACTTTAGACTATAAACAGAGAAACAACCTTCTCTGCATAGCTGAATGTTGATGCAACCATTTTAAGTCAATGGAATCATTGCACAGTATTGCACAGTATATTCCAGTGTGTTGCGGTTCATGCAGTTTTAAAGTGGAACGGTACTACAAAACAGGACATTATGCAGGAGATAAAGTCGTTCCAATTTTAGCTTATCCATCCAATGGCATTTTCCAGACTCCTGATATTTTTTAAATGTGTCTATGTAGATTTTACATTGATGGGACTGGTGACAGCGTTCAGTGTCCAGTGTTTGGTACCAAAGTTAGCTTAGCACTGAAGACGCAAACTATAAATATATGCATGTCTTGGCTGATTGGCTGCATCAGGGCTAAAAGATAAATCTCTATTCCTTTTAGTGGATCAGCTCGCAGGAACTGACCTGACTTTGTGCTCTGAGACACTCTGTTCCGAAGAATTAGCCTGTATTGTTGGACCTAATCGAAGTGCTCCTGCAGGAGCATGAGAAAACACTGTCTTTATTGTCTCTCCCAGACTATTTAAAAGAGCCAGTTAACCTGATGAGGGGCTACGTGCACACACACACACACACACACACACACACACACACACAGGGCTTGTTTGAGTTCAAGAGTACCCCTGAGATTTTTTTGTGCACACAGTCTCTTTCTTGCACACACACACTGGACTGGAACCTTAACCTTGAATGAAAACTCAGTGGGCTTCTCAGTGTGCTCTGCTGTCTGGCAGCCTGGAAAAACCATCACAGCTGCAGACTGAGAAAATACAGAGGACTTATGAACTCAGAGCCTGTGTGTGTGTGTGTGTGTGTGTGTGTGTGTTTGTACGAACACTATCAGGACAAAAGCTAGCCTACAATCTACACTGTAAATCTACACGGTTCCCAAATGTTTGCATGCTACTGTACATACACTATATGTCCAAATGTTTGTGGACACCCCTTCTAATGAACGCATTCAAGTGGCACCTATTGCTGACACAGATGTGCAAATGCGCAAACATGCACAGCTTGTCTAGTCCCTGTAGAGAAGTACTGACAATAGAATAGGCTTCTATTCGGAGCAGATAAACGTGAACCTACTGCCACCATGCCTAATAGCAGGCGTGGGCTAGAGGGGTACACAGACCCCCCTTACAGCATTGAGCTGTGGAGCAGTGGAACTGTGTTCACTGGAATGATGGATGGTGCCCCATCCAATACTTTTGGTATGAGTTGGGGAGTTGGGAATGAGGTGGGGCACTTGCTGCTGAATGCAATCAAATCCTTACAGCAACGCTCCAAAGTCTATTAGAATCTTCCCTGGACAGTGGAGACAGTTACTCCAACGAAAGCTGGATGAGCTCATTTTTAGCTGGTGTCCCAATATATTTGTCTAAATGATGTATATATAATACATACAAAACATATTATTAAATTTGGGTACTTGCATATGTATAATATAAATGGGGCACATAGGTATGTGTGTGTGGGGGTGGGGGGGGGGGGTGAACAGAGGGTAGAAAGCGGTGAACCCACACTGACTCTGGTGAAGCTCATTAAAACTTCATTGTGTACCAGACAATCATTAATCATGTCAGATCAGAATAAGACAAAGCTATGTTAAATGTACCGGAATGTCGGGGGGAAGGGGCAATCAACCCAGAAGCCCCGAACACAAACACTGCACTGTACATGCTAAAGCTACAGAGGGAGAGAGAGAGAGAAAGATAGAGAGAGAGAAATAATGAGAGGCGTTCTCTGACCTCATAGCGCAGTAACTAGCTACAGATGTTCTGATGAGCAAAGGGAATATAAATGCTCAAAACTATGAAATTATTTTTCTTTCTTTCTTTCTTTCGGTCACTCTTTCCCTCCAACCACTCCCATGTTCCTCAGACCTCACTGCCAAAGCCCTTTCGGAAAAAACAGGGTGTGTGCGAAAAAATACGGATTTATCGTGGCCAGTCCAAACTGGAAAAGGCTCAGAGAATGATAGAAAGCAAGTAAGCAGATGACGGTTACCTTAGAGAAAGGAAACATAGAAGAAAAACAATAGAATGACCCTCAGAAAGATACGAACAGGTCAAGAGCAAAGCAAGCCATCATTCAAATACCCAATAGGGCTGTTTAAATTTCAGACGATTCATAAAAAAAAAGTCTATGTAAGCTGACTGTATCTGTATTTGACTAAAGGGAAATTCATTGAAATGTACATGATAAATCACTTTTTTAGAATGCTCTTGATCAGCCTTGATGTCCGATAATCGATATGTTTGCTTTTTGAGTTCAGAATGGAAGGTGATAGCCTAACACTGCTAACAAGCACTAGATCTAGACTGTCCCCAAACTCAATAAAGTCTGTGGGCCCTGTCTTACACCTTGCGCAAGGCGTGTCGGGATGCTCATTGCTATCTTACACCCCGCCGACAGCCTGTTTCACACCTTCCGCCTGCAATGGTGCTCGCGAATATATCTATGCCGATAGGGGTGGTGGTCTAGAAATGAGGTAAATTTCTGGCGTATTGCTGTCTTGGCAGCGGAAAACACAGGTGCTCCACTGACTGAAAACAACCTAGGCAGACGTTCATTGCTATCTTGGCAGTGAATTGTCAACACAGGCACAAAGCCAACGCGTGTACACCCCTGATTGTTACGCACACATTTCCGTACTTTTCCTGTTGTTACGATAGCAAACACAAACTGACACACCCTACGTCAAGCTGCGCGGTGTGTGGTTGACGGCTCACCTAAAGATAGGGCCCTAAAGATAGGGCACATAGGGCCCTGTGAATCAATTTTAGTGTGCTTCAAAATGTATCAAAAAACTACATAAACACATTTAATAACATAGCAATTCGGAATTATACGTGCTATAATTAGACTTGGACATGCTATGAAGAACTACACGATGTGCTATAAGGAAATAGACATGCTATACTTAGACTCAGATATGCTATAAGTAACTATAAGGTGTGCTGTAAGAAATTAGCCAGGCTATAATTACTTAGACGTGCTATGAGGAATTATAAGGTGTGATGTAAGGAATTAGACATGCTATACTTAAACTAAGACATGCTATAAGGAACTATAAGGTGTGCTGTAAGGAATTAGACATGCTATACTTAGAATTAGACATGCTATAAGGAACTATAAGGTGTGCTGTAAGGAATTAGACATGCTATACTTAGAATTAGACATGCTATAAGGAACTATTAGACGTGCTGTAAGGAATATGAAGTGCTATAAGTAGACTTAGACGTGCTATAAGGAACTATAAAGTGTGCTGTAAGGAATTAGACATGCTATACTTAGAATTAGACATGCTATAAGGAACTATTAGACGTGCTGTGAGGAATTAGACGTGCTAAATTAGACTTAGACTTGCTATAAGGAACTATAAGGTGTTCTGTAAGGTATTACACATGCTATAATTAGACTTAGACATGCTATAAGGAACTATAAGGTGTTCTGTAAGGAATTAGACATGCTATAAGGAACTATAAGGTGTTCTGTAAGGAATTAGACATGCTATAAGGAACTATAAGGTGTTCTGTAAGGAATTAGACATGCTATAAGGAACTATAAGATGTGCTATAAGGAATATGATGTTCTATAATTAGACTTAGACGTGCTATAAGGAACTATAAAGTGTGCTGTAAGAAATTAGACTTGCTATAAGGAACTATTAGACGTGCTGTAAGGAATATGAAGTGCTATAATTAGACTTAGATGTGCTATAAGGAACTATATGGTGTTCTGTAAGGTATTAGACTTGCTATAAGGAACTAAAAGACGTGCTGTGAGGAATTAGATGCGCTATAATTAGACTTAGACTTGCTATAAGGAACTATAAGGTGTTCTGTAAGGTATTACACATGCTATAATTAGACTTAGACATGCTATAAGGAACTATAAGGTATTCTGTAAGGTATTACACATGCTATAATTAGACTTAGACATGCTATAAGGAACTATAAGGTATTCTGTAAGGTATTACACATGCTATAATTAGACTTAGACATGCTATAAGGAACTATAAGGTATTCTGTAAGGTATTACACATGCTATAATTAGACTTAGACATGCTATAAGGAACTATAAGGTGTTTTGTAAGGTATTACACATGCTATAATTAGACTTAGACATGCTATAAGGAACTATAAGGTGTTCTGTAAGGTATTACACATGCTATAATTAGACTTAGACATGCTATAAGGAACTATAAGGTATTCTGTAAGGTATTACACATGCTATAATTAGACTTAGACATGCTATAAGGAACTATAAGGTGTTTTGTAAGGTATTACACATGCTATAATTAGACTTAGACATGCTATAAGGAACTATAAGGTGTTCTGTAAGGTATTACACATGCTATAATTAGACTTAGACATGCTATAAGGATCTATAAGGTGTTCTGTAAGGAATTAGACTTGCTATAAGGTTTGTGTTACTCATAAAGGCCTCCCCACCATTCAGCTCTTTCAAAAAGTTAGTTTCTGGTTTTCTAGACTGAGGTAAGCCATACCATGTTCTAGACCTTTTTGATTTGTCTATGTGAAGAAAATGAAGCTCTGTGAATGCATGAATTTACAGAGATGAGATTGATATTTGTTAGCAACAAAGATCGGCCACATCTGAGAAAAGTAATATATTGATATTACTTTAAATAAAACAGCCCATATCATGGAAAGTTGCATTTTTTCGTTCACACTGTTCAAGTTTCACATCGTTCACGCCCCAATCCACGCTAAGCGAGCTAAAACTAGCTCATATTACCAAGGCCAACATATTTACCTAGTGCCTAGTCACAGATGACAACAGTTTAGCCCCGCCCATTCGCACTACAGTTATAAGCAGTGTTACAAACGTCACACAAACATCATTAACAGATAATAAATACATAAGACAAATGCAGGACATGGGCTCGTTATGTTCATACAGTGATTTTAGACTTAGATTCAGCGAGGACAGAGGAGGAAGGAAGGTAAGGTCCTCATTTTTTTGTTACATAAGCAGTGACTTAGCATGCAGAAACATCTGTTTGTCATTTAGCGACTGCAGTACGACCAACCACAGAATTGTCACTGTCAGCGGAGCCAACGGATTTACCAGAAGCCGAAAAAAAAGGCCACTATGCATGTGTGTGTGTGTGGATGTTAACATGTTTTATTGATCCTAAACCTCATATAAAATAAACCCATGCAGATTTTCACTGTTGTGAGCCGGTAGAAACTGTTGAACGCTTCACAATAAATACAGTTTTTGCATTTGATATCCAAGTGTGAAGCCAGGAAGTACACACACACACACATCCACACTGAAACACAAAACACACACACACACACATCTCAGACACACCCAAGGGTCCTAATGATGCATATAAATGGGGGGAAGGTGCTGTCAGTGACAATGAACAACCATATAAGTGAGTAATTAAAAAAAAGAGGGCCGGGATGTAGCTAGACGAGCCATTGGACCATCGGGCCGACCCCTCACTCTCGCTCATACACCCGGGTGCAGACAACATCTCCTGCACTCATGGTCTGAAACAAAGCAAAGACATAAGAAACAGACATGAATTCCAGCACACGTAGTTGGGCTAGCAGTCATATGACATGACTAGTAGTTGGGCTAGCAGTCATATGGCATGACTAGTAGTTGGGTTAGCAGTCATATGACATGACTAGTAGTTGGGCTAGCAGTCATATGACATGACTAGTAGTTGGGCTAGCAGTCATATGACATGACTAGCAGTTGGGCTAGCAGTCATATGACATGACTAGTAATTGGGTTGGCAGTCATATGACATGACTAGTAGTTGGGCTAGCAGTTATATTACATGTATAACGGTAGACTTAGCAGTCATATGATATGAATAGCAGTTGGGCTAGCAGTCATATGACATGACTAGTAGTTAGGTTAGCAGTCATATGACATGACCAGCAGTTGGGTTAGCAGTCATATGACATGACTAGTAGTTGAGTTAGCAGTCATATGACATGACTAGCAGTCAGGCTTTACTTACATACAGCATAACTAGCAGTTGGCCCAGCAGTCATATGACATGACTAGTAGTTGGGCTAGCAGTCATATGACATGACTAGTAGTTGGGCTAGCAGTCATATGGCATGACTAGCAGTTGGGTTGGCAGTCATATGACATGACTAGCAGTTGGGCTAGCAGTCATATGACATGACTAGTAGTTGGGCTAGCAGTCATATGGCATGACTAGTAGTTGGGCTAGCAGTCATATGACATGACTAGCAGTTGGGCTAGCAGTCATATGACATGACTAGTAATTGGGTTGGCAGTCATATGACATGACTAGTAGTTGGGCTAGCAGTTATATTACATGTATAACGGTAGACTTAGCAGTCATATGATATGAATAGCAGTTGGGCTAGCAGTCATATGACATGACTAGTAGTTAGGTTAGCAGTCATATGACATGACCAGCAGTTGGGTTAGCAGTCATATGACATGACTAGTAGTTGAGTTAGCAGTCATATGACATGACTAGCAGTCAGGCTTTACTTACATACAGCATAACTAGCAGTTGGCCCAGCAGTCATATGACATGACTAGTAGTTGGGCTAGCAGTCATATGACATGACTAGTAGTTGGGCTAGCAGTCATATGGCATGACTAGCAGTTGGGTTGGCAGTCATATGGCATGACTAGCAGTTGGGTTGGCAGTCATATGACATGACTAGCAGTTGGGCTAGCAGTCATATGGCATGACTAGCAGTCAGGCTTTATTTACATACAACATAACGTGCACTTATGTAATCAATCACAATGATTAGCTAACCAGAATCAGCTCTCCGTCATTGGTCAGCTCACGTGTCCAGGAAGTCTTGGGCCCCTCGCCCTTCTGCAGTGTTTGCTCACATGTGATTTTTCTGTCTGTCTCCCATTTTGGAAAGCTCTGAGGGGAAGAACACAGAGATAAAGCAGTTAGCTGATAAACGTGTAACAGATTCTTTGAAAGGCGCTCCTTCTCATACACTGCATAGCCTAAATGACAAACAGAGATTAGACTAACAGAGGAAACATCTGTTTCCATCTGCTGAATATATTTTAAAATTGTGGTGAATTCTGAAACGGAAACGCTGTTCTCAGAGATCTAGATATCTATGAACAGAGGCGCAAAGTTACCGTGCATGGCCGTCCATCCACAGTGGTCTCGCTGAAGGACTGTCCCACGGTAAAGGACACGTGGGTGGTGCGTACACTGGTGGAGGTCTGTATGGAGAGGGTCTCACCCTGCTGGGAGATCTCCACGGAGGGCTTGGACGCGGCTGCTACTGCAATCTTCCTCAAGAACACATTTACACCTACAGAACAGACAGACACACACACATAGAGAACGAGGGATGGGGAATGAGAGGCCATTCACACACAGCCACATCAAAAGACTCTCTCCTGGGGTAGATTTCCGCACCTTAATGAGCACACCCACGCCAATTGTGATGGAAAGCATTCCCCCTGAATATTCCTGGAGGTAATCAAAAGCCATTCCCCCACTTTGGGAAGGCCAGGGAGCGCTTGATTCATTCACAAATATCTCGCCATGCCTGGGGTTTCATTACAGAGCTTATTTCCTTGAGGGGGGGGGGGGGGGTATTTTCCCAGAAGATCACCGAATTCCAGCTTTTCTTCATGAGGGAGCCATTTGTCCTGCCGTGTTGATGATGGCCAAGATTTGACCTACAAGCGCTGAAGCAAATTAGTCCCGAATTCCTCATTACAATGCTTTCTAACGGGGAGGAAATTTACCTGACAATACTCAACCATTACTCGCTCTTTTTATGGTCTGGCTCCCCCAGACTTACTGAACTGGGATGTAAATTGCAGTGGAGACATTATAGCCCCATAGGCAAAAGCACAGCACCTCAGTCAACTGCCCTAAAAGCCTTTAGAAATGCTAAACTGATACAGACTAAGAAAAACAAGGCCGGTCATTGAACTGCACTGAATTGTGTTAAGCCCATTTGCTGTAACTCTGATTACAGGCTACACAGGGCAAGACTTTAGAAAGATAGCAGCCTCAAAAAGCCTTGGTGAAAGGAAAGGCAATGTTAAAAGACTAAATTAATCATTCGAATCAACCATGATTGTTTAATTCAGTGTTTATTTGAGATGAACAGAACTATGGTATCTTGTTCCCACGTGAAAAAAAAATATATAATTTTTTTTGTACAGCTACTCAGGGACGGTGGATTAGTAAAGAATCGTGTTCACATGTAATTAAACATATTTGATTTGATTATTAACAAACATTGTCCTTCAGGCGATTAAACAATGATAGATTTATTTAGTAATAGATATATGTAATTATAAATATACAAAACTAAATAAACACATAAGTAATAAAACCTACCGAGTGCTTTCAGCAGCTCCTCGAAGTTCTCTGAACTTTTGATTTTCCAGGTTCCAGAGAAGTCCGTGACTTTTCCCTCCATGGTTCCCTCTTTCACTGATGGCTGATTCCGTTATTACTTGCTGGCAGAAACTCGGACGTTTTCTTGTCCCTTTTCTTTCAGGAATCTCCTCCTCCTCCTTACTTTCTGTCTCTGTGTGTGTAGATCTGCCTTCTGAATGCAGCTCTCTCTCTCTCTCGCCCTCTCTCTCTCTCTCTCTCCTTAGTGTATCTGTAGCTCTCTCTCCCTTTCTCTCTCTCTCTGGTCTATTTTCCGTGCTTATGTAGATCTCTCTCTCTCTCTCTCTCTCTCCTTAGTGTATCTGTAGCTCTCTCTCCCTTTCTCTCTCTCTCTCTGGTCTATTTTCCGTGTCTATGTAGATCTCTCTCTCTCTCTCTCTCTCTCTCTCTCTCCTTAGTGTATCTGTAGCTCTCTCTCCCTTTCTCTCTCTCTCTGGTCTATTTTCCGTGTCTATGTAGATCTCTCTCTCTCTCTCTCCTTAGTGTATCTGTAGCTCTCTCTCCCTTTCTCTCTCTCTGGTCTATTTTCCGTGTCTATGTAGATCTCTCTCTCTCTCTCTCTCTCTCTCTCTCTCCTTAGTGTATCTGTAGCTCTCTCTCCCTTTCTCTCTCTCTCTGGTCTATTTTCCGTGTCTATGTAGATCTCTCTCTCTCTCTCTCTCCTTAGTGTATCTGTAGCTCTCTCTCCCTTTCTCTCTCTCTGGTCTATTTTCCGTGTCTATGTAGATCTCTCTCTCTCTCTCTCTCCTTAGTGTATCTGTAGCTCTCTCTCCCTTTCTCTCTCTCTCTGGTCTATTTTCCGTGTCTATGTAGATCTCTCTCTCTCTCTCTCTCTCTCTCTCTCCTTAGTGTATCTGTAGCTCTCTCTCCCTTTCTCTCTCTCTGGTCTATTTTCCGTGTCTATGTGATCTCTCTCTCTCTCTCTCTCTCTCTCTCTCTCTCTCTCCTTAGTGTATCTGTAGCTCTCTCTCCCTTTCTCTCTCTCTCTGGTCTATTTTCCGTGTCTATGTAGATCTCTCTCTCTCTCTCTCTCTCTTTTTCTCTCTCTCTGGTCTATTTTCCGTGTCTATGTAGATCTCTCTCTCTCTCTCTCTCTCTCTTTCTCTCTCTCTCTGGTCTATTTTCCGTGTCTATGTAGATCTCTCTCTCTCTCTCTCTCTCTCTTTTTCTCTCTCTCTGGTCTATTTTCCGTGTCTATGTAGATCTCTCTCTCTCTCTCTCTCTCTCTCTCTTTTTCTCTCTCTCTGGTCTATTTTCCGTGTCTATGTAGATCTCTCTCTCTCTCTCGCTCTCTTTCTCTCTCTCTGGTCTATTTTCCGTGTCTATGTAGATCTCTCTCTCTCTCTCGCTCTCTTTCTCTCTCTCTGGTCTATTTTCCGTGTCTATGTAGATCTCTCTCTCTCTCTCTCTCTCTCTCTCTCTCTCTCTGGTCTATTTTCCGTGTCTATGTAGATCTCTCTCTCTCTCTCTCTCCATCTCTCTCTTTCTCTCTCTCTGGTCTATTTTCCGTGTCTATGTAGATCTCTCTCTCTCTCTCTCTCTCTCTTTTTCTCTCTCTCTGGTCTATTTTCCGTGTCTATGTAGATCTCTCTCTCTCTCTCTTTCTCTCTCTCTGGTCTATTTTCCGTGTCTATGTAGATCTCTCTCTCTCTCGCTCTCTCTCTCTCTCTCTCTCTCTCTCTCTCTCTCTGGTCTATTTTCCGTGTCTATGTAGATCTCTCTCTCTCTCGCTCTCTCTCTCTCTCTCTCTCTCTCTCTCTCTCTCGCTCTCTATGAACTCAAGTTCTGTAGGCGGCTCGTGGGTTTTGTTTGGTGGGCGGGGCTTACACTCCGCGCGCCCTGCGCTGCTTCACCGAGAGCAAACGACAGCTAACGGCCGAAGTTTACCACAATTCACTACAGTACAGTACAGTACAGCACAGTACTGTCTTATTAACAGCTAATTATTCAGCCTCTCATCCTATAATGAGTTTAATCATTTAGATTTAGCCCGACAAGCATTAATCCAGTATTAAATATCACAATTTATTCCCATTTTCCTAAGTGAACACAGATCACTAGTGTCTAAAAAGTCTTTTATACTAAAAGTCTGTTTTTCTATAAACACAAAAAAAAATACACACAAAAACACCTTCTTAGTGGCTGTTCTGTTAAATAATAATAATAATAATAAGCATTTTCTCAGACTTTCCTTCCAAATGTATTCTCATTTCTCCACTGTTTGCAGTTCTTTTACTTCACCTTGAGTTCACATCCCCATTCTCCCAGCTGTAGTCTGCTGCACCTACTAAACAGCAGATGGAAGGCACAGCGTAATTATTTTTATACTTAATTATTCTCTCGTCTGCAGTCCTGCCAAAGAAAATTGGTACTGAATTAAGAGAATTTTAATTGCCGGTCCTGCATTGCACATTGTACTGACCCAGTGAAGCAGCCAGACGCAAAGTTGTTTGCCCACACATACACACAAACGGAGCAGTGCTTCGGTCTTAGCATTGCTATAAGAACGTTAGCTGATGTTCTGTCGAGTTGTCCTACTATATCGAAATGTCCTTCCGTAGCGCATATTTATAGATATACTGTGTATACTATTGTTCTGTATATTGTGTATTGTCTGTAAATTATATGTCGCTGTATATTGTTTATACTAGAGAGTCCCTAAACAAATTCCTTGTGTGTGTGAACATACTTGGCCAATAAATCTGATTCTGATTGTCCTACCACAGCGCGCATTTACAGATAGAGAGGCAGCAACTCATAGGGAAATTACACAGCGCGTTATTTGTTACTTTTTCTGCTTACACCAGCGATTTAGTAGAGAAATGGCATTAACGAAATTACTCTACAGGTAGCTAGAATAATCTGATAGACTGCTATGCACACGTTTGAAACATATTTTGGACGATTCTGTACAAACGTGCACAATTATATAATACAGTTAAATCAAGCAATTAACATAAAAACACAATAAAACATATTATAAATACCATATTATAAATACTGCACTGATGAAATGCGGAAAGTCCAGGTAGGATGAAATTATGGGCGGGCGGCCAAGCACATGAATCATGCCGTAATACTGATGTGCGCATGCGCAGTAAGCATTGGTAGGACAGTTCAATGGGTAGGAGATATTGTTTGAAATTTCTTGGGTGGAGATACTTCAAAGAGGGTGTTTCAACTCTTATTCTAAAAAGAGTTTCACCTTCTCTGGTGTAGGAACAGGAGCACATCCTGAGCTAAGTAGGATTTCTCACCTGGGTAGCCTACATGAAACTGACAGGGTAGTCCTGTCCTGTTGTCCTGTTTTGTGGTTTGGTAGGCACTGCAGATTACCCAAACGTAGGAACACAAGCATTGAAAACGGGGGTTTTTCAGAATTTGTCCTCTTTAATGAGAACAACTACTGCTCCAGAATACTGATAAGGAAGTAAAGTGCCGACCTGAGGAGGATGGGTCCTCCTTTCGAGGGAGTTTTTTCGTTCCCACTGTTGCCACTAGCTTGCTCAAAAGAGGCTCAGACCTGGATCGCTTTTGTTGTAAAAAGCGCTATATAAATAAAATTAAATTGAATTGAAAGTCCTTTTACTCACCTTTTACTCATTTTTTCCCTCTACATTTCTTATTGTGTTTAATTTAATAGCGTTAAGTTGGTTGTGTTGGTAAGTTTGTCTGATTTTAGACCAAAGGGATTAAAAAGATAAGAGTAAAATAGTATAAAAATCACATACAAATGTAAAAACTTCAAATAAAATACTAGCGAAACAAGTTGTCCGACACACACCATGGTTGTTTTCTGGTAAATCTGCAGGCTAGAAGTGTCTACCCAATTATAGTGCTCATTTATGAATGATCTTTATATTAAGCACGTGATTGTTTATCTGTTTGGGGAAATTATGTCTGTAGAAGCTTTACGTGAGTACAGGCTTTAGACTACTCTACTCACCTTTGCTAGAGTATGCATGTCAGTGCTTGTTAGCATTCAAACCAAACTGCACAAACTGATGTTTAGTCCATCTTATCACTGCTTCTCATCTCTGCTGTTGTCTCCTGTTCATCAGGTCTCCTCGACCTGAAGCCTACTGTCCCTGTTTAACAGCGACATGAGGAACGTAAATCTCTCTTTCATGGTTAAGTGGCTCTTCTAGAGTCCACCGAACAAGAGCCACCAGCATAGAGAAACGGTAGACAGCGGTTCTAACCATGTTAAAACTGTATAATCATGCTCTTAGTTCTGCATTTCGAAAAAGCAAAGTATTGTTCCGGGACGTCTCAAGCAGAGAGGCCCATTTTTAATCTCTGGCTTCCGAAAGAGAGCTGAGGAGCTGTCCATAGTGTGTAATGGAAACAACACATTGCCAGTGCTGCTTGATTTAATGATCTCTCATGGGCCCTGAATAAACCGTAGTGTACGACATGACCTGTCACCCCAGCCAAAGGAAGTCACAGCATGCTCATAAACCAGCGAACACTGTGGCGACCGCTCAACGCAAACAGTTACCGACACTCTCTCCCCGTCGCACAACAACATTGTATGTCCATGGAGTAACTGCGCTGCGACTGACGCACAATAGAAAAGTGTGCTAATGAGCTGAGCTAAAGAGGACTCAGCACTTCACTGTGAACTGAGGAAGACAAATGGAGACACCAGTGCAGCACTCAGTTATTTGGCTTAGCCTTTAGTACTACGCGTGTTTAAAGGGGAAACTTCACCACATTTTCCGAGGCGAGTCTGTGGGCCATTTTTTGCAGCAGTACAGTGTGAAAGCAAACTCAGAACCTTGCCAAAATCAGAGCCAGGATTTTTTTGACTAATTAATCAAAACCCGTTACAAGAACCAGCACTGCTAGCTGACAGCCTGAACAAAGGGACTAGTTCGATTGGACGCAAATGTCAACGCAACTTTCTGGCCTTAAACTGACACAAATCTGATTTATCTGTGATGTGTGTATGATCTTAGATGTATCAGATGTGTTCAATATTTATAGAAATATATGTGTATTTTTTATTGCACATAAACTTTCACGTTCAAAATGTACCATGTATTTGCCAGCATTCCTTGAAAAACCTCATTCAATACCATCCTCCCATCCTTTAGGTTTAACAAATTGTCCAGTTCCTGCTGATGAACCTCCACCTCCACAAGATGAGACTGACACCCCAATACTTTACTGTTGGAAGGGTGTTAATTGAAGAATGGGCAGTGCTGAGTTGGTGTCTTTTTGCTTAGCTAACACATACCACAAAGCCCTATCCTGCACTTTAGCTATCACTACCACTGTGATGCTTTTGGAGGTGGCGAGAGATGGTTCCTGACCATGTTCTGTTCAAGTGTAAATGAAATGCAAACAAGGAAGCGCTGGGTGGAGGCTACACGAGGCTACAGTTAACTTTTTAGGATAGTTGACAGCATATAATATGCTAGTAGTACCGGGTAAAGTAAATCTCATCTCATCACTCAAAATAAGATTACACGAGGAGCTCCTACAGAGAGGAATGTGAGGGCCAAACCATTACGCATGAGTAAAGAATGAATATCTCTGATTTGAACAAATCTAAGGTGCACATGAGAAAAAAAAGAAAGGCCAACTGTGCTCTCTCTGACTCTGACTGCCGATGACAAGCAGCATAACCAAGCTTGAACCAACGATCCTTGGATCATTGGCACTGCCTTAGTCCACTGGACCACTGGGAGCTAAAAAAAAAAAGGGCATTTTTACCAGCATAAACGGAGAAACAATAAAGGGAACTAGACCTAGACTCACCCTAGATGTGTAAAGATATTGATAGGAAATAACACAGAGACCTGAAGGACTTTTTCATGCTTAACTGAACTACATGCTGACCATTCCACAATGAGGATGACGCCCACACATGTTTATCATCACTCTGCTCATTCCTTGCTTGCCAGTGTCTTCATATCTCTCCAGCCTCCCTGTAATCCCTCCATCTTCATCGGCTTAGAACACATCGGTACATTCCTGATGTTGAGAGCGAGCGAGACTGAGGTGCAGAGACAGGGAGAGACAAGGGGGGCTGGGCTGGGCTGGGCTGGGCTGGGCTGGGGAGGTTGGGTGGGTGGGTGGGCAGGAGAATGTCAGCCATTTCACGGTAAATGAAAGGAAATTGTTTGGAAGTGTGTAAGTGACCATAAAAAGGGTCATCTCCAAATGGAGGTGCGTGTTTGACAAAGAGGGCCGACCTGAAAAAACGTCTGACTGAGATGAAAGGCAAATGGAGAGCTCGAGTGGTCAAAGGTAGAAATAGAGGAGGTAGTGTAAACTGAGACCCCCCTCCACACACACACACACACACACCGCTTCAAATGCTCAGAGGTAATTACCAACTTCTCTTTTTTCCCCCCACTCTTCCCTTCTCACCTCCTTCTCTCTCTCTCTCTCTCTCTCTCTCTTTCTCCCTCATCCCCCCAGCACATTTCAGCAGCTCCATTTCAGCATGTCTGGCATAACTGATACTCCTGGAAAACGAACAGAGGGAAATGAGGACAGGGAGAGAATGGGAAAGAAGGGCAGAGGGAAAAAAAAGAAGGGGGGGGGGGGGGGGTGTGTGTGTGTGTTTTTAGTCGAAATGGAGTCTGTGGAAGAAGTTTAGTCTGTTTTCTTAAACTCTTGTTGAACGCTTTCTGTAAGGCAACTGCATTTCAATGAGATAACTCCTACAGTCACTCAGCACTAACCTTAATGTCTCACTGATATTCTGTGAGAATGTGTATATATATATATATATATATATATATATAAACATATTGATGAGAGTATAACATATACCAACCACTCTTCTAAGCAGAACTAGGTTTCCTGGCATGGACCCAACTTTTAAGCACAGTCCACATATGTTTTAGAAGGTTAAAGGCCAGGATCTTCCCAAGGCCATTACAAAAACCTAATGATAACCTGCTTCCCTAATGATAATGGGTGTTTGGGGTCCTGTTGGATCACCCAAGTGTGTTCAGGTTTCAACTGTCTATCTAATGTTACTACTACTACCACTAAAGAATTCTGAGGGACCATATTCGAACTGTTAAGCATGATGTTGGTTGCATCATTATTTGGATTGGTTTTCTGTCACAAGAACATTGCACAAAGTGAAAAGATATATGAAGTATACATATGATATATGGAGTTCTTCATATATCATATATCTGGGGGCAAGCTGCTACTGTTGGGCCCTTGAGCAAGGCCCTTTACCCTCTCTGCTCCCCGGGCGCTGGAGTTGGCTGCCCACAGCTCTGGGTGTGTGTGTGTACTCACTGCCCCTAACACATGTGAGTGTGTGTTCACTACCAGATGGGTTAAATGCGGAGGACACATTTCGCTGTACAGTGTACAGTGTACAGTGACAAATACGTGCACCTTTATCTTTGTGCAACGTTCCTGTGACAGAAAACCAATCCAGAGAATGATGCAACCAACATCATGCTTAACAGTTCGAACATAGGGATTCGAATGTCTCACTTTTACTCCTCCAAATATATCACTGATCACTGTGGCCAAACAAGGCCAGCTTTTTCTCAATTGAGCGTAAAACGTTCCTTAAGAAGGCTTTTTCTTGTTGCTGCAAACACTGAGCTTGAAGAGATAACAGTGACAGTTTTGGAGCAGGGGCTTCTTCCTTGGATGCTCTCAGCTCTCAGGTTATGGCCGAGCTATGGGCTGTTCCTGACCATCTGAAACCAATTTCCTCCTCTCATCTGAATGTGACAATCTGGGTGTACTTTCAGACTTTGGCAAGGTGGCTACATCGTAAAATAATAGGGGGAAAAAAGGTATGTACAGTTGTTTGATCTGATGATCTCAAGTCTGCAGTTGTACAGAAATGCCTCCAAGAGACGTTCCTTCTATAAAATCTATGATCACCCTTCTCGGATCTGCACTGAGCTCCCTGGACTTTCCCATTGTACTCCATGCAACTCAGAGAAAAATTTATTGAAGAGTATAAAAAAAAAAAATCAAAGTCAATGAACATTTCATTGACTTAAATTAAAGCCTTTATTAAGAAATGAAAGAAATATGGCACATGGTTAAAATCCGCCTACAGCAGGCCATCCTCACTAACTGAGTGACCGGGCAGGAAAGAGAATAGTGAGGGAGGTCACCAAGACACCTGTTTTCACATGAAATATTTTTTTATGTTATTTCTTGTAAGATAATACAATAAATTCACCATGATTCAATTAATGAAAGCAACAAAAGAGGGGCCCAAGGGGGTGAACACTTTTTACAGGCCTATTTCACCACAGCTGTGCAGTTATTTTACGTTAACACACAACCTTTGTTGTTCTATTGCTTTTATAGAATAAATAAATGAAGAAAGAAATAAATGATTTGAACTGAATTGAATTCAGTTAGCATTTCCTTCCGCCAAATTCTAGTTCCTTAACGAGCAGCTGGTTGCTGCCTCACAGAAGCCCGCTCACTGCACACAGCCTGCAGTTCCCTCTCCAGCTCCTTACACAGCCCAGCGCATTAATCTCCCCGCTCACAGGTTATTTTTCTTGGCCATTTGTCTTTTTCTTATTGTGTATTTTTTGTCTTCATCGGTTTCATTTTAGGTCGTTCTTGTTTTCTTAAGTTCTTAGTCAGTTATATGATGTATAGTCGTGGTGGTCGGCGGAGGGATACAGTGCTTGGTGAAAACCCTGTGCCGTTATCCAACGTTATCCATCTGCAGAGCAGGAGAGCCAGCCGCAGCTCTACACCTACAGATTCAGGCCAGCAGTTTCGAGGCGTGCCGGAGTTTTGGATAAGCTAACGACTGCAACAAGTCGTTTTACACTTTAAATCTTACTATGCCTGGATAAATGACCTAATCCAACTTAGATGTATATTTATTTAACCGAAATAAAGTTTATGTTATTTTATGAAACCCAAGATGTCTGCTGTTTTACTACAGCTCTTTCGCCTTTAGCCAACGTCTCTGCTCAGTTTGATGGTTTCTCTATCACATTAAATAGAGAATATGTCTATATTCATCCATATAACTTAGTTTTAATCGTAGAAGTTACACTAACACGTAACTATTTTTCAATCAAATATTTTAAGGAGAATCTGTAAATTCCAGACCCACATTAAAACTGTTTAAAAAAAGAAAAGCAAGGCTTTATACTGATGTTGGGATTGTTCAGTAATAAATCATTTGCTGTACAAACTCGCCTAAAACCTTGTAAAAAAATAAATAAATAAATAAATAAATAAAAGCCCCAGAATCAACAGGCAGCGATCTTCCTCCTAATGAATGACCTCTTTCCTAATAGCGTTTATTTAAAGATAAGCTCATCTGTAATCAGCTGACCTGATTATTCACAACAGGTCGCAACAACACCTGAGATGCTCTTGTATAAAACAGTAATTTAGAAAGTCTCTGAAATGACTCTGACTTGGATAAAAACAAAAAAAAAGTTGTGAATTATGATTTTAATATATAGCGATATATCTTAACTAAGCTGTATTAGGTTTAATGTAAACAACCACAACAACAACAGCACTGCTCCAGCGTCTTAATCCAGGAACCACAGCATTGCCTTAAACTGCGCTCCGCTAGGCGGCGCACGTCTTAAGCGAACGGCGTGCCAAGGAACTGCTGGTGGCAATCCGGCTCTGTAGGTGGATGCCTCTCGCTATTATTTATTTATTTATTTATTTATTTATTTAAAATATTTCATATTACATAACATGTTTTCTGCTGTTTACTACCCAATTTGTTTATTAAAAATAAAAAAGGTTCAATTATTTGTACACCAAATAATTCATTATTGAATAATCCCAACATCAGTATAAAGCCATGTTGCTTTTGTGGCTCAAACCAGTCTGGCCGTTGACCTCTTTCATCATTTTTATCGATTTAAAAATACATTTTAGCTCCTTATTAGTACATCTCACTAAATTTTCATACATTTCTAAATTCATTTATTAATGTATTTTATTTAAATAGTCATTGAGCTTGTACAGTTGTCGAACAGTAGTTCAGAGTCAGGTCGCTTCCTTCTCTGCTCAGGTTGAGGGATTTCTTTGCCTTTGGCTTGGTCTGATGGCGGAACGTTTATTCGCTGTTCGACTTTTCCGCCCGGTCGCTGGTTTTTGGACAACGCGTGGAACATGGCGAACCACCTTCGCTTCGTCGCTCGGACAGTGATGGTCCGAGGCGGGAACGTTGATGCTGCCTATAGCTCTCTTAACAGGTATTTAAGCTACACGTTTTGATGTTTTTTTTTTTTGTAGAGGTCTTGATAAACCGGCATGAACGTGCTAAGTCGTTGTGTGAGGTCATGTGACCGGTCTGACCTCAGAGCTCAACACCTGGCACTCATCAGTCTGATCATCAGTCTAATAATGTGTACTGCATCATCATCATCCTCATCCTCCTCCTTTCTAAATTCACAGCTGGTTACAGGGATGATGTGGTGAAAATGTATTTGCTGTGTAATAGACTGCTTGCAATCTATAGATCTCTCCATAATAAGCCCACAAGAAGATTAATACATAATCTAAAGCAAATAACATACATGCAGATCAACATCTAGCCACATCCAGGTGTAAGAGATCAGTAATACTGCAAAACAAAGAATTATTATATCTGCTCTGAAATAAAATGAAGCTCCTGTCAGTTGAACGTTTGCGTGCCTGGGTACAATATTACAGCTATAAGCTGTCTGTGAAAAAGATCAGGTTTGTGATGCTTAAGTCAACACCGATAGTGTACACAATGTACCACATTTACTATAAAAGGGACAGACTGGTAATTATGGAAGTCCCAAGTTTTCATGATTGAAGACATTGCAGCTAGTACGTGAACAGTCCCTGTCCACCATAACAGCCTAGTTTGCTGGAGTTGTTTGGGTGAATTTCGATTCTGTGGCAGAATTGGATTCTTCTTCATGCGCACGAGTGTTTACAGATTAGTGTTTATCATACATTTCCATTTACAGCAAACACACGATCAACGGACTCTGCTAGTGAGTTGGGACACCACCTATTAACAAGGTTCTGGGTTCACGGTTCTAAAACTGCCAATGTGTTTCCACCTAGTGTTTAGGTAAGGAACTACACCTGCACCTAATTGCACTAAGGCTGCAGGCCTCGCACAGAGCCTGCTAAACTGTCTTTACACTCATCATCTCTGTTACTACATTATATTAAGTCTATATCAGTCTTACAAAAGTGGTCAGCCGGAGGTCCTTAGGTACTGTGGGCCCATTGGCTTAAGCCCAGGTTAGCCTGTGCATTAAATTACACATGGGCGAGGCTGCGGGTTTTTTGTTCTACACTACAGGGCTTTTAAAATCCTACCCCACCCTAAAGACCTCACATTCACAGAACAAGGTATAAAAGTGTGGTAACGTTTTTTTTTTTTCAGCGTTGATTAGGATCGAATAACGGACACGTAAATCAGTCACACACACATACCAAACACTTCATTAGGAGTAGGGCCTGCTTTGCTCTCGGAACAGCGGCGATTCCACAAGGTTGCTGACAACATTTCTTTGAGATTCTGGCCTAAGTTGACTTGTTTGTCTCGCACAATTCCTGCAGACCTTTCAGGAGCACTTTCAGGCTTTAAAGCCCCAGATCTGCCAAAGCTCAAAGGTGGTCTACTGGATTCTGCTTCCATTGAGGGAACTGTGAATTCTTCAAGAGAATGTCAAAGCACCTGTCTGTGAGCTGAGGTTGAGCCATGTAACAAGACAATGATCCAAAGCACACGATCAAGGAAGAAATTTAAAGCTTTGGAATATCTGTCGAAGTCATGGAGGGACTTGTGGGGGGTTATAACTTAATCACACAGGAATTGGGTGTTGAATTTCTTATCTTTTATTGTTCTCGCAGGGTCTCGTATGTATTATTAGGTTCTGGTTAAGGATCATTCAGTGTTTAAAATGTGCAGAATGTCAGACATTCAGGCAGGCATTTGTAAATGGAATTAAATGGAAGAGATTTTTTTTTTTTAAATCTCTGCAGGTGAAGACAAGATGACAAAGGCTGAACATGGGCAGGTCTGCGCAGGCACTAGCCTGTGTTTAAGGGGGCAGATGCAGGCAGGCATGACCTTGATAGAGCGGGTGGGTGTGGCCAGGGGTGATGCTAGGTTTCGTGAATGCGGGCAGATGTGAGCCATTATTAAAGTGGACGAGTGTGGATATTAAAAATGAAGGTTGTTTAACCAGTGCATGTTTGTTCGCTGCAGTGGCAATGGGTGACCCATGCATCTCATCCTTAATCCAGCTGTCTTTTCTTGCTCCAGGGTGTTGGCGATGGACGGAGTCATTGACACTGTAAAGCGTGGCCGCTATTATGAAAAGCCGTTCAGACTCAGACAGAGGAAGAACTACGAAAACTGCAAGAGAATCTACCATACAGAGATGGCCCGCAAGGTCTCCTTCATATCAAGGACGAACAGGCAGGACCCTTGGCTCGGGTGTTAGTCGACATGGACGATGACCCCAGGTGACTTTACAGAGACAGCAAACCATGCAATCCCCTATAGACCGATCAAAGAAGACAGAGACCCCTGGACTGGCATATAGCAGTATTAGACAGCATAAGTTCCAGTATGTCTTCTAGTCCTCTTCTTTACTGGAATTCCATCAGAGTAAATGTAATCTGAGCAGTTGTTTTGATTTCGTGCTCATTTGCCATCTGTTTGTGTTGTTTCTGGACACATTGTGTGAACCTGACCAGATCCTGGATATGGATGTTGATTTCAAGCCACAATAAATTTTCTGCATGATCTTCTCTTAGAAACTACTGTGAATCTGCTGAATCTGTAGGCCATCACAAGATCTTTCTGACTTATTGGAACACATCACAGACTCTAATTCAACCAGTATGAACATATGATGACCCAATGTTTAAATAAAGCAACAAATACTAATAACTCTGGGGTAACTTACCTTCTGTAATTCCTGCTGTTACTGAGAATAGCATGGTCACATGGTATATACATGATCTGTGGGTCTTGTTAAAATGGTGTATACTTTCTAATATATGAATGAGCCTCCCAAATTATGTGCAAATGCAATTACAGAAGCGTACATGGTACAAGGAGTCCAGCTCGAATAGTGTTTAAAGGGGCGCCGTCCTTTTTGAAGGGTTTAAATGCAGCTTTCACCGTGGAGCTTAGATCAGGCCTTAAAAATCCAGCTGGACCCTACCCCAGCCGACCTGGCCTGCCCCATAAACTGTCCTTATGCCCAAGCCATATTTAAACCTGACATTAAAAAAATGACTACGTAGACCATTAGAACTGATCTCTAACAACGAAGAGTTGTTTGAATGACCGAAATCTGTTCAGAATGCTGTTAATGAACAGCATTGGCCAATATTTAAGAAATCTGTTTATTAAGAATGCAACTGCAAATGATTAAAACACCAACAATCTGCAAAATAGGCTACAAAAATGATGTGTGAATGACTTTCCTCTACTCTAATATAAAAAAGTATGTAAAAAAAAAAAAAAACATTGCATAAGTGCAACTTACATTTGCATGCAAAATAACATTAGATATTCTTTAAATAATAAAGGCCTATAATGGCCTATCAAACGTAACTGTAGTCTAATCAAAACGAATTAAACCGGATATAAGATGCTGCACACGAATAACTCTATTGCACACACTCATTTTGGATTTATGTTACATCATAAGCTAAAAAATGATTTACGAAGGAGGCAACGTTTAGCAGGCTGAAGGATTCCAGCACAGAGAGGGGCCGGGCCCGTCCCGTCCCGCTGGACGGACACACACACACACACAGCGCTGCAGGTCAGGTGGAGGAGCTCACGTGTGCGCGCCGTGCAGGCCGGCGCTGCGTGATTATAACTTAATAACTAATGCATTTTTTTTTAACGATTGTTACTTAGCTATATTGTGATTATCACGGCAGAGCTTTATATAAAAATAATAATAATAATAATAATAATAAAAAAGCTTGATCAGACAAAAACACGCCGAGCACCCAAGCAGTACAGCATTATTGATGATCTATTGAGAAGGGTTGTGTTCGTAAAACACCAGGGCCGATCAGTGTGTCACACCGTGTTCATTTTAAGCTGTATGTCATGTCTCACTGACTAATTTCCAGCGTCGGAAGAAAGTCACGCGAGTCTTGCTGGAGTTGCAGCGGAGGTTTTCCGTCATCTCGTCTTTTGGTGTGAGGTGGTCCGGATAGCGGCCTTAACTCCTATTAACGCTTTGTCCCCATCTCAACATTATGATAATATTATTATATTAATTATTAATCTATTGTAATATTAATTATAAGTCTTGGCTCGTGGTAATTTTGACGTGGACATTGTGAAGTACCGGTGGGCTCGCTCCAGCCCCAAACAGGAAGTAGCAAAGCGGCTACAGGAACATGGAGGACGTGGAGGAGACTCCTGTGAGGCCTCGTAAAATAAATATTTTTTTTTTAAAAAGGGAAAGAATAAAATAACATTTAAATTAAAAAGTAAAAAAATGAAATTAAAATGAAGGGAAATTAAACTGTAAAATAATTTAGCTAGTTTGAATACACTATTTCATCTGTGTATATATATTTGTATTTTTATTTTTTTTTGCTTATATTTCTATATTTTCATATTTTTATATTTTATTGTTTAACTTAAATGTAACTTATTCTATTTTTATTTTTTTATTTTATTTTTCTTTTGCACTTTTGCATTTTACTTCATTAAGTTAAGGTTTAGTTAAGTTTAAATGTAGATCTTTATTGTATAGCTTGATGTGGGCAGACTGTCATAAAAGCATTTCACTGCAAGTTATACTGTGTATGACTATGTATGTGACAAATAAAATTTGATTTGATTTGAATAGTGGACCTGCAGGATATTCAGTCTTTGCAAAGTCATAGTCTGTGAGTATAAACGTTGTGATTAGTGACAATTTGTCTCTAAATGTGCGTGGATGTCAGACATTAGTCTTTTACTAGTGTAAAGAGTAAAGTGTACGTCTTCCTAAAGTCTCCTAGTGTAGCTATGGTTAGCATTTGACCTCTCAGCATCCCTCCAAGTCGTTGCGGTGCATCAACTGCAGGATGACTAAATACTAGCTAGATTTACTAGACTGAATACCAGGACACTAAATACCTCAATAGAAACCCTACGATATGTATGTAATATATTTATATGACTTTACAGTTGTACTCCTTACAATACCGGTTTAAACATACAAAAAAAGGGCCTCCAGGGTCCTGACAAGAAGGTAAGTGCCTCTAGGAATGCTGACTATGCAGCGCAACATGCTAACAGGTCAGATGAAGGATCTCACACTATGCCTGTATCAGTCACAGATGTGTTTTTTTTTTTCCCCCATCGATAACATTCACCATAGGGGTCTTAGCAGGCCTTCAGGTTCAGTGACACTCATACAGGCTTGGGCCTCCTGCAGATGTTGCCAGGTCACCGACAGGAGGCTGGCTGAATGTAGGGGGTGGTGTGGGTTGGGGGGTTTCCCCTAAGATTGTAGGGCACAACTGACGCATGGCCGATATTTCCTGTCAGCTGAGCATGTTGATAGAAGACAGAGGTTTGAGTTGATGACCTTGAGCTACTGAGTCACTGCCAACTCTGCTTTGTGTAAATTGAGCTGCACCTACGGGCCCTCACACTTGTAGTGCAGTCACAACTCGGCATGGAGGTCTGGGAAGAAAGCAGGCCAGGTTGTTGTGGATGTGCTTCCCATATTTCGTATTTATGTTGCTAAAATGAACAATAACAGTTTCATCACAGAAATGCTATGCGGCCTTGATGCTTACTGTGTGATTAGGTCAACATCATTCATTTTAGAGGGGGGGGGTACATTTCTGTGCCAGTATGAGCCAAAAGAAACAAGATATGAGATATGCTGCAATGTTACTATGCTCATCACTCTGCAAAACAACTACATTTGTTTTTTTTTCTGGAATAGAAAATAATCAGAATCAGAATCTCTTTTTTTCACCAAGTATGTTACACATACAAGGAATTTGTCTTGATGAGAGCAACACGTATGACAAGTAACAAAAAACACAGAACACAGATTATTCACAGTATTAAACTAAAGGAAAATGACACTAAACAATAAATAGGGTAGGGGATAAATTAAAAAAGTAAAAAGTACTAAAGGTAATAAAGAGCTGAAAATATATTTACAGAAAAGAACATCTGTACAGGTGTGCAAATAGTCATAGTGCAAAATAGGCAGAGTGCAAAATAGCTGTTCAGTCCGGTTTGGTACAGTTCAGTTTTATGTTTTGAGGTTTACAGTGGGAGGAGTCCACTGTGGTTGAGGAGCGCTACAGCTCTGGGGAAGAAGCTGTTAGCATGACGTGTTGTGCTGGTTTTGATGGACCGCAGTCTTCTACCCGAGGGGAGTGTCTGGAAGAGGAGGTGTCCAGGATGTGAGGGGTCAGATGTAATCTTGCCAGCCCGCTTCCTCATCCTGCTGGAGTAGATCTGCTGAAGTGATGGCAGGTTACATCCTATGATCCTCTCTGCTGTCCTGATGATGCGCTGGAGTTTGGTTCTTTCTTGTGAGGTGGAGGAACCAAACCAGATAGTTATGGAGGCTGTGATAATGGACTCGATGATCGCTGTGTAGAACTGGATCATCAGGGTCTGTGGCAGGTTGAATTTCTTGAGCTGTCTCAAGAAGAACATTCTTTGTTGAGCTTTCTTGATGAATTTCTTGGAGATGGTGTTTTTCTCCCATTTCAAGTCTCTGGAAATAAGTGGAGCAATCTTCAGAAACAGATGAAACAGTGAGTCTGGAAACTATTAGCAGCTCAGCCGATTGATAGATGCTGACTTGCTGACGTTGAATTAGCATGATGTGCAATTACATAATATGTCTTCATGAATTCCTGAAATACATGTGTGGATTTTGTTTTCACGGGAAGGAGTCCCTGTGTTCACAAAGTCTGAGAATCCTGGATCCAAAACATAACATAAGCTAATAAATGAAAAAAAATAAAAACACTCCATCAGACTGCACAACCAGCACTGCTCCCAGCGGACCACATACACACACACTTAACTGCACACACATGTTCATGTTCAGGGAATACTATGTGCAATACCCCCCCCCCCCCCCCCCATGTGCAATTAAGAGTCTTTTGCTGTAAATAGTATTGTTATTGCTCTTTTAATTCTTATTTATATTGTGTATTTATATTGTGTATATAGTGTAAATTATTTATCCATTTTTTATCCAGTGTCTTGCTATCCCTTTCTGCTGTTACACTGGGAATTTCCCCACTGCGGGACTAATAAAGGACTATCTTATCTTATCTAAAAGAAGATGTAAAAGAAGAGGTAGGGGACATTTCTATTGGGCAACCCTACATTTTGACTTCAAGGGCCTGTGAAAATGTCCATGCTTGTCATGTTCAGGGTTTCAGAGCATGCTGCACCCACAGTCCATACACTGGAAAAACAGTTATTTAAATATACCCATCCACATTTCCAGTCATTTCAGCTCCGTCCATTCACACTGATTACACCATTACATGGAGTGTCAGCCTGGCCACAAACCCAGGCAGGCAAAAGACACTCAGAAGTCAGCTTTCTATTGATTTACTCATATTAGTCTTAAATGGGCAGTAACACAAAAATGTTACGTAAACCCACACAAGCACAAGAGAAAATGCAGAAGAGTGTCCTTTCACGGTCTCCAGCTGAGCGATCCAGCCTTTAAGGGTTGTGAAAATGGTTGATTCGGTCTAGGGTTTCACAGCTCAAAGGATGCATGTTTTCCTACACGCTCTGAGCCTCGTGTAGGACAATGGCAGATATAAGAGTGAGTGAGTGAGCGAGTGAGCGAGCGAGTCTCCTCCACCTCGTAGTAGCCGTCCCTCCACACGAGGGCCACGTGCGAGGAGAAATGCTTGCAAACACATGTAACCGACCAATCAGGGGCCGGTCGGAAGCTGGTTGGCTGTACCGAGGACCAAAGAGCGCGCCCGCTTGGGCGGCGCGGCCAATCAGCGCTTGGCATAGCTCGCACCCCAGCGGAGCACGTGTAGAGACACACATATTCTTCATGCTCGTGAGGCGCTTGAAGACAGAGAAAGAGGAGGAGAGGAGAGCAGAGGAGAGGAGAGGAAGATCCCGAGAGGCGACTCCAGTCGGCGTTGAAGTAAAAAGGGACCGGTTGGTTTTCGCAGCAAAGCGGCCAGGTTTGATTTCGACGGGCGACACCAAAAACACCGGAAATACCCTCACAGTGTTTACCGGGCTGTGGTGTTGTCGTCCCACCGTACGACCCCTCAACTAGGTAAGCGAGCATGTTTCAGCCGCACGGTTTTCTCCTGCAGGGCTCATATTTGGTCGTCTTCTCTATATTCTCTACATTCTCTCCTCTCTTATCAACAACATGGGCGCTGAGCCGGTGTATTACAGCTGGTAAAGACGTTAGCTAGCTACCTTCACCGTTCTGGCAGTACGGAGCAGGACCACCATCATGGAGCAGGCAGACAGGCAGGCAGGCAGGCAGGCAGGCGCCTCTGCTTGCCTTCAGCTTCTCTTCTCCAGAGGCATTTACGGTTAATATGGAGCTTAACCTGCACTTCTTTTCTCCTGGCCTGTTCAGACCCACACACACCCCACACATGGGGGCTCTTCTGACTGATCCCCTTGTACTTCCTAAAGTAGCCCATAGGAATATGCCTAGTGTTAAAGATCTCATATGTCTAATGGTTTTGCTGTCTCTCTCTCTGCTGTGGTTTCCTACAGAGTTTTCTTTAGTATTTTTTTGTATTCACCTTTTCGCCTTTCTCTCGTGTTGTTTCTTCAGCCCTGGTTTCCCCTCTAAATCTGTGCAGTTCGTGATTGATCTCTTTGGTGACCTATGGCCTGTTGTACGGTGTGTGCTGTTCTGCTGTCAGTAAACCGCCTAAAACACAACTTTGTATGCTTTTCATAATGTGTCTGAATGGAGGCAGGCGTAGCTGGAAAAAGCAGTGTTCATGAAGGACCAGAAATCCCTTTCTTGGCACCCTTTCCTTGTTTTCTGAGCCACAGTTAACTTTTGCTTACTTTCTCCTGTCTTCCAGGGGTCGATAAAGAAAGCCTTCCTTTCCTGTACACCCCCCAACCCCCCCGCCCCTCCACAAACACACACACCCCTTCGCTCTGTCAGCCTATTCTCACTCATCTGCCTGAATCATTACCCTCGAGTCGACCAAAGACTAACCCGCCTTATCACCCTCTTATCTGTGTTACTGTGCCTTCAGGGATGCAGTCGCTCGGCAGTTGCTCAGAATGGCCGTCTAAAGGCTCCCTGTCCTCCATCACACGCTGCCTGTTCAGTGAGGGTGATCAGACAGAGGATGAAGTCTCGACCGCGGCCTCTTTAGAGGGAGACGTTGCGGCCGGTATGGGCAAGACCAGCCCCGAGCCCTTTGCCACGGAGCGCCCTCTGAGACCCGAAGCACATTCAGTCTGTGGAGATCAGCAAGCCTGCGGCAGAACCCCAGCATGTGGCGATCTGACGTCTGTATCGTCTACTAGGGCTCTGACAGAGGGAGACCTGGCCTTTTCTCGCAAGGTGAGTTACCCTCCTATTTAAGTTATAGGAACCAGTCTACTATGTATTTTTTTTACTTTGTAGACAACTAAAACTGATCTTGAAAAATGTCATAAAAGGGAATTGAATAATACATAAAAGGGCCCTGAGGAAACAACAACAAAAAAAAAAACAGCGTGTGCGTGACATTTATGAATTTATTAAGAAAAGATAAGTGTTTGCACCCTTCCTTTCAGTAGGTGGTATATACCTCCCTTTACAGCATTAACTGTTGCAGTTGTAGTTGTTACTGTCTCACAACAGCCTGGACAGGTTGTGAGCTCAAGGACATTTGTAGACCTTTAAGCATGAACTGTGTGTTTTTTAGCCACTGTGAGATACACATGCTTGTGTGCTTTGTGGTGTTGTCTTGTTGCACCATCCAACTGTGGACCTTAAAGTTTCAGGTCACACACACACACACAGCCTGACAAGATTATTTGATACAAATCATCCAGGAAGTGGCAAGTGTTCATCAGAAAAGCACCGGGCAAGAACGAAAACCCATGGCAGAATAGCACAGTGAAAACAAAACAAAATTAACAAAAAAAGAGCATAAAGTTGACCAAGAAACACCTAGATGATCCTCCTGAATTTTTGAGTTCTGCATTATTGAGATAGGAGTCTGAAGTGGAACGTTTTGGATCGCATTATGTTTGGCGAAAACCTCGCGTTGCTTTTCAGAGGAAGAACCTGACAGAACCTGATCAGCTGTGAAGCATGGTGGTGGTGGTAGCGTGATGGTTAGGAGATGCAGCATCAGGACCTGGACACCTTGAAGGATGCTTTCAGAAAAAAATTCAAGAGAATTCCAGGTCATCTGCCCATGTGCAGTGGAGCAAGTCTACCTCATAATGGTTAAAAAATAAGAAAATAGAGGGTCCGACTGGCTCAGCAGACGAAGATGGTGAATAGATGGTGCTCTCTCCCCTCATCACTCTCACTGTGATGCTAGCCCAGGCATTTGTTGTTTCAGAGCTGGGGAGCAGGTGTTCGTTGGCTGACTAGTGATGCTGTACCGGTGGCATGTGCTTGTTCTCACCCTCCTAGTGTTGTGGGAGCATTGGTAGTGATGTGGGGGGGGAATCTTGAATGCCACAGAGTGCATTTGGTTGCATTTATTGCTGCTAAGGGGGTGTAACTGGTCATAGAAAGGAAGGGGGCAATCATTTCTTCACAAATGAAAATTGTGTGGAGAATATCTTCATAATAATTAAAAAAATATGTTGATCATCTTTTTCTTTCTTTTTTTTTTTAAAACATAAACTAGGTCAGGGAATATTGGTGCATGTGATGGATCCTGAAAGCTTTTTATAGCTTTCTTATCAGCAGCTTATCATGCAAGCCATGTCTCTGTCTCCTGCTTTCAGTGTGCAGAGCTGCAAGGTTACATTAGGCCCCTGTTGGAGCTGCTGAACGGATTGAAAACAGGGAGGTTTGACAGAGGTAAGTGTCTGTGTGCATGAAAGGCTCTGTGTTTGCCACCATCTAAAACAGGGGTGGGCAGTTCCGTTTGCGGAGGGTCGGATTCCTGCACGGTTATGTGCCTTATTCACACTCGCCTGTTAATAGCCAGGTTTATTAGGTCTGTCAGAGCAGGGAAAACGGTTAACTGTGCTGGACTCCGACCCCAGTTGCCCACCCCTGATCTGTCATCTACACTGGTTGTCAAAAAGAATAGCTCAGACGTGCTTTGAGGGGATCAATCCCTTCTTTTTTGGTGAAGCACCACAAAACGTGACCTGATGATGCCAGATACCACATCAAATGATTGTGTGGGTTGAGGTGTGATGTGAGTGTGGTGTTGATGTTACCGGACATCAACAATATTAAGAATATTGTGTTTGGTAATGTGTGGAGAAGACATTTCCCAACACGGTAGGAGGCAATAGGGGCAGTTGATGTTAAGAGGACATTAAGAAAACCTGACAGGCAGTGTCAGGCTGTCATGAAGGCCAGAAAAGAAGTATTTTGGTCTGCATTAATGATCGTTATAAAAAAACAGCAATTCCACCAGGCTGCTTGTGTATACGCTAAAAAGTACTAAGATGATGTGTGTCTGATTGACAGGTCTGAGCACATTCCAGCAAAGCGTTGCCATGGACAGGTTGCAGAGGATAGTTGGGATCTTGCAAAAACCTCAGCTGGGGTATGTTGTGTTATTAGTGTTTGGACATTCTTTCAAACTGTACTCTTTCTTAGTACTTTAAGCTTACACGACAGCTGCTGAAGACCACCCTCCAATCCCCGCTCTCTCCACAGAGAGAAGTACATGCGCACGCTTCTGCAGGTGGAGATGATGTTGAAAGTGTGGTTTCCCCAGGTGTCACCTTGTCAGACTAATTCCACTTCACTGCCCCAAGACTCCGCTGCCAGCCCTCCACCACGCTGGCATCAGAACCATCTGCCTATGAAGGTAAAGTCCAGTTTAAACATTGGAGATGTTGATGATGAACTGACTAACAAACTGTGCAAAGGTCACAAATGAAGAGAGGTGGGCAGATACTAGCATACACAGTTCTCAGCTGGTGGCGTTATAATACTAATACTTTAATACTGAGTATTTTCACAGTACTTTTCCTTCTGCTCTAGTATATTACATATTTGCATTGGTGTAGAATAAGCATTTGCACTTCTTCTGCCTCACTTTAGAGGTTTGTCATTGTATTTGAAATCAAAATGAATTGAAAAACATTGGTTTCTATGTAGAAAATTGCGGGAATCAACAAGTTGCTGACCTAGTTCTTTTGTACTAATGAAGTTGGTTTATGGTACTCAAATTTCTAATCCTGGTGCTGCATTCACAGTAGACCCAATTTTCCATAGCCCAACCCTCTCTCTCTCCCTGTCACATGTAATCCAACCCTCTCCCCCCCCCTCATCTGTAATGCTCCTGACACTGGGAAGGAGACTTGCCTCCTCTGACACATGCACAACCAGCCACCGCCTCTTTTTAAACTGCTGCCGAGATATCATCGCCGGGCAACCAACATGCTCCGAGGAGGGCAAGGGTACCTAACTCTAAGGCATTGGCTATAAAACACACACACATCATTACATTAAAGTAGAATACAGCACCAGGATTAGAAATCTGAGGACCATAAACCAACTTCATTAGTACAAAAGAACTAGGTTGGCAAAACTGAGAATTGAAGTACTGAGAACCTTCAGCAAAACTTGTTGATGTGGGGAGAGCGAGCGAGAGAAAGCAAGGACAATTGTGCGCTCTCTGGCTCCGGCTGCTGTTGGGCAAGCAACATGACCCGAAATTCAAACCACCAATCCTCCGCTTATAGTCTGCTGGACCCTTCCGAGCCCGTGGTGGAGCGCTTTTTGGTGCTGTACAAAAAAGGGGTTTTATAAAGACGCATATGCCTAGTCCTAGTTTTAACACCAAATGTCCTGTAATGTTGAAGTATTTGAATGTGAGTTGCTTCACTCCCCTTAGTCAGCCAGCACAGAGAGCCTAATGGACCCTCCTGGTTCAGGAGGGTGCCTAGTAAATTCTCCTGGCTGTCCGCAGAGTAGATGATTTACTTGGACATGCTTGGAATGTAATCTCGGTCTAGAAGGAGCCAGCTTCAACTTGATGGTGGGACACAGTTCATCTGACTCGCCTAACTGCCTGTTGGGACAAACTTCTGTGCAAAACTGGTGGAGCTATTCGTTGGCAATTGAAGTCCCTGTAGTTACTGAATAATACGCCTTAGTGAGTAATAAGCCTTTGAGTGTTGGGGTTATGGGGTTGAACCCTATAACTCTGGAAGAGTCCGAAGCAGAATGTTTGTGTCTCGCCTATCACTGGGTATAGGTCATGCATGTTTTGCATGTTCAAACCAAACAAAGCCATTTCTGTGTGTTCAAAGTACCAGATCTGCGGTGACGACATGCAAAACACATTATTTACACAAGAATGGGTCCTTCTGAAATACTGAAATGCTGCTATAGGAGGGAGTCGGCTGAGGTTTTTGTGTAGAGAACTCAAATAATTAGCCAATTAGCATCATGTAAACCACATTTCTGAATGCCTTAATTAACCCTTACACAGACTCTGGGCCAGATATATAAAATAAGACAGAAGGGGGGGGGGGGGGGGTTCCTATTGTATCAAAATGCTCAGAGGAATGCTCTGGACTGTGGAGCAAAGAAAGAGGGCGTCCTTTCTCTGTAACGACTGGGACATACTTATTGTTTATTGACATCATTTAAATCTCACTGAATGTTTTTAACTCCATGCTCTTTTTCAGAAACGTCGATTAAGTTGGTCCGACTCCGAGACGCTCCCTCCAACCTGCAAACAGACTCGAGAAATAGAGCCAGAACAGAGTCCCACTCTGACCAGTTCAGAGCTCACCTGTCCAGATGCCACCGCCAGTGCACACACGAAAGACCCAGATGCGGTTTTTAGACACCAAGGACAAGTGATGTCAGAATCTGAAGGTATCCTCAACCCAGAAACAAGCAGCCACAGTCAGTCAGGTAACCTGTTTTCTTCACGTATGATCGATGCAGCTAGAAGGAGGAGTGATGCCTCCACACAGTTGTAATACCTCCTCTCTCCACAGGTGGGAGCTGCTCAGACACACAGGACTGTTCTGTGTCCTCCACCACCCCAACTTCAGACCCGTGCCAGGTGACTGGAAAAAGAGAGGCGGTGTTTACCCTCCGCACACTTGAGTGGGTTCAAGATGTGAATGGGGAGAGCCCAAAAAAGAGAGCTGGTAGGAAATCCTGTTTGACAGAAAAGCAAAGCACATAGCAGTAAGCAGATCCCTTTTCATTAAAAGGAAGGAATTCTTTAATTCGCTGATCTTGGGAACGCCTCACGATTCCTGTGAAACGACTGTGACGAATGACACAACTGCAACAGGTGTTTATTAGGTGACCTAAGTCAGTACAATCACCTACGGTTTTGTCATATATAGCAGAATAGGGCATTTTTTATTTAAAAAGTCCAATCCTTGCTAATTATCCCTGAAAGGCTCCAATGAATGGTGTACAGAGAAGGGGCTGAACTTCACGTCAACATCTGCACAACATCTTAAGCCACGGAATGAGTCGCTGAAGCACCCTGAAGCTTCTGGAACACTCTGCTGGTAAACGCTGACCTGCCCTAGTTTACACACTTCTGCCGCCATGGCGAACCGGCAGTCTACAGCACTGTTGCACTCTTAAGATCACACACCACCTTAACCACCTTCCTCCTGAATTGTAAGCAACCGTGCTGAACGCAAACCGAATGGACAGGACTTGTAAAGCAAGCGTAGAGCTTGTTCAAAGGTAAAAACATCGATTTAACGACGTTTCTATTTTTACTTTGATCATTACTTGAAGACGCTGGACTCACTGAAAGCCTTAAGATGATCCCGAAGAGCCAGTATGTCATTACTGTGCAGATTCCTTCGCCGTAACTTGACGTTGTGTATTTATTTAGTGGCAAAGAGCGTCATCTCTGTTAGTTTGAAAGGTGTGACGGGTGACTTGTGAATTGCTTTTGTTAAATGTGAAACACGGAGGACATCATGGGAAAACAGTTTCAGTTTCATTGCCAAATACAACTTGCACATGTATAGAGTACCATTGCATTTTTTTTTAAATAGGAGGTTGTACTATTTATTTGCTCAGTTAACTGTGTTTGTTTGTTTTTTTTTTTCTCTCCACAAATCCGAGACAGTTTAGCTGGACACAAGTAGTTATTATAGTTGCCTTTTGGGTGAATGATATTTTTTTTTTTTATATACATAACCTGTATTGCTTTTGTTATCTGATAGGATTGACTATTAATTCATGCAGGAAACTTGATACAAATGGAAATCTTTTTCTCTCATTCTGGACTGATTTCACATTCGGCAGCATGCTCTCAAACGGTGCCTTTCAGAAGAACCCCCTTAAGCCATTAGGTTTGTCTGGACTGAAAATGACCCTTATTGCAAACAAGTGGGAATTCTTTATTTCTCAACAAAACGCTGCTTGCACAGGTACTCAGTTCCTCCAGACCAGCAGTCGGTAGAACCTCGACAATTTTAAGTCTGTTGAGATGTGTTTCTACCATCATTCTCACCCTCTCTTTGGGCAGATTGGCTATGGGTTGTTTAGGTTGATTGGATGACGCCATTTTGACAGTGCCACCTAATCTCGACTGCATTGAGATCTGGACATGAACTGGGCCATGCACCTTTTTGGTGGTTGGTCTAATGAGGGCGATCTGTCTTTTGTCTGTGTTTATTTATTTTCCCCAGCAAACGCCATTTATTTTGTTTTGCCAGTCAGCAATTCACAATTCCATGACCTGACCAAATGTCATAACCTGATGACTTTTAAGGGGGTTGAACGCAAGGCACTGTACACTGCGCAAAAAAAGAGCATGGTTTTAAGACTGTTGAGGTTCGTTTCGGAGGGATTCTGCATTTATCGATATTTACCTGAATTCCTTGCTTTGTTTACTAACATGAACTCTGCCCATAGATTGTGACTCAGGATTAAGCATTAAGGATTAGCGATGTTACGACAGGTTGCATCAGTTAAGGGACATTTTTAACACCCGTAGGAGACCTATGAGAACAGGTTCAGGTAGATGCTGAACGTTGCCTTCATGTGAGCATGACGTTGATGGTTTGGAAGGACGTGAAGTAGCACATAGACACTTCTTGAAGTAGCAATATTAACAGGGGAATGTGACGTTACCAGGTAGCGGGCAAATGTCTACAGAATTTGGAACCTCTGCTTAGTTTAATGACTTTGCAAATGGCTCATTGGATCCCCTTGTCAGTTAACAGGAGTGTGTATCTGTTAGATATTGGTCTCAGGTATTGTATCAAGCAGATGTTGTTTCCCCATTTTTGATTTCGAGACACCTCTGGCATGTACGGTACTCGATCCCATTCTTGTTGTAATCTTTAAGATTTTCTAACTTCTTCCTCTGTAAGTTATTTCTTTCATTGTATTGGAATTGCTTTTGATGGCTGTTTAACAAAAATCTGTTTTCATATGATTAAATGTTTACTTGTTTTTGAAGTGTGTGTGTGTGCTCTCTCTTAAATTACAGTGCACCGGTTTTTTTTTTTTGTTTGTTTTTTTTAAACCCAGTATTCCTCCAATTTAGTCATGTATAATACTATCTTTTGCCCACAGTAGCGATCGCACTTATCCGACCTCCAGTGCATATTGGGTTTAGTAACAAAATGAAGAAACTTTCAGCTGTTTGCAATGAACCAATCAAACAGGAACAATTTAAATAACTCAACACAACTAATAGAACCAGTATGTTCTCCAAATTCAACACAAAATTACACTATTAATGACGACTGCAATTTTTACTAGTAATAATCTGGGCTGTACAGATGCCAAAAGCTATTCTGAATTCATATTGCAATGGTGACATATCCTTAATGTAATTCCAACTAGTCATGTGTTACTATTGATCACTTTCCCTCTTATCTATACTATTTACTACTAAAAAGCCCCAGTACAGTTGTCTACAATTATTTTACAAGTAGAAATGATCATTTTGGATATGCACACGGTCATTTCTGACTAGTAAAAATTGTAGTTTTGGATATTAATAATATTCCTCTTCTATGTGTACACTGAATTCTTGCTCTCTAAAGCTCTATTTTAGAGATCTGAAACGGCACGTTATGATAAGCATATTAGAACAAATCAAAACTAAATGAGAGCTATCTTACATTTGCAGTACTCAGAATTCATTTATGGGTTTGTGGACCTGGTAATTGGGGTTTTACTAGTCGGAATAGTGTAGATATCTGGAATACAGATATGAGAATGAGATTCAAGGTAAAGGTGCACGTATTTGTCACTGTACACTGTACAGCGAAATGTGTCATCCGCATTTAACCCATCTGGTAGTGAACACACACTCACACACACACACACACATGTGTTAGGGGCAGTGAGTACACACACACCCAGAGCGGTGGGCAGCCAACTCCAGCGCCCGGGGAGCAGAGAGGGTAAAGGGCCTTGCTCAAGGGCCCAACAGTGGCAGCTTGCCGAGCCCGGGAATCGAACCCACAACCCTGTTATCGATATCCCGGCGCTCTAACCGCTGAGCCACCACTGCCCAAACAGGTTTTCAGTCAAAACAGGTGGAAATATGGCTTGTAAAAATGACATGTCGTCCCGGCAGTACTCGTCAGAATGGCTTATAGACTATATGGACAAAAGTAATGGGACACCTGATTATTCATTGTTGTTACAAAACATAGATCATGCTTTTGTTGGAGTAACTGTCTCTATGTTGCCCAGAGAAGGCTTTCTACTACATAGTGGGGATTTGATGGCATTCAGTGACGGGTGCGTTAGTGAGGTCAGGATGTTAGATGATCACCACCCCAACTCATCCCAAAAGTACTGGATGGAGCACCATCCGTCATTCCAGAGAACAGAGAACACAGTTCCACTGCTCCACAGCTCAATGCTGAGGGAGGGGTGGGGGCTTTATACCCCTCTAGCCTGTTAGTCTGCTCCAGAACCTATTGGTGTGTATGAGCTTGCACTTGCACATCTGTGTCAGCAATGGGTGCAGCCTGAAGTAACGGAATTCATGCATGAGAAGGGGTGTCCTCAAACATTTGGACATGCAGCGTAGATCTATAGAGCTGATATTATTACTAGAAAAAATGTAATAGTTTTACTGTATTTCTTTAGTTTAGCCTCGTCCCCTAACAACTGAGTATATGGTAGCAGTGTTGGAGCAGGTCTAAAACATATAATTAATAATAAAATAAATATGAATAAATATTATAAATACAATATTAGTTTGATTTCCATATTAAAAAGAAATTACGCACTCCCGTGTGTTTTTTTTAAGTAAATAATTTCCAGTGCAGCTCCACACTCAGGCCGGACTGAGGGTAACCTTTGGATCCGGGCTGCCTCCTGCGCTTCAGCCCGACCAGCACAAGAGACGGAGTGGGAGCAGAGAGGGCCTGAAAATGGCGGCTGGAAGTGGAGCCGCAAGCGGCCAAAGTCGCGGCTCGGCCGCTGTACTGGAGTCAACCTTGGACCGTCGTTTTCAAGGAGTGACAAACACGATGGAATCGATTCAGGGACTGTCGACTTGGTGCATCGAGAACAAGAAACACCACAGCATCATCGTCCGCCACTGGATAAAGTGGCTGAGGAAATGTGAGTAGAAGAGCCGTCATCTAGCTGCCTGCAGCCGGAGACCAGCGAGCCAGCCGAGCTAGCCGAGCCAGCCGAGCTAGCTAGCTTCGCAGCCCGCCGAGAGCAGAGGCTGGGTTTTATTAGATAGGAGTTTAAACTGGTAACTTGGCTGCTAGAATTGTGAACTCTGTCTCTGTTGTTGGACTGGTCGGAGAACAGTGGTATAAGTTGCTGTTTAAGTTGGCTAGCGACTGAGCTAGCTAACAGGCTAACGCGTTTCTGTTTGTTGTAGCTAGCTATAGCTATAGCTAGCTACTCCGTTGCTACGTTAGCGCTCGCTAGCGCTAGCTAGCTAGCTATTTTCACTGGCCTGGTCTGCTCTCAGTTAAATGCTTACAGCTAGTTTTCTTTCACTGCTCATGGTTCTTTTAAGGAGTTAAATAGCTCCAGAGCTTTCACTGGTTATGTTTGCTTTGAGTGGTACGGAGTTATCCAACACGCTGGCTAGCTCAGGTATAGCTATAGCAGTAGCTAGCTAGCTAGCTAGCTAGCAGTGCGGGAAGCGGCAGCAGGTTGGAGGAGTGTGTGTGTGTGTGTGAGAGAGAGAGAGACTAAATGGTAAATGGTTCTCTGAGTTTGTTAGCAATAAAGGTCATTTATTACTCGCACAGAAGCGCTGCTTATATGTGTGTGTGTGTGTGTGTGTGTGTTTTGGAGTGTGAGGGACTTAAGGCAGTGTGGTCTGCTGCGCGGACAGACCCGGCTGTAGACTGGCGCTCTGCTGTCCATGAATACAGGATCTGACGCTGGTTTGAAAGGTGAAGTGAAAGTCCAGTTTTGCTTGACCGGCCAAATCATCACTAAACTGGACAGAAATGGAAGCATGTGCGCATTTCCTCTCTGTCCAACATATTGGTGCACATCTTTTAGGGGTGATTCTCCCATTTCTCCCGAGGAGAAATACCATGGCTTTCCACACAGGCTGTCTATGAGGCGTGTACTGTCAAAGGAGCCTGATGGCTCATTTGCCATATTCACTTAATTCTCTTCATTGTTTTATTGCTGTTATTTTTTTTATTTTTATTTTTTCCTGTTTTGCTTCGACCAGAGGAGGATGGGTTCCCCTGTTGAGTCTTGGTTCCTCTCAAGGTTTCTTCCTCTTGATCTGAGGGAGTTTCTCGCCACTGTCGCCACTGGCTTGCTCAAAAGAGGCTCAGGCTCGGACCCGGATCTCTGTAAAGCTGCTTTGTGAGGACATTCGCTGTGAAAAACGCATTATAAATACATTTGAATTGAGTTGAATTAAAAGGATGAATGTGCTGGACGGTTGAGCTGTCGAGCAGGTCAAGGCCTTTTCAGCTGAAAGAAGTGCAGATCAGTCTACAGGCGTATGCAAAAACGTTTCCCAGTTCATTCTCCCCTAGAGAACACACTTCTGCACGTTGTAATATACAGTTACTGATCATTGGTACAGCACAGTGTGGGGTGTACAAATAGTATGACTTATTTTTTTGTTAGTTTAAAAAATATTCTAAATATAACTGGTTGCAGAGGGGTAGAAAGTTTCCGATAAATTTCCAGTAAATTACCGCTAATTTTCCATGTGATTTTTGGCTTGGGAACTTATGAACTTTTGTAAATATTCCAAAATGTAAACTTTCCATAGAAATTTATTGGAATTAGTAGGGAATATTGGATCATTGAAAGGAACTATCATACACTGTCATCAGTGTACTGTTTTATTTGTCAACAACAGACATGAAGGCATAATAATACAAAAAAAATTACATTGGGAATAAGCATAAAATGGGATTGTTCTTAGCTAAAGGTGAGAAACTTATCTCGAAGAATATACAGACGCATTCCCATTTTATTCCCATTAACTCTCATAATTACCCATTAATTCCCATGGTAAATTTCCCAACTTGAAAAATTACTGGAATTTTGCAACCCTAAATATAACCCAAATGAAACATATACTCTAAAGTTTGCCTCTATTCTTCTTAAGAAAATGAATGATGCTTGTAGCTTAACTTGACTTGACTTAAACGTTTGCATATGACCATCTGACTTGGGGATGCACTGATACCAGATTTTCATGTGTCTTCCTATATGGAGTACTGATACCAATACTAATCCTTGACTTAAATACTTAAATGAAGCATATAAATCCTGATGGTTATAGTGTTCCACTTTTTATAGGTTGTGTATGTTTTTTTTTTTTTTTTTTTTTTTTTTTTTTTTTTTTATATCTGATCCCAAATAAGATATAATAAGCTTGAAACAGCGTTTACTGGTTGAAGAACTGCACATTTGAAAAGTTTCAGAGCTATAAAGAATGTGTACACAATGCCATAATGCATAAACACATGCAAACAGAGAAGCATAATCTTGCTAACTTTGACCAAAGAGATTCTGAATTGGTTGTTTAAAATTCATATTTCAGAACGGTGGAAAAAATGGCAAACTTTTAAACTTAAAAAAAAAAAACCTAGAAGAAACAAGAAGTGCTGGGAATGTAAAAGTGCCATCTGTTGAATGGCAATTACTAGTTATGACTGGCTTTTAATTGTTGTTAAGCATTTGGTTATGTAACAAAGTATGTTAAACATTATGTATAACATCAAGTGATGAGCTTCCTGGTATCTGTGCTCTCTATTGCCAATACGGTGCGGCCCTAGTCTGACCCATTCTCTAGTTCTGATGGTGCGTTGTTAGTGCTTATCTTTAAACATTACACTTGATGCAAAAAAGTAAAACTAGTAGTCATGTGCAGGTTTACCATAGCAGTTTTGTGTGCAGAACCTTTTTATTGCTCAGTGGTTGGTTGGTGTTGGTGATTTCCAAAGTAAAACTTGTTCATGTGAGCAACAAACAAAACCGTAATGTTTGAGTGAAAAGAGGAAGCCATTGGCTGGCTATTGGTTGTTTTGAGGTTTGAGAATTCAGTGACCGAGGGAAAATTTTTAGATAAAAAGAAAAATGGTAGTCCTGACAGAAATCTGCGGCATTGCCCGCTTTAAAATAATAATTTCTTGCCTTCCACAGACGTATTATGCAGATTTTTCCTTTCCAGCATCCAGAGAATTCGATCCTTCCTCTCTAAAGAGGCCACCCAGGTGCTCGTTCAGTCTCTTGTCATTTCAAGACTTGACTACTGCAACTCCCTTCCGGCTGCTTTTCCTTTGAGCACCATCAGGCCCCTGCAGCTAATCCAGAATGCAGCTACATGTGTTTTTTTTATGTTTCTAAATTCAGCCATGTAACTCCTCTGCTGCATTCTCTTCACTGACTTCCTGTAGCTGCTGCCCGCATCAGATTCAAAACCCTGATTCTGGCCTACAAAGCCAAGAATGGAACGGCTCCTCCGTACTTGATGGTAATGGTCAAAAGCCGATCAGTACAAAGCGCCCTTAGAGCTTCAAGTACGGCTCGGCTTGACCTGCCGTCCCTTAGGATTCACAGAAGACAAGCATCCAGGCTTTTTTTTCTGTCCTGGCCCCGAAGTGGTGCTCGCTGTCTTCAAACACTGACTGAAGACCTATCTCTTCCTAGAGTACTTGGGCATAGAATAATGTTGAGTATTACCGTCTCCATGTTGATTTGTGTTTAGTAGTGTCTAAGCTCAGACTGTTCTAGGCTACCTGTTTGTTAAAGGGCTGCTGTGCAACAGTGGGGATTTGTCTTTTTCACTGTTTGTGTTAGTTTTATGTACACCGTTTCATTGCATACGTCAGTTTTTTAATATTATAAAAATATATTATAAAAACTCACATTTATAAAATGTTTGTGTAAAACAAATCCATGACCAAGCTAAGGCTATCCATTTTAAGCTTAAAAAATATATATATTTTGGGACGAGTGATCCTACACAAGCGAGTGGTATGAGTGGATCAGACACAGCAAGACTCGGCTACATAGTTTGTCTGCCCTGTAGATGTAAAGTCGTCTGTTGCTTCCCAGTTTGTGATGGTCATCCTCTGGTCATTCGTCAGTGCTTACCGGATGCTACCTCAGTTCACGCAGCTATATGCGAGGCCCCTCGATCACAGGACCATGCAGTTAGTTATAGATGGAACTATGGAGCTGGCGCATGGCTGTAGAGGGGAGGAAGCAGCTTATTCTATGTTGTGGTGAAAATGAACAACAGGCTGAACCACAGCCGTTTTATTCATTTCCCTACCAGACACGATAGGGAGGAGCTAGTGCTGTCATGAGTACAGATACAGTACACAAGGTCTGAGGAGTAAGATGTGTGGTAAAGTCCTGCATTTCTGTGCAGTCCTTTTGCAGTGCTTCAGACTAACAAGCCATCCTATACGCGTCTTGAAACTTTGTCAGGCATTATTATTATTAATTTTACAGTTCAGCCATAACATTTCTTTCTGGTGTTTCTGCACTCCATTATTTTCAGCTCCACTCACCATTTTAGGAGCACAGCAGATAATGACGTACTGTAGCCCATATGATTCACCGCATACTTGGCCTTCTTTATCTCAGTACTTCAGTGGTCAGGACCACACAGGACTGACCATCACAGAGCAGATAGTATTTGGGTGGTGGGTCATTCTCGGCATTGCAGTGACACTGACATTGTGGTAGTGTCTGTTGCGCTGGGATGAGTGGATCAGACAGCAGTGCTGCTGGAGTTTTTAAACGCTGTCCACCCACTGTCCACTCTATTAGACACTCCTACCTTGTTGGTCCACCTTGTGGATGTAAAGTCAGAGACAGAAGCTCATCTTTGTCCTCTTCTGGAGATGAAGATGATCATCCTTATGTCCTTCATCAGTGGTCATAGGACTCTGCTCACCGTATGCTGTTGGCTGGATATTTTTGGTTGGGGGGGCTGTTCTTACTCCAGCAGCTGCACTGCTGTGTCTGATCCACTCGTACCAGCTCAGCACACCCTAATACCACCACCACCACCATGTCAGTTAGTGTCACTGCAGTGCTGAGAATGAACCACCACCCAAATAATACCTGCTCTGTGGTGGTCCGTTCAGTGTTTTTGGGGGTCATTGTTTTTTATTATGAAAAGTACTTCGCTTCGGAATCAACCATATTCAGAACACCATCGAACTCTGAGCACCAGCTGAGTGTCTGTGAATTCTAGTGTAGACCCACACTGTTCAGCCCAGTGCGGTTAGCGGTTTGCTAGTTCTGCTAATACTTACTGTACTGGGTTGAATGATGTAATCTAGGAAGGAGTATCCAGTTAGTGGTGTTAAGTTTTTACTCTGCCTCTCCCATTAGACATGTTAGTTTATACAAGTAAAAAAAAAATAAAAAGCTGCACAGGGAGCGGATTTCTACACTGGCTTTATTTGGGTTCTGCAGCCATGAGTGGGGTCCATATAATCTAGAGGTTGAATGAGGAACTGCAGTGTCCTGTGACGGAGCACCCTCCTGCAGCGCTGCAGCAACCCGTGAATTTAGGATCATTTGATCTGAGCAGCTCTCAGAATTGGCTAAATTATCGACTGAAAGTTAGCCAGTGTGGAAACACAGCCGATCAATCCTTCTATCTCTAGTGAAAGGAGGCTAACAAAGTATGCAGAGAAACAGATGGACTGTAGTAGGACTGGGCGATATGGTAAAAAATACTATATAACGATAATTAAAGACATTTTCTTGATGCGTGATATTTATCATGATGCATGTAATCACAGACTAAATACATAAGTAGTGACAGCTTCTTATGACAGAACTACTATTCAGATCCTCTCCCGTACTGAATACAGTGATTTTTATATATATATATATATATATATATATATATATATATATATACATTTTTATATATATTTTTAATTCAACAGCTGCTGCACTTCATCTAATTAAACCAGTCTATTTACACTGTGTGTAATGAAACCTGCAGCTGATCAGTGTTTATTAAGCACTAACAGTATCCTTGATATATATAGAAAATAAATTTATCACTATGATAAAATATCGTCATATTGCCCAGCTCTAGACTGCAGTGTGTAATTATAGAACTACAAAGTGCTCCTATATGGTCAGTAGAGCTATATTATAAATAAATACTGTTGGGCCTATATATTTTATGGGACTAGTTAAGAACGAGTTAAGACTAGTTAAGAGCAACACAATTTTACTATATTTTCCTTTATAATGTTTATTTTCACTTTGTGAAGTTCAAATTAATGTGAGAGATTTTTTGTCAGCAAAGTCGTCTGCTATGGTCTGTTATCAGTTAATTCTTGTAACTTTATGTAAGAAGACCGCTCCACAGTTGGTTATTGATTACGTGTTGAATTGCATACATCTGTTCTATACAAATGTAGCAAATTAGGACTTCATCGTGAACTTGGAACAATTCTGCTAGTAGTGTGGCAAGCCTTTTTAGCCTAAAATGACACCAGCAGTACAAGATCTAACTAAGTACTGGATGTAGTTTTTACTTGTAGAAACTCTCATTTTGGATATCAGCTAGGGAACATGCCCTAGTAGTGTCAGATCTACAAATCTATAAAGCCATTCTGACATTCTGACCAGAACGACATATCCTTAATGTAATTTTGACTGGTCATATGTTACCATTGATTTACATAGAATTTCACACTCATTATTTTGGAGCACAAGACGTTGATTTCAGCAGCAAAAAATATTTAATAATATATTTGAAGCAGATATATATTTGTCGTATGTTAAATAACTTTAACATAGTTAAAGTTTTTTGTTTAATTATGTATCCTTTTAAGTATTTACTGCACCTTAGACAGTGTCATCGTAAGGCTGTAAAATATATTTTATTAGCTTTATTGATGTTTTTAAAGATTAATGTCAAGTAACAATCAGTAAATGTTTAAATTCTATTTCTGAGATATTTACATGGACGTTTAGTGGAAGTGAGCTCAGAGTACACAAAGCTTAACCGCAGCAGCAATTTTTCATACAAACCGTTGGTAATTATTAAGTCCAATATTTCATAACCTTTATTATTCATCAAAATGCACATTTCTTTAATATAAACACAGTTGATGAAGTTTTATAAAATTATACTTTTAACCTTGAAAATTATCCAATTCTTTAAATATTTTTGGTTTGTTTTTTTACACTATTGACTATTAATTGAAATATAAAATACAAGCCAGTAATACCTGTGATGTAGTCATAATTTGTGTGCTAAACAAATATATTACTAGTGTGCCATGTACTGTAGCACCTGTGCTGTGTCTCATAGTCTTTTGGTTTAACTCTTAACAAATTCTTGCATCCAAAATGCATGGTTTGAAACCATAATCTCTTGCGTTTTCAAAACGTAGTGACAAATTCCTTAAATTAAAAGTTAAAACATCTAAAAAGATCAGCCTACAGGTGGACATATGGGAAGCTATATCTGATTACGCACTATAAATCATTTAAGCTCAAATATGGTTGTATGCATAATTTGTATGTGAGCCTATTTGGTGCATTTGCTCAACCAGGCAAAACCTGAATTGTAGAAATGTCAAATTCTATTTTATCATATCTAAACCAATAGATTTTTAAAGCACATTACAACTAGTCAAAATGAGGTTTTGAATTATTATTAATATTTGTACTAGTCAGAATTCATTTGTGGATATGTGGACCTGGACTTTTTTTCCGTCAGAATTACAATGTAGTAAAAGTGTAAGTGTAGACATGGACAACTGGAGTTTTTACTAGTGAAAATATAGTAATTACATAGGAGTGACATTTGACCAGTCAAAATTACATTAAGGAAAAGTCATCCTGGTAACATGACTAGTCAGAATGGCTTTAAGGAAGTGTAGGCATGTGTCACTTGCACAGATTTGATAACTCATATCTTTGAGTTTTTATAAATAATGCAGCTGCCCCTTTCCCATATTTAGTGATTTAGAATAAATTAGAGTAAATTCATTGCAATGTAGGTAATATTCTGCAGATTACTTCAAAATGTTTGTAGTTAAAGCACTCTCTGTTTTTAGCATGTGCATGATGACACATTCAATGACCTTGTCTTGCCTAATTTTTTTACTAGTGCCTAACATACAGTATAGCTGCTCCTTTCTCCTGGTCTTGAATGCGCTTGTTTGACTGAATGTACACTGGCGCTTACTCTCACCTAGCCTAACTGTGGGATGAAGTGAGAAGTGAAGTAACTAGTAACAAGTGACTAATCTTGTCATTTGGTCATTCATACTTGTACAGACTGACACGATCCGGTATTCTTTACACGTTTTTACCATATGTAGTGCATTTCTGTGATTTAGTCTTGTCAAGTCAGATTTATTTATATAGCGCTTTTTACAACTGTTGTCGTCACAAAGCAGCTTTACATAATTAGTAATTAATAAAAGACAGACAAAAAAAGAAATACCGTAAGACATAAAGGATCAAAGACCCCCAGTGAGCAAGCCAACGGCGACAGTGGCAAGGAAAAACTCCCTCAGAGCTGGAGGAAGAAACCGTGGGAGGAACCAAGACTCACAAGGGGGACCTGACCCATCCTTCTTTGGTCAGAACTATTTAAACATTAATGGTAAAAATGACCAAACCAGATACAGCAGATAGTTAATAGTGGTGATATTAATAGTGGAAGGTATTTACGAGTCCATTTAGGTTTTAACATGGTCACTAAACAGGAAGCAGCGGTAGGAGGGCGTGCCGCTGGTCTGGTATGGGTGGTGGTGGGTGGGGGGGCCTGATGGTCGGACTGGTAAGTGGCAGCTGGTCTGATGCAGGTGGCAGGTCGGCTGGCTGGCCATTTACTTGGAGAAGGTAAAAAGAGAGAGTTAGTTCTGAGAGGATTTTATTGAGAACAGAGAATGAACAGACTCCTGCAGGTCTGACTATAACAGCCTAATTAAAAGGAGAGAGCCAGAAGGTAACACAGACACGGGAGCTCCCTGAAACGCTAGCCTTGTCTCCTCGCCATTTTTGTTTTTGCCTGCGGGAATGAAGGAGGATGGGACTCTTGAAGCTCCACTGTGGACTACTTCGATATTGACTGACATGGCAATCTACCATTCCCAGCAACTTCCTTTAGAGACACTAATCCTCCCAGGGGAGCTCCTCTCCTCTTGTGTGCATCTACAATAATAAGTGCTAGATAAAGTGCTTAACAATAAAGTGCTTCACAGCTACAGCTGCTCAACGTAGTAACAACAGTGCCTTCCTTGTGGGATATCATGGTTCGATTCCCTGTCTGGAAAAGTACACTGCACCAATAAAAGTTCTTGGGCAAGATTCCTAACGCTACATTTGGCTACCTGTGTATTTACAACCTATACAGTATTTAAAAGGTTCTGTAGTAAGGGGACATTGGAGAAGACCAGTCCCAAACTATCTGCTCCAAATGCATTGGATCATTTCTGTTCCCTTTAAATAAGATGTCTAACATCTATGGTGGTGTGGTGAGAGGATCAAAATATTTTGCATTTCTAATTAAATGCCATAATTCTGCTTTGGAATCTAAAGATGTTAAACTCTAGTGTCAAATTTGATCTACTGGGTCTAATGACATTCTGTTAGATCAGTGATCCAACTAATGAACTACTTAACAAGCCTTTCTTGACTAAACTGGCTGTGTTAAAACACGGAAACATGGTGATCAGAGGTATCCTAGGTCCTGGAGTGTCAAGTGCCAACATTTGCAGCGCCTGCCTTTGAAAGTTCATGCTGTAAAGCCTTTCCCTCTGAGTTTCCATCACGCTGCATGCTGAATCCTTTCACTCCAGGTGCCCAAGTGAATTCTGCTTAAAACAGTCCTGTGGCCCCACCCCACTATTTATTTGTTTGTTTGTCCTAAAATGATCCTTTTTTGCTGTGCTCCTGCTGTGTTATAGCTATTAGATGTAGACTCCTTGGGAAATCCTCAACCTTGCATTTGTTATTTGTCAAACTGAGGCTGTGATTTGCTAAAAGCTATTCTGCTAGGTTCTTGATATCAGGGATGAATTTGATTAGGTCATGTATTCCAGCTTCTCTACTTTCTTAAGACTGTTGGTTACTCTCCTGCCCCCGTGCTTGAACTGCAAACTGTTCAGATTTTGGCTTAAATATTAGTAAACGGCAGCTCCCCAGCACCCTCACAGAACTGAGTCTTTGTTTCTTCCAAGGTTTCTTCCTGTCGCTACCACCTCCATTGTGGTGCTTGCTCATAAGAGGCATGGACCAGGATCTCTGTAAAGTGCTTTGTGACAACGTTTGTTGTGTATGAGATAAAGCTCTTCTCTCAATCCATTTGTGTCCCAAACAGCAACAAGAAGGTTATTCCAGTGCTTTATGAGAGAAGGATCTTCCCCCTGTATTGTGTTTTCTAAAGTGAGGATCTGACGGTAGGCTAGCATCCTAAATGAAGTGTACATGACTGGATGTAAGGATAAGGAAGTTCTCCAAGCCACCAAGAAATTCCCATCATCAATAATACATTCTACCAGCCAATTTATTTTTACCAACCAACATTTTGCTTATTTGCATCTTGCAACTGGAGATCTGTGTTTCTCTTTTGTCCTATAATCCTCAATAAAATACCAAAAATATCATTAAATAGCATCATCTGCTCTTCACATTAACTGTCCCATCTTCAATTTGGCTTTACATTGTTTTCCGTGTTATTCTAAGGTTAAGTGAGCTATGTTATGATTCGTAAAAGTACGTTCAGGTTTTCATGCTCTGCTGTTTTTCAGCTTGGAGAGTGCCGTTTTCTCCAGAGCAGACTTTCCTTAAAGGATATGCATACCACCTCCTTGTGACATTTCGATGCTTCATGGTCCTCAATTGCCTCCAGTTACGAGTTTATTTTGCCCACAGTAAAGCTGTTAAGTCTTGCTGATGGCTGGAGCATGCTACCGGCAGTAGGAGCGGAAAATTAAATGGCTTCTCTCATTGAAAACTAGCCAGTCATGTAACTCCTTAATGGCAGCTCTTTTCCACTTCTCATTTAAAAACAAAAACAAAAAACAAAAAAAACACTCTCTTTAGGTTCTTCCCTTGACTTCTCTTGAGAAGGCTTGCTGATATCCGCCACCTGCTTTACACCGGCAATGCACTGCCACATTTCTGTTCCGTTCTTCTGCCTTTAATGACATTTAGACTAGCAGCAGCACAGGTGTATTGCTGCTCCAGGCAGGTCAGTTATGTGGGTAGATCAAATTGACCTGATTTACATAATAATAATTTTCCACGCTGATCAATGCAGAATTTAACTGGTATCCAGTGTAAAGATGCAAGAATAGGCCTAATGTATGTGTGGATCTAGCTACTGATAACTGATTTAATTTTGGTCACTATAATGGTGATATTACATTTTCATACATTTTCGTCTGTGTTGTTTCATTTAGCTGTGGACTGAAGTTATCCATCATGTGAAATACCTGTGTAAAAAAAAGTTATTGTCCCCTTGTGATAAGTTACCTGCTTCATGACCAGTAACTGCAAATGTCTTACCATTTTAATAATTTCAGTTTTTTGAAGTGTGTGTGTGTATATGTGTAATTATATACATACAAACATACATACATATACATACACAGACACATACATGCATTAGACCGGCTCCCGCAGTGTGCAGAGCTGAAGTCTGGGTTCATTTTGACACAATAAAGAAGGCACAACGGAGATCGACAAGAACTATGCCGTTTGTAGAATGTGCAACCAACATAACTCGGTGCTTTATTTCATTTGCATAGACATGCACCCTCTCAGTGTTGTATAGAATGAAGGCTTCCGTAATATGCTGAATACAGTGGAGTCAAGTTGCACCATACCCTGCATTTTCCTTTACTAACTACTGAGAAATGAAAAACTGACAGACATGCATGACTACAGCAGAATGTTAACCTTTAAAGCAGGATCAAAAAATATACTGTGTTTACAATGTTTTATTTTCTTATTTTTATTGGCCTATTTATTTATTTATTTATTTACCTTTTAGTTTTTTATACGGACAGTTGACCTAAAATTAGTAAAAAAAAAAAATCGTAAAATATCGCCTTGCTTAAGTGTCTCAGTATATCACAATATATCGAATCATAACCCCTGTATTGTGATACGTATCGTATCGCCAGATCATTGCCAATACACAGCCCTAGTAGTGTGTACCGCGTCTTCTCTATGTGACTGTGTACACTGAACTGTGACAGTTTGGTAAGAGTACATGTACATTCGATTTGTCTATAGTTCTTTTTTTTTGTTTTTTGGGTCGTATGAGACTTCATTTGGTTAGCGTTGTTTTCTGCTCTACTGCTACCTTTGCCCAGTCTGTCTATGGGCTATGTTTACACTGTTTTCGTTTCAAAATGCATGCAATTTGCTATGTTTTCTGTTTCCTGCCATCAGCACGGCTCTGATGTTCTACAGCCCTTAAAATAGAAAAGGTTTGGAAGCGCTGCTTGGAGTCTCTGATCATGTGATCATTTCTGGACGAAAACGAAGGTGAAAGAAACGCTGCGTAATAACGACCAAAGTAATTGTCAGCTGTTTTCAAACGCACAGTGTTTCGCAATGCTTGGCCACAGTGCTGCCCAGACCCACACACACACACACATTGCAGTAAAACACTTGCTTACAACCACTAGCTTACTCCACAGACTATATCACCAGAAAGGGGAATCGGTGTTTAAAAGTGCAGCGTGTAAAAAGTAGTCATTTTTTTTAATGAACGTTGTTGTAAAACGGCAGGGTGGGTGAACAAAGCGGGCGTATTTGCCACTTTGCAAGGTGTTTGAGACTTCCTTCTGATGTTTGAAGACTCCGATTGCTGGATATAAACACGAAGGGCCATCCTTTTATTATTTGAGCTCACAAGGCTCACAAGCAGTTCACTAAGAACCAGTTAACAAATCAAATTAATGCTGCTTTCCAGAACGATCGAGAAATCCAGCCACCGAGCAGAGCAAGTTATAAGAGCAGACAATGACACAGGGGAAATGAGTGAGACCTGTGTTATATAGATATATAGATAAGATAGTCCTTTATTAGTCCCGCAGTGGGGAAATTCCCAGTGTAACAGCAGAAAGGGATAGCAAGACACTCAGTTACAAAAATTTGGATAAATAATTTACACTATATGCACAATATATATACACAATATAAATAAGAATTAAAAGAGCAATAACAATACTATTTACAGCAAAAGACTCTTAATTGCACATGGGGATGGATATATATCTATATCTCCCCATATATATATATATATATATATATATATATATATATATATATATATATATATATATATATAAATATATATATATATATATATATATATATATATACTTTTTTTTCCTTTTACAATGTAGTAAAACATTGATTTTGAACCTTATTTGTTCGGCTTTCGGATGAATGTGATTAGGACTGCCTTCATTAGTCACAGTAGTCGATGACGTCAATGCTAAAAATAACCTGACATCAATATTCTAAGCCGACGCAATTGTTATAACATTATTTAATTTTTTCTTTTTTCCACTACGTAGCCACTTCGTGAGGTCAGTCATTCCTGGCTCCAGTCCGGTCGGCTCCATTCAAGGCTAAAGTTAAAAAAAACCAAAACAACTGGGGCTGCAGCAGAGTCCGACTGGGCCGTGAAATAGGTTTTTAAAAGTTACCCAAGGCATCGCAGGTAAGAGAACCTGAAATTAGCACAGAACAAAAAGGTCGCTAGGTTCATACTGTAGTGGCACTCGCGCAACGCACAAGCACCTGAGGAGAAAACACACTGGAGCTATTCAAGGCGATAATAGCTCAATATGTAAGCCTTGTATTAACAGTTTTGTCCAAAGAAATTTTCTTTTTTTGGTGGGAAAATGCTTTTTCGTCGGTTAATTGACTAATTGACAAAATAATCAACAGATTAATCGATAGAACAATAGTTCTTCATGGCAGTCCTGTCCGTGTGGTGATGGAAAATAAAAGATGTCTGCTGGTGTGTGTTGTGAAGTGTGTGTGTGTGTGTGTGTGTAGGGTGATGGAATAGCTGTTGTGTTGTATTGAGAAAGTCGCAAAAGAACATTGAAAAGCTGGAAAAAGGACCCAAAACAGTTGATGGAGAGTGTTTAATGAGATCATTGCTGTTCTTCGCTTGTAGTCTTTTCTGTAACCAAGTGACCAACTGGAAACTGCATGCTTCCCGTTTACACTGGCACTCGCATGCAAAGCGTATGTGAATAGTAATGAGATCTGTGTTTTTGGGCAGGTCGGCGTGGACCGAGATTAGTAAAGTACACGACTGACCTAAGGCTAAAGAGACCAACAGCATGGACCAGTTGATGTATTACTTCCTATTCGCTGCTGCGTCTGGTCAGATATTCTTGGAGATTTGATGTTTCACTCCTGTAAAGATGCAGTAGTGTTCCTAGGGCTCTCTATATTTCTAGATAGTGGTTGTGGTTCAATAATGCAATAGAACCCCCCCCCCCTTCTCCGAAGTTAATTTTGATTACCAGTCTAGTGTGCCATCAGGACCAGTGTATGACTTGTATCTGGATTGTATTCTGTAGGGATGCACCGATTAGGCTCTTTCAGTTCTGATACAGATAAACTTTGCATATTGGTCAATACCGTTGCTGAATTAATAAACCATATTAATCAGGATCAGGCATCAGGATTGACTTCAGCATTACTTTATATAACAAATTAACACATAGATAGATATAAATGTACTAAATTTGTAATTTGTCATTTATTTAGTTGCACATTTAGTGCAGTCTCACACCACCAAATTAAAGTGAATGCATCGGTTCCATGGATCGGCCTAATTATGTGATACCTGATCCAGCTAATTTTGTTAATATTGGTATCGGTGCATCCCTAGTATCCAGATACGATTTTAGCCACATGCGTTTACGCTTGGTAATCAAATGTGTCTCTGGTTAGTGTGAGACGGAATATACAAAGTTGCTCATTGTGCAGCAGTTATTAATGGGGTTTTATGTTGTACTGGGTGGAGTTTTGGTTGCGTCTTGGAGAGATACAAGTTTACACTTGCTATAACGTGCTATGGTGCCTCAAATGCATCTCGGACCCCCTCCTGTAGTGGTTTGATGATGAGCTGGGCATATGACGATTTTATCGTATTAAGATGAATTTGACAGTATGATTTTTCTAAGCATATGGGGGTTACTTTTGGTGCTTAATAAACACTGATCAGCTGCAGGTTTCATTACAGACAGTGTAATTAGAATGGGTTAATTAAAAGAAGTGCAGCAGATGTCACTAATGATGTTTTTAGTCTGCGATTACATGCATTGTGATAAATATCATGAATTGCAAAAAAAAAGTCTTTAAATATCGTGATATAGTATTTTTACCACATCGCCCCCCCAGCTCTAAGCCAGGTATAGGGTATAGACATAGGGTAAACGTACCTATAAAGCTCACATTGAGCACAACTCATCTTAGAGCCCAAAAGTGTTATCTTACTTGACATCTTGATCAAATAATGTTTGTTAATACATATTTCCTGCTATTTTAAGCCAATCAAATGACTGTATACTAAGGAATGGCTATCCATATGCACATCCTGGGGGCCAAACTTTGGATCTTGGATGTAGTAGCCAGTACAGGCGCTATAGTACATAGTTAGCATACTAGTTGTAAAAGTTTGTGGGCCACACCAATAATTACATTGCAGGGATTACTGACTTGTATTTGTTCTCGGAGAGAATAGTGTACTATAGTGTTCATTCATATTGAAGCAATGCGCAGTTTGATGTATAACCTAGATATATTGCAGTACATGATGTTTTAAGTACTATATTTTTATTTCTCATAATTTGCTGCTGCTCCAGTTGAGCTCAATGTGATCCCTTCAAATTCATTTATATTGAATGTCTATGTAAATATTGCATACCGAATTTAAGCACTCACTGATGGTTGGTACTTTAAGTGAATCTAAGTTTTAAAATGAAGCCTAATAAAATGTTGTTGCAGCTTTTAGATGGCAAATGTAAGAGACAGTAAATGAATCCATTAAATAATGGGATCCCTATTCAGCCTACTACACAGTGGGGTAAAAGAGGGTGGGCTAAAAGCAAATTCCCCTTTGTAGATAAAATGAACTTAATGCAGAGAAGCTAGGAATTTCCACAAAATTGAAACATGCAAGCACCTGGTAACTGGACAAATAATCTAATGCTTTATTTTACAAATAATACAAACACTTTTCACAAAAACTCAAAACACTCACACATCCCAATAATAATACTACATGACACTCCACTGTGAGTAAAATGTACAACATCCGGAGAATTCGACCCTTCCTCTCTAGAGAAGCCACCCAGGTCCTTGTTCAGTCTCTCGTCACTTCCAGACTTGACTACTGCAACTCTCTTCTGGCTGGTCTCCCTCTGCGCACCATCAGGCCCCTGCAACTCATCCAGAATGCAGCGGCACGGGTCGTCTTCAATGTCCCAAAATTTACCCATGTCACTCCACTGCTGCGTTCTCTCCACTGGCTTCCTGTAGCTGCCCGCATCAGATTTAAAACCCTGACGCTGGCCTACAAAGCCAAGAACGGACCAGCCCCTCCGTATCTGATGGCAATGGTCAAAAGCCGATCCGCACCAAGAGCCCTTCGAGCTTCAAGTACGGCTCGGCTCGACCCCCCATCCCTCAAAATCCGCGGAAGACAAGTGTCCAGGCTTTTTTCTGTCCTGCACCAAAGTGGTGGAACGAGCTGCCCCTGGGTGTCCGAACGGCCGAGTCACTCGCTGTCTTCAAACGCAGACTGAAGACCCACCTCTTCAGAGAGTACTTGGACGAATAGTTCTATGGTCGCCTTATTGTATTATGTTTAGTAATGTCTAAGCTTGGAGGTATCTTTTGAATTATTAGCCTATTCTAACTAGCGAAGGTTTTCTTGGGTAAATAGCAAAGCACTTTGTAAGTCGCTCTGGATAAGAGCGTCTGCTAAATGCCGTAAATGTAATGTAAATGTAAATGTAAAATAATGAATGTATTTTAATGGCTCACTTGCTAGATTTTATTGTTTTGCCCTATGCAATGTACAAAACCTATCAACATGGGCCACATATGACTGTTCGTACAGTGTGATTGACTAGATTGAACTCCACACACACAGCAGGAGTAGATAAATTCTTCCACAGCAGGGTTGCATTTGTGTAGTTAAGCCTATGTCTGTACGGAAGGCCTGTTAGTGATTACTTTTAAAAACAGCTGGTGGTTTTTGCCCTGTTAGAGAACCCTCGGGAAGGACCTGCATTTCTGCATTGATTATTAATAAAATGTGGTCTAATCATTATCTAAGTCCCAGTCAAACACAATATAAACTAATTACACACAAGCTGTATTATATACTGTACTGTTCATGTCTTTTATTGAGTAAACATTGAGTAAACATCCACAGTGTAGGCTGGAGAAGAGTAAGTGAACCTTTAAATATAATAGCCTGTGGATCCCCCTGTAGCAGCGAGCATCTCCTGCAAATAAGCTCTGCACAATGTTGAGGAGGAATTTTATACAAATCCTGCCTGCAAATGTGTTTCCAATCATCAGTATTTTCTGAGATGTGTTCTGGACACAGCCCCCTTCAGGTCATGCCTGAGTATCTCAATAAGTTTAAGTCCAGGGCTTTGATTTGGCCATTCCAACACCACGCATTATCATATTTTTCAACCATTTAGTTTTTTGGTGTGCTTTGGGTCATTGTCTTGTTGCATTACCCAACGTCTCTTCACCATGCTTAACAGTTGAGAGAAGGTTTTGGTGTGCAGTGTTTGTCTGAAGGTTTGTTCTCTGTTACCCTTGGGTTCTTTCTTACATTTTTCAGGATTCGCTGTTGTGCTCTTGGAATTTTCTCTCTCTGCCTTCAATCTCAGGTGAAGCAGAAGCTTCGGGTGCTTAGCCAGCTAAGAGCCTCACAAGCACCCGACATGTCCGCTTCGCTGGAGCTTTAAGGCTGAGCCACTTTTTCATGGTATTGGTTTCCCTTACACAAAGTGGTTAGAGCAGACGTAAGGATGTTTGGGTGGATGCTTTAAATGTAGAGCCTTCAAGCATGGACACGGCTCCTCTTCTTTGGAAGGCAGTAGATGTACGTTATCTGGTGCTCTACAGCACTCCCATTTCTTTGTGTTTTGTTCAGAACTGTTGTACGTATGTTTGTCACTGTGGTTATAATCGAACGAGGTTTTTTACTTGGAGTACACAAAAATATTGTCTGCAAGAAATACAGAGCTGCAAGAAAACGCATGATTTGATATAGCTCTAAGGCTTGTTGATTCTTTTGGTTGTGCTCAGCTCTGCTCTGCGCTCTCTGCCATCTGTATTTTTACTTAATTGGTCACCTGACACTATTAAGATGTGATTTTGGTATGTGGTGTTGTTAACGACAAAATCAGTTAGTTGCCGCAGAAGTCTGTGTGTGTGTCACATAAGCGTTAAGTTTTAACAGAGATTAACTGAATTTCTTTGCTCTTTCAGCGGATTCATCTCACAGACTCAATCTTTTCTACCTGGCAAATGACGTCATTCAAAATTGCAAGAGGAAAAATGCCATTGTCTACCGCACCACCTTCACCGATGTTCTGCCGGAAGCTATTAAGCTTGTCAAGTGAGGCACATTTTGTTATACATTTTACATTGCTGTGTTCTGTGAACTCCTGACTTCTCCTTTATATTGGTTTTCCTCTGAACATCTCTCCCTTTGTGTATCTTTCTCCCTCTGCAAATAGAAGCATTATTAGTAGACGTTCTTTAAACCTTATTACGAATGACCTTTTCCTTTCATTTACTCTACAGTGCTGTGAAAGACTCACAGGTGCGCAAGTCTGTGGACAGGATCTTGTCCATCTGGGAGGAAAGGAGTGTTTATTCAGAGGAGCTCATTAGTCAGCTCAGGAGTGGTCTGATCCAGAGAGAAGAACCACCAGGTTTGAGCCAATCCACTGGTCAATACTGTGTTTTATTAGCTGTGCTGAAAAACTGAAATGCAAGATCAGTGTAAGCTAATCCTATATGAATTTTTAACTCTGTATTAGTTTGAACCTCATTCTCATGTTTAATTAGCTTCCTTGACATTTACTGTAATGTAAACAGGAAGTAATTGCTAGCTTGCAGAGGTTCACTGAATAATATTTGAAGCGTTTTTAATATATCAACACTTTCATTTCAGCTCCTGTCAAACCAAAGGCAGCCCTGAGATCTAAAATAGTAGCTGAGTTTGTGGTGAGTGGCAGTACCTGACGGTTTGTGTGCACCGACTGAACGGCTTTAACCAGAAATCACAGTTCCAATGAAACCTGTCTCATGTACTCGCTCATGTGTCTGATTGATTACTTCTGTCTGATTCTGTCTTTGCTCAGCCCTCTGGATTCATCGAGCAACTGACTAAGTACAGGAACTCAATGGATGAGATTGAGCTAAAAGAGAAGCAGCTAGCTGCTATGAGGGTGGATGTGTGCAGCACAGAGGCTCTGAAGAAACTCAAAGGTAGCCACAAAACAGACACACTACTGCTACTACACTTTCTGTTCATTTATTAACTGCTCTTACAGACTATGTAGTTGTTTACATGAAAACATTATTGTGTTTGTTAGTGACTGCTAGTGTGTCTACATGCATGAGAATGATTGATCTTTGTTCCTTCTTACCTTCTTTTAGATAAAGCTGGCGGCAAGCGTTTTTCCAAGGATTTTGAGGATGGTAGTAAAAAGCTCCAGGACTTTGTAGCCTTCATGGATGGACAGGTCAAAAAGGGACCTTCCCTGATGGAGGCTTTGGAGAATGCAGACATCTTCTATGAAATGCAATACAAAGAAGTCAAAATTGTTACCAAAGTAAGTGGTTGTAAACAATGGTTTGTGGGTTTCTGACCTTAATCATAACTAATAAAAATCAGTCTCTTTAGGTGACTAATTAAAAAGCATCCATGAACTGGACTAAAAATACCTTAGGAGTTAATTGGGCAGGCGGTGTGTTGCCTTATACGCTCCTCCAGCACTTGATTACTGGGTAGGGCCTCCTTTTGCTGTCAAAAGTATCAACTCATTTCATCCAGAATTTAGAAACGTCAGTTCAGGACAATGTTGATGTGATTTGTGTAAAACAATCCTGTAGTTTTTCAGTAGTCGTTTCTACGAATTTCCTGTTCCCAAAAGTGTTCTCAACACCCCAGAAGTGTTCTATTAGATTGAGATTTTTTTGTGACTGGGAAGGCTGTTTAAGTTCATTCAAGTTTAAATCATTACCCTGTCCATTTAACCAGTTTGATGATTTCTGCTTTGTGACGTGGTGCATTATCATGCTGGACGTACTCGTTATAAGATTGTTAGCTGTTAAATTTTGGCCATGATTGCGCATGGTCAGCAGGAATACTCAAATAAGCAATAATCGGTATAAACAGCTCAACATGTGCCAAAAAATATTCCCCACTCCATTACATTGCCTCAGTCAGCCTGGACTGTTGATAAAAGACAGGTTCAGTCCAAAAAAATCAAGCTGTTGGTGCTAAATTGTGACCCTACCATCTGTGCATCTCTGATCATACCAAGCTACAATTGCAAGTTTGGTAAGCCTGTGCACTCAGCAGCATTCTGGTGGTTGATGTGAACATTATGCATGCATCTTTATGACATGCATCTTTACAGTTTTAGGCTTTGCACTGCTGCCACACAATTGGCAGATTTAGACGAATGCATTAATGAGTAGATGTTGGGGTCTTGTGTATTATATTACATACGCTAATAACTAATGTCTGTCATTCCTCAGGCCTATCAAACTTTTGCCAACCGAGTGTTGCATCTTAAGCGCAAGCTGGATTCACTCAAAACCTCTTTACCTGACCCCAACGACTCGCCGATCCCCTCACCCTCTGAAGATGCCCCCTCACCCACAGGCTCTGAATCACCTTTCCATGGGCTGCCACAAATTGGTACCCCAGACCCAGATCTAGATGGCCAGGCCATGGAGGAGGACCTGATTGCCTTGGGTGATGCTCCTAGTCCGCTTTCCTCCCTCGGAGACAAAGACAACCGTGACGTGGAGGATATGGAGCTGTCAGATGTGGAAGAGACAGAGGGGCCGGCCATCATAGGTAAGTGAGAGTCTCCCCTCGTCTTAGAGGTTCCAAGTTTGCTTGTATGCATTGTGTAAGGTTGAAGAATTGGAACAATGCAATGAAGATAACTTAACTCTGAATTTGTTGTTGTTATTTCGCTCTTAACCTATTTTGTTTTCATCCCACAGTGGAAGAGAAAGTGGAGCAGCCTGGCCCAGTCAGTGTCAGTGTATCTAGCGAAACCCCAGTGGTTGCAGTCACTGAACCTATTCAGTCTAGTCAAGCTGTACCAGCGAAACAGGTCACAACTCCAGCTGCAGCAGTGACCCCAACAACTCCCTCTCTTCCCATTAATCTCGCTAGTGTTGATCTAAGCAAGATCAGCTCCATCCTTAGCACACTCTCAAATGTCATGAAGAATTCTGGTAAGATCATGGATACTAGATACATCTTTCAGCACAGATGTTGAAAATAGGCACATTATAAACATAAGTGGGCAATATTGTAATGTTTTCAAAGCATATTGTAAATAACATCAAAATTTGAATAACACTGACCAACGTCATGTTTCATTAGGAAGACAGCATAGTTAGCCCAGGTTAACTGGATTTAGTTCAGCACTGTTTGAAAGATTGGATAATTACCACTGTATGCAGTTTGTTTACACTGGTGGTGTATTGTTTGTTTCAACTTTATTGCATCTCAGAAAAGCTGTATTTTTACAGTATTGTGCATTACGGCTGGGCCGAGTCGTCGGCATTATTGATGTCGTAAGTGATGCATAATGTACACTGATGTGTCGCAAAGATGGTAGCTCCAACTGAAACCGATGACTGTGCCCCAAACTGCACATTTCTGCACTAAATAGTGTGTTAATGATAGGGCACCCCCATTATAGATATGCTCGTTAATGTAGTTAAATAAGTATAGAAGTGTGTGGTTTGGGACGCAGGCAGGGATGTCTCTAGAGAGCAAGCTGCGGCTAAAGTGTGGAGAGTATTTTGGACAGAGAGCCAACAGTGTGGTGCTCAGTTGTCAGGAGCACATAGTCAACATGGTAGCATAACAGCACCGTAAACGCAGTGTCGTCTTTCCCCATGTTAAAAGTTAATCATGTACCGCTGCAGTCATGGTAATGTAACATGTAAAATGTTCATAGAACAAAAATATTAATAGAAATATTACTGTTAAAAATGTTCATTATAGTTAAATTATTGTAATTGAGCACACAAACAAAATCCCATTAGAATAGTTAATAGTCATTATTTTGATTGATTGACTAAAAAAGTATTCCTAAATTCCTTTTTTTATTATTTAAAAATCAGCTAAACTGTGCACAAATATTGTCATTTTAAAGAGTTTTAAAGAGCATCTGCAGCAAGCTCATCAGCTTCTCCCTTCTTTTCTCCCCTCCCCTCCTCCTCAATCCCATCTGTAGGGGTAAGCCCAGCATCCCGCTCATCCACCAGTACTTCGATCACCCCTTCCACAGCAAGTTCATCTCTGAAAACTCCCACCACCTCCACCCCAGCAGCGGTCCCTGCAGCCAGCCCACTGGCCAGCATACTCTCCAGGGTGGACATCAACCCAAGTACACTGCTCAACGCCTTGTCTAAGACCCAATCACAAGGAAGTGGCCTTCAGGGTGAGAAGGGAGCGCTTCAGAGTGTTTCTCTCTTTGATTGATTGATTGATTGATTGTTTTTAAAGTACAAAAATTTACAGAGCAAGTGTTCCGTCAGGCCTGACGTATTCCTGAGTTCAGAATGCCAGAAAGAGATTCCATACTCAACTTAAATGACTTTTGAGATTAAAGATAAAATAGGTAAATGCATAATAAGAATATGCAGATACACGAGTCTATGAAGTCTTCTCTTGGTTTTTGCGAATGAAAAGTTGCTGGTAAAACTGCTAAAACTGGTAAATTGGGAGTTAGTAGGCATATAGCTTAAATATTGTGTATCTGAACTAGGACCAGGACTTTTGGGACCTTGTTTAATACAGAGTTGGATTGTTAAACTTTATTTAATTATTATATCCCCCAACTAAAACATTTAGTTTTATAGAAAGGAAACCATGTGGAGCTACTCTTCTTGTACAAATCTGTTAGTTCTTTGTTTTTTCTGTTGCGTCCCTGAACACTCAATGGACCATTTCACCAGCCCGCCTTCCTAATGAATAATGCAGTAATGTTATTTGGTAAATTTAGTTTAGGTCTTTTTTTTAAACTTTAGATTTTATTTGTAAAATTTACACAGAAACTATATCTAACAGTACATATGTCATAGTAGGATTGGACGGTATCCACAACTGTACCCACTTATTTCATACATTCAAACCCTGTCCAGATATTTCAGCACTGTATAGTATTACTAGGGGGGCAGCGTGTTGCTATTTGCAGATTGGTCCTCCATTCATGGTACTTTTGTCCCATCAGGTCCTGCAAGGACAGAGAGCTGAAATTGAGCCTTTTCCTTAGTGTTATCTGCAGCCCACCAAACTAACCTTGCTTAGCTTGCCCAGTTACAGATTCGTTAGCAGGCCTCACAGTGTTCCTACTAACCGCGGGTCACATTGCACACAAAGAATAATAATAATAATTTAAAAAAAAGTCAAGTGAATGGTCCTAAGAGTAACTTTAACAAATAAATATACAGTTAACAAATGCAGATCTAATTATGTCATGACTAGGAGAAGCAGCATTGTACTGTAGACTAGAATTAATAAGCAACTTCCATGAAGTTCAGCTGATTGCACGTCTTCCACTGTTCAACTAGCAGTTCTTCCATCACTGTTCATAAATGGCCTTTTTTTAATTAATTAATTAATTTTTTTTAGCTCTCCTTATCTACTGGCTGAATTGCTTATTAGACTACAATTCTGGCCATCTCCCACTACAGTAGTAGTGACAACTGTGAAGGTTTCTGATCACTTAGCTAGATTGGAAGGCTAAAGATGAACTTTGTCCCCTTTTTCGCCACCCATTCTTATTCAAGTTTCTCACAAGTGTGGAATTAAAGAGTTAAAAATGACGCAGTAAGGGTTCACTTTGTTGTCAGCAGATTGCAAATTCCCCAGCGACGCTTCTGGGATCAGTTCTGCTGAAATGATTCCATAATTATACGCCTTTGGCGCTGTGTCACACAAAATGAAACATGATCTCGAGTCACTGTAGTGTGTGCGTACATTTTTGTATGCTTGGGTTCTGTAATTTAGGCTGCAAATCAATCACTGTGAACGTATCGAAATGAATTACTCTGTTCAAGCCTGAGGCAGGTGTTTTGCTTCTACAAATTGCTCCCCTCCTAGCGTGTCTAGAACGTTTCAGTAAAAATAAGCGCCTTTCTTGTAGTAGATCGTACTATTACTTACTATGAATAGTGTGGTTTCTGGGGATAATATGGGGTTGGTGACCATGGTGGTACTTTGGAAAAGGTGGAGTGGCATGTAAAAAGAAGGTGGGAGCAAAGAGGCTTGTATCCTTAGAGTAGCTTCTCTGCAAACATGTTGACTCCAACCTTTTTCTATATCCTTGTTTCTTTTTCTCCATGTCCATCTTTCCTTCAGGTCTCTCATCCTTACTGAACAATCAGGCTGGAATGACCTCTACCCCATCAGGCTCAGGGGATGGACCCATGACAATGAACCCATCCCCAGACCCCACTAATATAACGCATGCGCAGGCCTCACCCAAGACCTCAGTGTCATCTGCTCTCCCATTGGCAAGAGGCTCCACCCCTCAAAGAGCTGAGCCTGCCCCATCCTCTCAATCCCCCAACATTATTCAGACCAGAGATCTTCAGAAGGAAGTGGAGAAAGTGGAGCCTGTCTGCTCTAGCTTGGATTCCAAAATTGATAGTTTCCTCCAGGGGAACTCGGTGCTGAGAGGCTTAAATATGGGTTTCCCATCTATTCTTCCTTGGCCTAAAGCTGTTGACAGTCCCTCTGCAAGCACGGAGAACCTAGGGGGAACTCCTGTAAGGGACGAGTCTGGTGCTACGCCGACTCAGGATGAAGTCATGGATGATCCTGTCGTACAACCGTTCTTGTATCAGGGTGGGCCTCCGCAAGCAGCGTCAGCAACTGCAGCTTTGGCGACCAGTTCTGCATCCCAAGGGACCAGTGGATTGTCCATGACCACTTATTCTAAGGATTCATGGAAAGAGCAAAGTAAGCATGGTTCACAATTTGGTTTTGGGTCACAAAATGGGGGACAGATGTATCAGACAAAGACAAACCAGGACTTCCAAAGTTCAGTGACCGAAACGGAGGCTGGACGTCACCAAAACGTGGAATCAGTGCTGCAAACGTCCCTGGCAGGTAGCAGTCAAATGTCAACTGAAAATGCTAAAACGGAGAGAACTGGCTCAGTAAGCCAAGGGGCAACAGCATACTCCGTTACTGGTAAAGCAAGAGATGCTGCTGGCCTGGCAGATGATGGCTGGTATGGGGAACCATATGGAGATGGTCATAAGCACCGCTCTGAAGCGTACGGAAGAGAACCTGGACAAGATCTCAATGCTCCTTCTGACTTCTTCAGTGGCCAGTTACCACCACTGCCACCAATTCCTCAGCTTCCACCTCCTCCTCAAGACTTTCTGACCTCAGTGGGAGGTGTGCGTAAAGATCCTGTTGACCATCCAGATCCTGTTGATAAAGTGCAGGTTGGTGATAATATATCTGCCTATGGTTCAGCAAACCCTCTTGGTTATGAAGATTACAATGAACGTCAGTCCCATCAGTTTCGGCCCAAAGAGCCTTTGCATGCCCATCTGAATGTGTCTGGACCTCGGCTTCGTGGTCCTCCTCCACGCTTGGCCCCTCCAGGTCCTCAGAATGGCCCTGTGGACTATAATAATCGTCTTGGAGTTCCACTTCACCATTCACACCCCCCTAATATGACCCTCCAACGCCCTCCGCACCCTCCACCTGAGGATCCCTACAGTGACCCATATGGTAACGTAGTCAATCATAACCCTTCTTCTCATCCTTACAATGCTGAGCATTCCCCTTCACCTCAGTCCCACAATTACTATGCCGAAGACCGTGATAAAACACCACGCCTCCCAGAACATAGACTGCCTCCTCATCTCGAACACAGACCTCCTGCCCCGTTCCCCTACCGTGCTCCCCGTCCTGGTCCATACCCACCACAGAGACCACTTCGTCGCCCTCCTCCACCACACATCCCATATCCCAGTGAACCAGCATTTCAGAGAGGCAAGCGACATGCTCCCCCATTCGTTGGAGGTCCCAGACCTGGGGGCGTGTTTTACCCCCCTAAAAGACCTTTCCTACCACCACGCTACTGAGGTTGAAGCTACTTGTTGAAGCATGTGCATCCGACTGCTAGAACATTGGACTTGCTGCCAGATGACTCTTCCTGCTGTCAACCACGTAACATGGATCTCCTGTTGGATACCTTCGCTAGGCCTGGCTAGGTAACAGCACTAATTTTCATTCACAGGTACATATACCATAAACCCACATACTCCAAGTTGGTGTTAAGCGGTTTGAAGATCTGCGTTCTGAAGTGGGATGGGGATTTGAGCTTCTTGTGGAGGTTGAAACGCTTCAATCCCCATATGGGCTGTGAAGAGAAGGTCGTGTCGCGTAATCGAGTATTGAAAGCCAATCAGCAAGAGGGAGATTACTGCAGTGGAAGCTGGTGATGAAGGATCGCGCAAGCGGAGGAGCCTTGAATATTGCAAGATAAAGAAGGAATGAGGTGCTTATCCTTTTCTTTGATCGTTGGCATTTATTTTTTTTTTAGTTCCAGATATAATTCAGTATGTAGAAGAATTTTATAGTATTCATTCATCCCTCTCAAAAAGGTGGTGTGTGAGTCTGCATGTGTGCGTGTGTGTACGCGTGTATGGAGAAAAAAAAAGTGCGTGGTGGAATGTACCTTTGAATGCCAGTGCGACGTCCAGATAAATGTTCTAAAATTCTGCTAAATTCAAATGTTAAAATGTGAACAAATTATTCAGAGTGGTAGTGAAAGGAACCAGGGGTTGTAATGTCTGCTAGTTAAAGTCTTGCATGTACCTTTCTGCCATAAAGGCATTTTTACAAAGGCGTTTTAGACCAGATCCTTTTGATAACAAAAACAGTGCTTTAGTTTCAGGCCAGTATCTAATCTAATAACCTTTTTGAAGAAGGGAGTCTTTCGACCAGGTGTGTTCAGTCCTATCTGTGAAAGGCTGTTGGGGCTGCCGGTGTTCATTCCAATCAAGCAGAACGCACTAAATTCCATTTGTTCAATCTCTGTGTATGAACAGTTGAGGTGTTTGCTAGACTGAAAAACTAACACTTCCCACTCTAGCTAGCCCTTTGTGGATGAGATGGGACACCCCTGCAATGAAAGCTTTGGACGTCGGCTCCCCATGACCACTACTGTAGACTCTTGTAGTTCTCTAGATTCAACCATTTCACTTCATGCCACTCTGACTTTGTTTACGTCTTTTCTTGGTAATTATGCGGAAAGTGAGAACGCTCAGTGGAAATTCCCTTTAAACACTCAACTATTGCGTTTTGACTTTTAAAGCTCACTTCTGCTCACCGATTTAAATTCACTTCAGTCTTCATGCGCTTCAGTTTGTACATAGACTGAAACAGAATGTATGCTTGCATTCAGTATACTGTTACTGTGTGCTGGGGGGGGGGGGGGGGGGAGAATTAGATATTTAAGCTATAATGCATCATGGGTTCTAGGCCAAGACGTTCAACTTTTCACGTAAACAAGCGTTGGCTGTGAGCTTGTTTGTCTCGCCCTTACATGTTAATGGGGGGAGAGGTGGACTGAAAGTATGTTAAAGGGGTAACTAGATATTTTTGGGGGATTTCTTTTTTAAAAATATAAATTATAGAAAAATGACTGAAGATGCTGAAGAAAAGAAGTTAATCTGTGATGGAGCCAGAGTCAACGTCGCGTTCTTTCCTGGATTCTTTACTGTACTGATTTAAATAAAGTTTCTGGAAAAACTCCATGGGAGAGTGTTTCTCAACCATGGTGTCTCTGAGTCTTCATCCCGTCTTCATTTGCCTAATTCTGTCTGATACTCATTTGCAGCCCATTTTATTTTTGTAATTGCAGGCACTGAAGGTTGTAACATGACAGGGTGCTGACAGATTTCAGCCTCAAACTGTTACATTCAGTTGCATGAAAAAGCAGGAGAACCCTTTGGCCTTGCCCTTCTGTATTGGTTATTAATAAAAAATGTGGTTTGATTGTTATCCAAGTTACAAACAAGCTAAATACACACAAGCAGTTCTGTCCATGTCTTTTATTGAGCTCATTGAGTAAACATTTACAGTACAGGCTAGAAGTAGTAAGTGAACCCTTGGTTTTAAAAACTTGTGGATCCCTCTATAGCAGCCATCACCTCCTCCAAACATTTCCTGTGGCTGCAAATAAATCTAATAAAACAAAACAAAACTGTGCTTTAGTAGATGTGCTTTGGGTAATTGTCTTGTTGCATAACCCAGCGTCTCTTCAGTTTTAGGTCATGTACTGATGCACGTTCCATTCTACAGGTTTTTGATACACCTTTGAATCTGTTCCTTCCAGATGAAGCTCTGTTTCAGCTTCATCGGTCTCTATTTTTGTGCCTTTTATTTAATAGTGGTACAGAGAAGACACATGGCCCCAGGCTTTTTGTCTGCTTTTATTTAACATGGCAGAGTACCTGTAAAACCCAAACTTTGACACCGTTCTCCTTAACTGAGACTAACATTTGCTCAGTGCCTCTTGGAGAAGTCATAATAGTGGTTCACTTACTTTTTCTAGCCTGCATGGCCTGTGGAGGTCCACTGATTATGTAACATTAGTAAACCTGCTTGTTTTATTAGTTTAGTTCGAGGTTTCCATTTCTAAGGGTTCTCTTACTTTTTCTTGCAATAGTATTTTAATGGCCCAAAGTTGGGAACACACTCCATGTCCAAAGGTTTGCTCAGTTTTTCTTCCTGAAGCAAGGGGATTCGTGGGGAGTGTGTGTCCCCCATGTTGCAGTAAAAGCCTTCACGTTACGAAGGCTTTGGGTAATGATTCAATTGCAGTCGGCCACAAGAGCCGTAGGTGAGTTGAGGCGAGTGTACAGCTGCTCTGGACTTTGTTCTATTGCCAATGCTTGTGTCTGTGTTCTTGCATTGGCAACAAGTGTTTAAAGAACCTAAATCTACTAATAAACAGGGCTGAGAACCTTTGGACATAAAGTGTATGAAGACTAATGGGTGTTCTCTGCATATTTTGCAGTACAAAAAATTCCGATTCCAATCCAATTGTTAAAATCAGCCACGTAAAAGCAGCTATCCAGGAGTGACCCAAAAACGTAAACCAGCTCCACATATTACTGTATTTAAATTTTATTTTTTTTTGTGTGTGTGACAAATCTTAAACATTTATATCACCATTCAGCAGAAGTAAAAGTTAATCAGTTAACTCGTGAAGGTTACATAGTAACCTAAGAAAGGAAAAGATAGTTGGACACATCTCCTTTAGGTTTGCGTAGATATATAAAATAACATACAATACATAAAATATATCATAAACTCTCAATAGGATGCATTAGTACCACAGTGCATAATCTACGTTTTTACGGACCTAGATCATGGAAAACCTTGATTTCCAAGCTTTATTAAAAATAAAACTATGTTGCGTAAGCACATGCCTTTCAGCAGACCGACCACTACCACTGATGTAGTACAACCTACAGCTTTATTCTAGGAAGTAAAGAGAAGTTTGGTCACGTAAAAACATAGTTAAAACTAAATTGTGTAAATATGTCTTTAGAGGCAAATGGTGTTTTACTTTTCAGCTAACAATTAAAAAACAAACAAACATGCGACTCTGGCTATTACTCACAGCTAAACAAAAATCTGTATTGCCTAAAGACTTGCCTGAGCCTTATAAAACCTGGATTCTGGAGTTTGGTACACCAGGGGCTGGGTTCAGAAATGTTATGCTTAAGAAAAATGTTAAGATAATGATATTCTTGAAAAAAATATATTATTTAAGAATGTTCAGGTTTTTCTTTTTAACATTTCACTAAAGGAAGATCATAAGAAAATAATGATTGAAAGATTTTCTTAAGATTTATTGGAACTACATTTACAAACAATCTTATGAAACTCTTCCTGTTTATCTTGATCTTTTGTACGTTTATTTTCTTTGGAATGCTTATCTAAACTAATCATAATCTTTTAGGTTGAGAGTGTAGCAATTTCTTCATTCTTTTAGTCCACTTTCAGATGGCTCAGATTCAGCCACTCAGATTTGTGTTTTAATAGAGGTTTAGATAAATATGGACGTTTTGTTTGTACTACTACTACTAGTGATGATGATGATGATGATGATTATGCACAGGATGCTCAGTAAACTAGATTAAATTAATGCTTTTAAACAGTGTGGTTACCCAGCAAAAACTCATTCAAAAAAACAATAGGTACATCTAACCATGAGTGTCATCCAAATTTACTTGGGCACAAATGGAAGCATTAATATAGGAAGTTACATAAGTAAAATAATAGTTTAAATAAGTTGTTTACTTACTCTTTTATTACATGAGAGTCTGAAATAACCTGACAAACAGAACTAGAGCAAACTTGGGGAGACCGGACCACAGTATGCTAGTGTACGTAGACCACTGAAGTCGTATCCACGTTGGGCAAGACGTATGTCTGTATGACCGAAATGAATAAACTTCTAGTCATTTATAGTATTTTTGTCATACAGAAATCCTGCTCCAGTTCCCTTTACAGACATGATGCGGACTACAGAATGATGTCATTCCTGTAGAGATCTATTACTAAAAAGTATTTTTGTGTAATGTGTGAGGAACAAAACTTCCGTAAGATATATATTATTCATTTAAAAATATTTATAAATACCAATTAAAATGTACTTTCTTATTATGGCGACATGCCAGTTATAATGCGGCTACTTGGGTTTTATTTAAATCATGGACTATAGATTGTACACATAGGGGAGCTAGGACTAATAGCTTTTGTGCTCGTCACTAAAAGAGAAATCGCACACCAGCAGGATCTCACTAATGCGTTAAGTTTAACATGGTTAAAAAGTAAACGCCATTTATGATGCTAAATATATTATATAAAAATATATAGTAGCATTCTTTCAGACTATATTCATCTGATGTTCAGTTTTGAAAGTAATTGGTTTTGTTGGCAAGTTTGAGTAACTTAACTTTAGACTACGAGCTCTAAAACAAGAAGCATAGTTAACAAAGTACTTGTCTAGCCAAGAGTTGCTAGCCAGGCGGCCAACTGCTTGTATGCTCTCCCAGAGTGAAAGCTGTTCGCTACTGAGATTTTGATTTGTTTTGAGAGGCATGTTTGGCAGCTCGTAATCTTGCTGTGATAAATTGATCGTCTTTGTGTGCTGGTACTCTCTGACTGGTTTAGGCCAGGTGCTGCTCTTTTGATTGACTTTCCAAACAAAGCTGTAGACATTTTGGCTGTGCTTTCTCCTAGATGCTTTACCTTTGTGTGCGGATTTCACATTTTTACAATCCTCTGATTGCGAAACATTGAATGCTTTGTGGAAAGCGTATACAACCATAAGCCGTTCAGTGGCATCACATGCTTAGGGTACGGTGTGAATTATAAATAAGAGTTTCAGTGTTTGTTAAAGACCTTTCTGGTTGTGCTACCGGTGCTCCTACACATGAACGGGAGGTGGAAAAGCATCACTGCCAACAACGTTCAGTTGCACTAGCAGCAGTACAATATTTCTAGGGTTTCAAGTTGCCTTAAAAACCTGTCGTGTGAACTGAACTCAGTCTGTGTCATAGGTCTGTTATCTGTGAAAATACTACTAATAAGATCACTTGGCAGAAAATTAAAGAGGAAAAGGGTGGGGTTATGTGGGGGTATTCATACCTTTTGAAATATTTCATATGTGTACATTCCATTTAACAGTTATACCATTTTCCCTTATCCTAAAATAGAAAATAGTTCATGTATGATTATGATAAAGTAGAGCAGTGGTACGAGTTGGGTGCTAAGGTCTTGCATATGTACATGTGTCATTAATAGATTGTTTTCCTTGGCATTACTGGTGCTCATGGCATGCCCGAGTTTGCTTGTATCTGGACTTTTCTGGTCATACTCTTAATATACTCTTTTCTTTACTTCCCTCTTCAAACTGACCTCTTTGTAAATTAAACATTTCTGCTTCTGTTTGATGTTTATGTTCGTATAATAATACTGGGTTTTGGTAAAATGATCTTTTATTTATATATTTTTCACATTCCAACAGCTCATTGTGGTAAAAGGAACTTTCCAGCATGTTCAGACATGTCAGAAATGTCTGACCGGACACTGACTAAAAATTTCTGGCTTGTCTGACAGGCACTTGAAGTTGAAGCCCTTAAAAAAGGAATTAATTAATAAAATAGGGCAGTTTAAGAAACTTTACTAAAGGCCAAAGTCAAAGAACCCTTTTATTTTTTCTTAGTGTGCTTTTTAGCCATTCGTTGAATAGAAAAGTAGTGGGAATTTTTCGCAAAATAAACCCCACTAAACATTTCCACTGTACAGATTCAAAGAACTGAAACGAACAGTAAAAGCTACTAAAGCTGACAGTATTTTGAGCTGGAATTTGAAAATTCTAAAGAATTACTAAAAGCTCTTTAAAGCTTCTTCGCTGTAAGAGAGTGGTTTGTCCAAGAGAAACTACTCACATCAAAACTGACATTTTGGTTATTTATTTATTTATTTTTTATGGCAGCTTTTTTTTTTTTTAAGTCATCACTGAGCACTTTATTGGGAACCCATGCTACTCAGTAGGCCTCCGTTTGCTCAGTCTCCATGCTTTGTGGCTTGAATTCCACACGATATTGGAAACATTCCTCTGAGATTCCGGTTCATGTCGAGATGACTGCTACAGAAGCACGTTCATGCAGCGAATTTCCTGTTCTGCCACATCCCAAAGGTGTTCTATTGGAATCCGATCCAGTGACTGGGAAGGCCACTGGAAGAACACCGAACTCCAAATTGTCCAGTTCTGGAAACCAATGCGAGATGTTTGCTTTGTGACCTCCTGCGTCTTGCTGGGATTGCTGGCATTATGGGATGGCCATGGTCAGCAACAACACTCAAATAGACTGTGGCATGATTGATTGGTATTAACAGTCCCAAAATATGCCAAGAAAACATTCTCTACATCATTAAACCAGAAAGGTTGGATCCATGGCTTCAAGCTGTTGGCACTGAAATCTTCTTGCCTCATGAGATTCATCAGACCAGGATACACTTTTCCAGTCTTTAACCGTCCAGTTTTGGTGAGCCTGTGCCCACTGCAGCCTCAGCTTTCTGTTCTCGGCTGACAGAAGTGGAACCTGATGTGATCTCCTGCTGTTATACCCATCCACATCTGTGTTGACCACGTCAATAAGGCGTTTCTATCTGCTGAACTGTGGCCCAGGAGGCTTTTTTTCCTCATTCTGATGGTTGATGTGACCTATAGCTGAAGCTGCTTGCCTGTATCTGCATGATTTTGTTCATTGCACTCATGCCACACAATTGGCCTATTAGATGCACAATATGGCCAAATGTTTGTGGACACCTCTTCTAATGTATGAATTCAGCTACTTTACTTTGAACCCATTGCCGATGTGCACAGATGTCCAAATGCACTCACACTTGTCTAGTCCCAGTAGAGAAGTATTGCCGATAGAACAGGACTCAATTCAAGCAGTGGAATCTCACTCTGGAGTGATGGTGCTCCATGCAAAACTTTGAGATGAGTTTGGGAGTTGGGGATGAGGTGGGGTGTTGATAATGCAACATTCTGACCTCGCTGATGCTCTGCTTGCTGAATCGTTACGCAAAAGTTCTAAAATCTAGTAGAAAGCCTTGGACTGTTGGACAGTTTAGACAGTTACTCTTACAAAAGCAGGATAAACTCTTTTATTTATTTATTTATATATATATATATATATATATATATATATATATATATATATATATATATATATATATATCTATCCCTATTTTCAGAAAAAACTGTGAATGTCACTGTCCCAATACTTTTGTCCATATATTGCACAATATCTTTATATATTATATCTTTGTTAATTGTTGTTCAACATACACTACCGCTCAAAAGTTTGGGGCCACAGTGAAATTTTCTTGTTTTCAATGGAAACACACTTAAGATTATGAAATAAAGCAAATAAATAAGGACATGCAGACATTGTTAGTGTAAGATGTATTGATTTTAATGAAAATGATGACTGTGTACTTCAAATTTTGCCTTCATCAAAGAAGCCACCTTTTGCAGCAATTACAGCCTGGCAGACTCTAGGCATTCTAGCTGTCAACTTTTCAAGGTAATCTGATGTGATTTCACCCCATGCTTCCTGTAGCATCTCCCACAACATGGATTGGCTTGCTGTAGTCTTCCTCTGTACCATACGGTCAAGCTGCTCCCACAACAGCTCAATAGGGTTCAGATCCGGAGACTGTGTGCTGGCCACTCTATTACACTCCTTATTTCTTAAATATTGCTGACACAATTTGGAGGTGTGTTTGGGGTCATTATCCTGTTGTAGGATGAAATTGGCCCCAATCAAGCGCTGTCCACAAAATCTTGTGGAAGCCTTCTTTCTGTAAGATCCCTTCCACTCTGTATAAATCTCCTATTTTACCACCTCCAAAGCATCCCCAGACCATCACGCTGCCTCCACCATGCTTGACAGATGGCATTAAGCATTGGTCATGCATCTTTTTTTTATTGGTCCTGCGCCTCACAAATGTTCTTCTGTATGATCCAAAGACCTCAAACTTGGACTCATCTGTCCAATGCCTTTTCTCTTTGGCCCATCGCAGTCTTTTCTTTTTATTGTCAGTTCTGCCATGAAGTCCAGCATCCTGAAGTCGCCTCTTGACCGTTGATGCTGACACTGGTGTTTGACGGGTTCCATTTAGTGCAGCTGTGAGGCGTCTTTCTCTCAAACTGCACACTCTAAGATATGTATCTCCTTGCACAGTTGTGCATCGGCACCTCCCCCTCCTTTTTCTGTCCTTGTTTAGAGCCAGTTTGTGAGAATTGCTGATAAAAGGACTATATGCAAAATAAGCCTCTATACACCAATAGGCTTTAATACAAACTTTTGATTCTTTAAAAATCATCTGATACATTGTGAAATGGACTATAGTGTTGGTGAATTGCATGAAATTTGCAAGTGATCCTAAACTTCTGAGCGGTAGTGTACATAGGCTAGCTGTTTAACTGCTTGAGCATTTTTAATGGCTAGACTGCTGTGGCACACTAATTAAACCCGTCAAGGAGTCAAACTGCATAGGAATCCGGCCCTCCAGGACTGGATTTCCCCTGCCCGGTCATAAATGTTATGTAGTAACCTCCTGTAACACTTTTTTTGGTTTAATAAATGTCTCTAAACCACTATTGTGTGGGGTGAGATTCATGTATAATTTTGTTTTACATAATTAAATGGTTAAGATGTAACTAAGTTGTCCAGAGAGGTTTAATGTGAGACACTGTTCTGATCGAGAAAAGTCAGGAGAGATGTCTGGTTGTCCGGTTGGTTAATTTGTGTCACAATAAGCAGGGAGTTTCAAATATGGAAGAACTGATTTGATCTGAGGGCGAAATGACTGAATAACATTGGCTTCTGTACAGGCAAAGTGCACTGAGAAAGTTCTCCCGATCATGCTGTGGAGCAGTGGTGGCTCAGCGGTTAGAGCGCCGGGATATTGATAACAGGGTTGTGGGTTCGATTCCCGGGCTCGGCAAGCTGCCACTGTTGGGCCCTTGAGCAAGGCCCTTTACCCTCTCTGCTCCCCGGGCGCTGGAGTTGGCTGCCCACCGCTCTGGGTGTGTGTGTGTACTCACTGCCCCTAACACATGTGTGTGAGTGTGTGTTCACTACCAGATGGGTTAAATGCGGAGGACACATTTCGCTGTACAGTGTACAGTGTATGGTGACAAATACGTGCACCTTTACCTTGAAAGAGCTGCAGTATGTGTGGAAGCTCAGAAATGGAGTAGTGCGTTCTGTTGGTCGCCGTCTGGCATGAGACAGATGTTTCTCTCTCTGAAGCTCTTAAGGCTTTTTCCGTACCATGATGTTTTTCATCACTGAGCTATCTATACTGTTTTGAAGCATGTAGCTAAATAACTCCAGCCAGGCTGAAGTCCGGCCTCCGCACGGTGGGGTTAGTTTCAGCAGGGTGACCACCAGTCCCAACAGTCTGTCTGAGTTTTCTATACACCTGTAGGAGTCTATAGGAGTCTATATATAAATAAAATATACATGTCTTTGGCACAGGCTCTTTTTTTTTTAATGCAGATGTTTGGATGTATTTGGCTTGAGAAGCTCAACTAGTTTGATTAACATGGTATCGTACCAAATGACATATCTACATTTTACATTGATTTACCAGACTTTCTGGCAACGGTACGGCAACGAATCTCCCAGTCTGCGACATACCAATTATTATAATTATTATTATTATTATTATTATTATTATTATTAGACCTGTTGGCTACAAAGTTGAGCTTGAGGCAAACTTGGTTGGAGCTTTGAGTCTCTGCCCTTCCTCACATTTAGCCTTGAATTAGAACTCTGTACCCAAAAGCAAGGTCCAGTTAACGACTAGTGAGTGGACCCCCTGAACGTCTGTTGAACGGTTTGAGCCGAGCCGTCTAGAAGAGACCAATTACAGCGGCGTGTTTTCAGGCTCTGTTGCTGCTTAGCAACGCCAGCCTCGGCAGCCTCTCCAGCCTCTCGCGCTCCCGCCTCTCGCTTGTTTTCCCCTAACGTCGGCTCTGATTGGCTTCCCCGCGCCGACCGCAGCGACCAATCGGCGCTGAGGGCGCGGAGCGACCACGCCCACACCGTCACCACAGTTACTGGGCGTGAGGGAGACGCACACGGCAGAAAATGCAAACAAGAGAAGCGGCCATAATTTATACACGGAGCTTAAACAGGACGTGACTTTTCTGCTGCTTCACTGATTTCATTCCATTAAAACACACCGAAATGAAAGCAAAGCAGAAACAAACGGGCTCAGACCATCAAAAGTGCTGTGTGAACGTCTGCTCGACCCTGGAACACTCCAAATCACTGCACGAGGTCATCCATTAGAGTAGTGCCTTCAAGTGAGCAGGTCTTAGCAAGTACAGATACACACATATTGTATAATATTATATGTACTGTAATGGTGGAGGTTGGAGACTTGTTAAGACCTCTAAGATCATTCCATGAAAGGCTTTTAACTGGATGTCTAATCCAGGGGTTAGTTTTCCCAGAATAAGAATCCCAGGGTTAAGCTTAGTGCTAGACTGAATTGTGCGTTTAATAGAGGAACACCATTCAGAATGCTCTATAGTCCAAGACTAGAGGTTTAATCCCTGGTTGTGTGGAGATTCACTGAATAGTTCGTTTACTGCTGTTTTCTCGTTAAATTCTGCTCTCTATGCTGACGTTAACGTCTCCCCTCTTGTTTCCCCCCCTCATTTCTCGTCCCATCCTCTTGTACCTTCTACCATCTTTTCTGTTCTCCCTCACTTCACCAGTTGTGCCAGTGGAGCGCTCTTTGTGGAGACGGATCTCTTCTGCCCGACAACAGAAAGAGAGCCTTAGAACACCTACTGCCAGTGTGTTTCACCTACTTGGAGAGTCAAGGTAATTAGACCTGATGCGACCAGTATACACACACACACACACACACACACACATAGATTGGGTCGAAGGCGTTTTAATAATTCTGCGGTCCTTTTTTAAATGTATTATTATATATTTTTTTATGCATTTGTGTCAGAAGTGGATGTGTGTGCTCTGAAGCCAAACAGTGTTTTAAGGTTTAACCTCTGATGAAGGCAGAGTAATCCTTTTGTTTTGACCAGGGAGAGAGAGAGAGAGAGAGAGAGAGAGCGCGCGAGAGAGAGAGAGAGAGACACATGATCACAATACAGGTTGTTTCAAAGACGTTCTCAGTGTAGGCCGGTTCTTGCAACACGCCAGCCATACTTATGAGGTTGGAGCTTTGGTGCTCCCTACTGGCACACAGCTACAGAGCACCACAGTGTCCGTGAGGCTGCATTTAGACAGCGCACAAAAGCACCCAAATCTGAAGACTTGAAGATTTGTGTGTTTGGGTATAGATTTGATGTTTTGTTGAAATGGCCGGTTGCTGTATGACCGAGACCCGGGTGAGTAGAGATCGGGTAAGCCAAGCTTATTGCCTCCGTGTAGGCAAACCTCAGCCCCAGTTCTGTTCTACGAGGATCAGATTCTGATTAACATGTTGAACACACACACACATTTGTAGTAATTTGGGCTTTCGCCTGTGATGATTGTGTTCCCCCTGTTTCCTGACTTAGCAAACTGGTCATGCCAAGTTGCCCCCCTAGTGTGCGTGTGTGAGTGAATGGGTGCGTGTGGTAACCTGCGATGGATTGGTCCTGTCCAGGTGTATTCCAGGGGTATTCCCGCCTTCAGCCCAGTGTTCCAGAGGAGCCTTGACTCACAACTAGGACACAGCGGATAAAAAAGATTAATAGATGTAAATAAAAGGACCATATTTGTGTGTAGATTTTATTATTATTATTATTAATTAATTAATTTATTTTTTTGGGGTCAGTTTTAGAGAATCAGACTACATAAAGATACGTACAGACATCTTACATTGGGCATGTGAACTTGAGGATGAGGAGTTCATGCCTCTTTTATGAACGACAGTATCTTGGTACCTGTGAAGACCACACCTCTCCGTTTTTCCATCCGCTGGGGACTTTGCGGCTCATTCCTCGCATCACCACCAGGTGTCGCTGCACTCGCTGCCATTTAATCGCGCCTGAGATTTCATTGCTTTGTTTGTTTTGTTTTCTCTCATTGTTTTGTGTTTACATCTCGACCGAGTGTCCATTCCTCCTCCTCCTCTTCCTCCTCGCGGTTGTCGAAGGCTGCCCGTGGCTTTAAATTGGGGTCGAAAGGTGAGACACCCACTAAGCCCTTTGTGTGGACTTTGAGATATGGACAGAGACGGGATGTGGGATTTAGGGTGGGATGGAGGAGAGAGAGAGAGAGAGGGGGGGGGGGGGGTGGAGGGGCAGCAGATGGTTGCCAAGCCGAACAAATTAAAGCAAATTCCCAGTCACACGCTTAAACCCCCCCCCCCCCCTATACAGGACCGCGGTTGGCTTCTCCATGCTGCCAGTTAATGAGGTATCTAGTCGCGTTGCCAGTAATGCACACAAGGCGCGCGCCCTGCGTTCACTCTCTCCTGAGCTAGCCTGCGGGGCTGGCTGGTTTTCCCCACTGCCCGATATTATTTATCTTCTGCTCGGTGCTGTGGGCGCTCTAAGCTGTAAAGCCGGGGCAGTTGTTTGACTGGGTGGCAATAAAGCTGCTCAGATGAGCTTGCCACCGAAAAACCTCATCGCTGTGGACGGTTTCAGCACCGCGGTCAGAGCCTGAGAGAACAAAAGGCGGATTAGCAGCCCTCGATGTCAGGCACCGTCTCTAAAGTCCTGCCCCGCTGCAAAAACGAACACATGCAGGGGACCGTGAGGGGCTCAACCACTGTACATTTCTAATTCCCTATGCACTGATTTGATGTTCGGAAACATTTTTAACACTATTTGTAAATGTCCATATTTAGATGTCAGCCCCAATTAAGACAAGCTAATGGTGAACGTTTAGCGGTACGTTGTTTACATCCGTTATATACGTTATACACATGAATGGGTTTCTACATTTAGCTATATATCTCTGTATGTAAAATGTACATGTCTATTTATTTATATAGCTAGTACATGAATGTAAACACTTTTTTTTTTAAAGAGCTCAATCTGTGGTTATCAGTAGAAATGTTACTGATCTAACACTAAACACTGTTAGCGTGTAGCCTATTATTAATATTTTTTTTAGTATTAATATATTGTTACCCGCCAGTTAGTTTTAATACCGGAATAAAAATCGATCAGGCTGCGTTAGGGGTGTGTATGGTAAAATGTTGACACTCCCTTAAGCAGAGTCTTTGCTTTTCCACCCCCCCCCCCCCTTACGGGAGGATAGGGGCTGGACAGAGGGGGGAGACACCGGCTTACGACGTCAAAGCACCGGGGTACCTACAGTGAGGAGAGAGTGTCCAGACCGCTCATATAGCCCGAGACCAGCTGGACGAGCATTTTCCTGTCCTGACCCCCTGTCAGTCGGCTTCATTATTCTAGCGCTTCGTTCGGGTAAACAGCCTGAAAGACACGGACCGAGCCGCGGCTAAGATCGCGGCTATCGCTCACTCGCTCACCGGCTCCATCTCCACAAAGCTCTCTTATATCATCATCATCACCATCATCGCCAGCGGAAAGGACGAACGACACCGAGAGAGAGCGGGAGAGAGAGAGAGAGAGAGAGAGAGGAGAGGCTGCGAGAAAACAAGCCAAGCATCCACCCCCCTCAGGATTACCAAGGAGAGAGAGAGAGAGAGAGACCGAGAAGAGCAGCAGAGATTCACGTTTTGTCTTCAAGGAGCCGGGATCATATGTAAGACGGCACGCAACGGCACCTTTAACCGAGCACACGCGCTTAGAAAGGGGCTCGACTGGGGCTGTGAGGTTGCTCTCAGTCACGTAGGCTGTGAGAGGGCTTGTGGGACAAAGAGCGTGACATACGGCTGTGTGCGCATCTATACGGGATTAAACAAAGAAGCAGCCAGGTCAACCCTCACCACACTCCTCTCCTCTCTACAGTGTAGACACAGAGCTGCTCAGAGGAGACAAGCAAGCCACGTTTATTAAAACCTAGTGGATATTTTCATTGTTTTGCGCTCTGCATTTCCCCTCCATCTTATTTGAGCTTTTGTCTCTCTCCTATTGGCTGTTTTTTTTTTTTTTTGTGTGAGTGTGTGTGTATGTCTGCATACAGATACTCCAAAATCATACATATATTTTTTTATATAATTGTTAGATTTTTTTGTAGTTTTTTTTTATTATTAGACACTTAAATTTGCAGTGTTGCTTCACCGATGTTGTTGTTGTTGTGGTTGTTGTAATAATAATTATTATTGTTGTAATTGTTGATATGAAAAAATGAATGCTTCTTATTTGTTTAATTCTCTGTCTCAACACTCAGCTGTTGGAGCTCAGTCCCTGTCTTCTATGGTCGCCTCTCACTATACCACCACCCCCCCATCACACACACACACACACACACACCCCCCTTCTCTCTCTCATTGTTTTGTTTCTTGTCTTCCTCTTCCAGCTGAGGGAAGCCCCTCTTCCGGAGACCGTCTCCCCCTCCGCCTCCTCTGACCGGCCGCCGCAGGCGCCGCGAGTCCGTCCCAATGAAGGAGCCAGATGCCATCAAGCTCTTCATCGGCCAGATCCCCAGAAACCTGGAGGAGAAGGACCTGAAGCCCATCTTTGAGCAGTTCGGCAAGATCTACGAACTGACGGTCATCAAGGACAAGTACACGGGCATGCACAAAGGTAAATCAAGCAAGGGCGGCACAATGCTATCGAACGGGCAGTCTCAAGGGGAGAGCGGAGAGACGAGGGGGACGGGGAGATGAGGGGGGGGGGTGGGCGAAGAGGCCGTTAGCAGGGGATGGGTTCTCCGTGGCGTAGCTATTTGTGTGGTGAAATCTAATAAGTTTATAAATACATGGGCGCACACGGCGGATGGTTTTCCGCCAACGTTACCAGAGTTGAGTGACCTTTTGTGTGACGCTCTAGAGCAGATTCATAGGGAGTTCTTTGGGAATCTGATTGATCTGTGGTGTAGGAGTTGTCGGAGGTGCTGAAGAGGACTGCTGGAATATATATAGCTTTCATTAGTTCAGGTGTGCACAGTTTAAACGAGGGAAATAAATATCTAATGTTCTCCATTTTCTGTTCTGTCCCCTGCCAACAGGATGTGCGTTCTTGACGTACTGTGCCAGAGAGTCTGCCTTGAAGGCCCAGAATGCATTGCACGAGCAGAAAACATTGCCAGGGGTGAGTGGCTTCTCATAATCTGCTATACAGTTCGTGTCAAAGCTTAATCGCAACAAGCGAGGCCATGGAATGCCCCTTATAGTCCATAAAAAAAAACAAAACATGAAAACATCTCCTCAATGTCCTGCAGAGTGTGCAGCTCCAGAGCGTTAACTTTAATGCTGTAGGTTGTTGAGTTGAATGGCAGCAAATAGGACGTACTGTTGGAAGGTGGGGGGGGGGGTGGGGGGCAGGGATGCTGTGGAAGTCTTTGCCAACCAACCAGACTCTAATTAGGGATGTAGGAGGAGCATAATCCCTGAGAAGGCATGCGTGATCGTGGCACTCTCTCTGAAGTTGTTGATTAGCTAACTTGCTCGACCATCTGTTCTATCCGCGCAATAACGAGCAACCTGCAAATGCGAAAAACCTTCAAACTCGCGTCCCCCCCACTTAAAGCCCTCCCTCCCTTATGCTCTGTCTCAACTCAACCCCTATTCCCTTATTCATCATCCCACTGGCTAAAGGAACATGGCGGTGACTGTTTGGCTTGTGGCCTTCCAGACCAACATTAAGGGTCCTGGAAGACGGGGAGGTTTGGAATACTCCAGTGATTTTCACCTTCCTAACAATAGTGGAGATGTCCTTGCATTTGAAGAACCATTTAACCTATATATATATATATATATATATATATATATATATATATATATATATATATATATATATATATAATATATAATATAATATAATATTTTTTAAGCAGATAACCCATTAAGTCAAAGCCCACTTACAGTAGAAGCCAGCTGGCAGCCACTGAAGCAACTGGCGGTTGGCTTCCATTCGAGGAAGAGGCGGTGGATGGTTCTGTAGTATTCTGGAGTGTTCCTGTAATAGGACTGTGCTCTCTCAGCCAGAGGCCGCTACCCTCAGCTTCCCGCTACATTGTGTTCCAGTAGGTTAGGAGCAGGCAATGAAGACCAGGAGGAGGGCATTTGCTCGTTCCCTCAAATTGGATTTGAGCAAATGTAATCGGCACGAGGGGGAAGCGGAGTGGGAGAATGTCCACGTGCCGTTCCTGAGCGATAAAGGAAGCGATTGGGTTGTGATTTGCATACATTGGACCGGCAGATGCCGTGAGCCTGCCGAGATTTACAGAGGAGGGTAGAGTCAGAGAAGTGGGGGATTACAGATGAGCACATTATGGACAGCCAACTGTTTGTAGAGCTTGTAGACTGACTAATGGAGGGATGTAGATAGCATCTGAGCATTGATGTCTGAATTCTAGCACAGCGTAGGGTAGTTTTTCTTGGATTGAGCCAGCAGATGTACTTTAGTGCTGGGCCGTACTGGTCAAATTCAGCTTCCCTTTTTTTTCAACTAGCTCACTGTATTGGGCGATATTACATTTCCATTATTGGCATCAGTGTACCTCACTTGAGTGTTGGTACTTCATGCTAAAAAATTGCCTTACACACCTGATCAAGCTTATTGTGCTGTTTTCTCCTCTTAAAATGACACCAAAGAGACCCTCTCACAGTCCTGTGACTGTTCATCAGAAGGGTGACTTATGATTCATGTAGTTTCTATGGATTTTGTGGCCTGTTCTTTCCAAACAGTCAGAAAAAGCACTGGACCTGATGTTTTTTTAGTTGTTTAACAAATGACTAAATCAGTATCAATCGTGTGTGTGTGTGTGTGTGTGTGTGTGTGTATACGTGCCCTGCTAGAGACCCTGTAGCTCCATTCCAAATCTCATTATTAGCATGACAGTAGTCTGACCTTCATGACCTTTCAAAGAGTCTGGTGGGCACCCTCCCCCTCCTTTAAATCCTCTCTCTCTCTCAATCCCTCCATCCTTCTAAATTGTCCACCCTCATCACCTAAGTCAACCCCCTGCTTTCTGTGTTACAATAAAAACCACATTATTAAGACCCCCCCCCCAACACTAAACAGCAGTCTCTCTCTCTCACTCTCTCTCTCACTCTCTCGCACACACCCCAGCTGTGTGGCATTATTACCGGCTGACAGCACCTGCCTCTTGGAGTAGGCCACACCCCCCTGCTTTGTCAGTCATATAGAGTCGCCATGACAATGCGCCTCGCTGAGTGTTGAGAGTGTGCATGACTCAGGTAGGGACTGTAAGCCGGATGGGTAAACGACAACGACAACAACAACAACAACAACAAAAAAAAGCATGAGTCATCCATCTTTAACCTGCCTTTTAATTCCTTTCCCTCTCCTCCTCTATCTGCCTCTCGTGCACACGCTCTCTCTCTCTCGCTCTCTCTCTCTCTCTCTCGCTCTCTCTCGTGCTCTCTTTCTCTCTCGAACTCTCAGTTCTTTCAGGCAGGTTTCAGACTCATGTATATACATTGAAGCGCTTAGCCAACCACCCTGGGAGCGTTTAGTCAAGAGCCCTGGGAATAGATGGGGAAGAAAGGGGGAGAGAAAACCAAGAGAGTGAGTGAGTGAGTGAGCGAGCGAGTAAGGGAGGGGAGGAACAGATGGTATAGTTGGAGTGGCACCTGGCCCTATGTTTAATTTCAGGTGAGAGGCACACAGATTGTGGACAGAGAGAGAGAGAGAGAGGAGAGGAACTGGACAAAGGGAAGAGGAGGAGGAGGGGTGAAGCTCTGTCCCTCGTTCTCTCGCCGTTCTCCTCTCCTTTCCTCGTCTCCCCCTCTTATCTTCAGCCCATCTCTGCTATCTCTCGTTCCCTGGATCCAGTTGCCATCCCAACGTGTTTGCGTAGCTCTGTTGGTCACGGCACAACAAAACGGCAGGCGGCATTTGAAACACAATCGGGCGCGTACGCACACACACACACACACACACACACACACACACACACACAATCCTCAAATGCATCGTGGTAGACTGACATTTGGGTTATATCAGTGCTTTTCTCTTACCGGCTGCATCTGTGATTGCTGCTGTTTTCAATGCAGTTAAGTCTTATTTAAAATGGCAAAGGATTCTACATTGTAATGATAAAGGTTGGCTTACAAAACTTGAGAACAAATAATAATGGAAAGTATTTATTATTATTATTATTATTATTATTATTATTATTGTTGGTTTCACTTCCATTGGAAGGTACTCTGAAGCTCTTACCGATGATCTGATGAAGTGTTAACAGACTATCAGGTGAAGTTGTATAGAGTTAGGTTTAGGTTTTGGATTGAAGCTCTATTTAAGAGTTAAGGGTGAGGTGAAGGGTTAGAGTAAGTCAATTAACATGATATTCATATTCTACTTATACATTCTAATGCAATAACTACAGTTTACTACCTTCAAGAAACAAGAAAGACAGACATTAAATGTGGTGGGTGCAATAGTCGATTTAACAAGAGGTGACCAAACTTTTGCATTTAACTAAACCCAATTAAAAGAAAGTTGGACTAGACAAGACCAGGCACCCACATTCACTATGCACTAAAAACGCACCCACGTTGACTGTAAGCACACGTGCTCGAGACAGTGGGCACCGTCATCGCTCTGGCACCTGGGGAGCAAGTGAGCGTGAAGGGCCTTGCTCAATTGCCCAACAGTGACCGCTTGCCAAGCTCAGGTATATTTCTACTGAGACACAGGATTGCCTAAGCTAAGGGTTTGGTGGTTGGGTTAGGGGTGGGCATCATGAAAATGTGGTGGTGTTTTGGTCATGGCTCCCTGCGTTTGTGTTTGTAGGTGTGTATGTGTGTGTGTGTGTGTGTGTGTGTGTGTGTGTGTGTGTCTCTGACTGTTGCTCTTACGGTGGCCGGTGAGGGTGCATGGAATGGCACTGTGTTGTCTCCTGATTGGTGTTTTTGACACTACTGTATCATTTGCCTTTATAGGCCATTTATCACGTATTACAAGCACAATACTGCTGTCATTACATCACCTTTTTGCTGTGCTGCAGTTATAGAAAGGCCTTCGTTGTTTAAGTTAGGGAACATTATTACAATCAGAACTGATTTATCCAGGCCCCTCTCTGTGGTTGGTCAGAATGCTCACAGCACACAATGAAACACTTGGACACTACTGTGACGTAGCTACTTCAAAGGCAGGTGCCACAATAACAGTCAGCGGTAATGTATAGGGTGAATGAATGGACTCTGGTTCTGCTGGTAGACCAGAAACCCGTTTACAAACTCCAGCAGAGCCATGGTTCTCATCAGCATCTGCCTCAATTAACATTTAACAGTGTTAGCATGCTCATAGGTCAGTCCGCTCATGGACGGCTCTGCTAGTAAGGTCAGTTTAACTGTGTCTGTGCGTGTGTGTGTGTGTGTGTGTGTGTGTGTGTGTGTGTGTGTGTGTGTGTGTGTGTGTATGCACGCACATGCACAAGCGCTGCGATGTCTATGTGGTTGAGAGCGTATGTGACATGCTTTTGTTGTGGGGGAAGGGAGGGCAGGTGTTTTGATTGAAAGAGGGGGGATGCTGTGTGTGTGTGTGTGTGTGTGTGTGTGTGTGTGTTTTGTAGATAAGAGCAGACAGTTGTAGTGTGTGTGTTTTTTTTTTTTGTTTTTTTTGTTTTTTTTTATTTATAATCCTTTTTATATAAGACATCATTAGTGATACCATATATTCAGCCTGGGGGAATAAATATGTTAACTGTGTGTGTGTGTGTGTGTGTGTGTGTGTGTGTGTGTGTGTGTGTGTGTGTGTGTGTGTCTGTGTGTGCACGTATGAACAGAAGTGCAAGAATGTTCTTTTGTGCAGAAATAGATATCATCGCAGTCATGCTACAGCCTGGCATCTGTCATGCAAATCTTCTTTAACTTTCAGTGGAAGTCAGTGGAAAAGGATTTTGTTCCGGTTCATTTCATTGCATTTCTATTGGTCCATTTATCCAAAATAAAAAATTATTTATATATAAACCTATTGTTAATATATAGAATGGATATTGTACTTCTGGAACAACAGCATGTTAGTTATTTATATATATATATATATATATATATAAACAAATGTCATTGTTACACTGCAAGAACTGTAAGATTAAGTGTACGTTGGTGTCAGTATCTATACTCACAGCGAGACAAGATGAGTCCATTGTTGGAATAAATGAGGGGTTGAAGGGTTGGAGAGAGGGAACGAGGGAGCGAGGTGAAAGGAGGTATAATTAAAGAGAAATTGGAGGGATAAGTGAAGAGGGAGTGGGGGGAAGGGAGGGGGGTGAATGAGTGAATGAATGAATGAAAATTTGACATAATGAGCTACGGGTGGTGGGGGGGAGGGGCAAGGCCGTGTGTGTGTGTGTGTCGGGCGGGGGGGGGGCTGGCTTTGGATGAGGGAGAACATCTATCAGCTTAAACTCAGACATCTGTTAGGGTGTATGTGTGTGTGTGTGTGTGTGTACGTGGTCTTTGATGATTAAAGTCAGTAAAAGTAGAACTTAATCAGATATAGACATGCATCCAGAGGGGCAGCAAGATTTATTTATTCTTAAGTGAAAGACCCCTTTTTTCCCTCCCAAGAACACAATAATTGTTGTAATAGGTCTTCGGAAACAACGTGTCCTTGTGTTCTAGCAACCAGAGACCAGGAAATTAATACAATAATGAAATCAAATGAGGCTTAAATATCCGCACAACCAAACCATTCAGTCCAGTTGGGTTTCCTTTACTGGACTTAGTGTTTCAGCGGTGGGGAGGACAGGGTTGGGGGTCCTCTCATCATCTTGGACAGCATTTCTTTTCTTTCTTATTTGAGAAAGTTAACAGAAATGCACTTAGTTAGGAACCTGCCAAAGCAAGCAGCATTTGGACCGGAATTAACATTAATAATGCCTTCTGTCAAGATGCGAGCCTAGAAATGAGTCACGTCCGGTTGGCACATGATGAGGTTATTAATCACACGCTTCTGCAGTATCGTCCCTTTGCGCCTTTTGATTGATAGTTTAGTCGTACTCTATTTATTTTCTCGAACAGATCGCTCCCGCCAAGATCCTGCCCGGCTCTCGTCCGTCAGAGACGGTCCACTTTTACGAAGTGTCCGTGATCAATAATACATGATATCCAGCGAATGATGAAGCGGCTGTGGGGAATTAAAGCAGGTTAACTTTTTCGGCCTTCTCGTTTAAATGTGCATGGAGGCCATTCGTCTTTTGTTTTGGACGTGTTGGGGGGAGGAGGGGGGGGGGGGGGATTAGCATTAGCTCTTTTCTTTGAGAAATGGAGTTAGAAAAAAGGTTTTAATCATGGATATGAACAAAAGGGAAGTGCAGATGAACTACAAAGACTGGAGCTGGTTAAAGACCCCCCCCCCCCAACACTTGTTACATTTTAACCTAGCTTAAATTTATGACCTGTTAGCACCACTTTAGTCACTTGTTTACAAAATGTTGTTCAGCATGGTCGGAGATCCGTTACCATTCACAACCTCTCTTTTGTTTTTGGTTTATTTGTCGAATTGAACAGTCTGTTTTAGTTGATGTGGCTGATATATGCTAGTGCCCTCTGTTTTGATTGGCTGCTCTGTATCCTGGCATGTTCATAAAGCAGTCCAGGCTGAAACACCCCTTGCTGTAGGCTGAAAAGGCAGATAAGATGAGTGCAGTGGTTTTTGTAACTGCTTATTCTCCATATGTGTCTGGGCCGAGAAGGTAACCCTCAAATATAACCCTGTTGGCATCAATGCCTTCATATAAAAATGATGATTGGCATAATTCATTTCTTTATTTATCGTACTCACTCATAGTAGCGCACTTCAAACGCAGTTTGCGGAACCAAAGAGGGCCAGATCTATTCTGTTGAAGCCCATGGGTGTTTTTTTTTGCCGTCCTGTGGATCATTGGGACAGATGTAACACTCCAGTATTACACCTTTGGGTCTTTGACAGTACGCATTAAGCTCTGGATTTATGATTGCAGTGTTACGTGCTAGCCTTCACCCACCGCTAGTCAAACTGAAGTCCGAGCTCTCTGAGAAACAGACAAACGAGCAGCTCCCAAATCCATCTTTTGGTGCTCATCAAGGACTAATTGGCATTAATGCGAGGGACTTATGTGATCTTTGTCACATTCTCTTCTTGTTTCCCCTTCAGTCTCATTGATTATTGGGGACGGGCACCTTTTGGGAAAGGCTAATTGATTTCAGGTCATTGACCGGTTCGAGCATTAACTTGTCTTCTGGGATTTTGTGGCTCGTGCATAGAGAGTGAGGTGACTTCACTTTCACATTCACACGCTGGTACCAAAATCCTAGTCCAGTGCTTAAAATCGGACAGATCTTTTACATTTGACAGATATTTGAAACTCAGGCGACGTGTTTATGCAGTGCCACAGGGTCACTGTGTCAAAATATCTGCATTTTCATTTTTTTTATTCTTTTTAAGTCCATAAAAAAATGGTTTTCATTATGATAATCCAGGTGCATGTCCCAATCGTCATATGGACGACATTAGAGATTGGGCCCACAGTTCCTGTGTCTGTCCATCCCTAATTAATGTGTTTGTGTATTGGGTCCATATTGTGTAGCTGTAATGCAGTGCAGGGGTGGTATTGATTTGATTGATCACTGTCAAATGTATTATGGGTTATTTCCAGATGGATCACTGTGTATTAAGCATTTAATGAGCCTGTTGTTCATCAGAAGCAGGTTCAGGTTTGCAGAAACAGTAGCGTATCTTGTTGGAGCAGGACTGTTTGGTCCCGTTCCAATAAAACTCCACGCAGTGTATCTCTGACAGTGTGGCACCAGGGACAGCGCTGCTGAATGCAATAAAGCGTCATCATTTAATCCTTACTATCGATCAGTACTACTAAACCTAAAAATCAATGTTGTTGTGACGCCGCTACCAGTATACCAGTACAGATGACATATCGCCCAGTACTACCCTAATGTGTGTGTGTCATTCAGTTTCCTTTGTTTTGCTTCCTTCTTTTGCTGCTCTATTGTTTAAAGCATTAAAGGGGAATTCATTGATCAAATGAAGATCACTGAATATGTGTAGCTAATCTTTGTGTGTTTGTTGGTGGGGGTGGGGGGGGGGCTCTCTTTGTGGCAGTAGAGATGTCAGGAAAAGGGAGTAGCGTACACACACAGAACAAGGATTGGAGAAAGAAAGAGAGAGAGAGAGAGAGAGAGAGAGAGAGACATTGGGGGTTGGGTGGCAGGTTGATTACGGTCGCGGGTCCTGTTGCCAGGAGACGGCTGGGACGAGAGATGCTGGGTTGCTAGGGAACGGCAGCGATGCAATGCGTGGCAATTGGTTGGAAAGAGAAAGGCGAGAGTGAGAATTAGGCTTTTGTCGACACACACTTGCACACATGCACACAAAGACTCCCAAGTCAACATGAATTTACACATTGTGGCAAGTAGCAGGGTGACACACATGCCTGCCAGTTCCCTCACACGTTCATATATGCACCACTGTGTGCTGACAGTAGGAGCTCTGGCTGTGTGTGCATGCTACAGTGATGATGTGCATTTAGACAGACTGTTTATTATCTGCAGAATCATTTCACCGAACCGTACTGCGTTCCAGCTTCAGTTCAGCGAAGCACCATGTCCGCCTTACACAGGCTCACCTCATGGCTGGCAATTCCCTGATGGCGATTATAATTTCCATATAATTACCAACTGGACTAGCTGCTAATATTACTGAATAATTAATAATGATGACTATATTCTACACGGACTGCACTGAGCTAGACGTGAGCAATTTGACGATATTTTATTGTTATCATTAGTGCTGTTAAGGATCAAATCCAGTGAATTGGGATCGCTACCTGTCCAGGCATATTTATCCTAATCCCTTAAAGCAATTGAATGAACAGCAGCAAATTTAGAACCACATTTGCCATAAAGTCACTAGGGCTGGAAAATGAAACTAAGCTGACGTTCAGAAGCGGTGTAAATTCTGTTAGTACCTTCACTACCTAACATGGAGGAGAACTCCCAGTGCCTCGTGCATCTTCTAGAACTGCTCATTAGTCGCCCTCGAGGTAAAAACCTTCATTAATCGCAATATTGATTGAGGTCATATCGCCCAGTACTAGTGGGGATGTACTGGAGTAAATGATTAACCATTCCAAGTGCCAATATTGGAATACTGGATTCACTATCCAGGTGTTGGAAGCAAAGGTCTAGAACAAAAGCATGTCAAATGGCAATTTTATGTTTGAACAGGACTGTATAATGTAATAGCATCCGACTCTGTGCTGGTTAGTAGTGCTGGCTATTTAGTTTTACTATAGGCAGAAGGCTCCGTTAATTGCGTGACATGAAAAAAAAAACCTTTTTTTCCCCTTTGAACAAAATAATGTGCTAAAATTGAGTTCTAGAGTCCCATGTTACCTTTTACCAGACATTTGCAGCCTGTGTTTTTTTTCCCAAAAATAAAAACTGATATTGCATTTGTTTTTTTACTGCAATAAGTATTGCGATAGTAAAAAAAATCCAGGATTTTTCACCAGAAGTTCATTATTTAAAAATGTCACGACATTTAAGAGTGGACTCTTGTGTGTCCAGGCTTGGAGTGAAATATTTGATATTTAGCAGATATCTACCAAAAGCAGGTCATGGAAAAATTGAGAACAGTGCAAATTTTTATTTCATATGATTTGACATTGCACCTGACACTGGACGTCCTGACTGTTGCCCTGAAATCAAAACATGAAGCACACTAGTGGCTCGTGCATTACACTAGTACTTTTCTATTATATTCTATTCTACCTTCTATTAGCCAACATGTGACATGACATCCAACAGCTACTCTAAAGTCAGCAGTAAAGACATATGTGGAACATGCAGCAAATAAACTGGAGCATGGAAAGTAGGAGCTAACTGACTTGGGCACTGTGAGTCATGCTCGATGACGCTAGGGCAGTTTGATGTGCGGCACAGCAGCGTTCAGCTACACAGTGAGCGCACACACACACACACACACACACACACACACACACGGAAAAAAAGAAATGCACGTTTCGGCCGTATTCGAAATGGTAAATCGGGCAGCTTGCGTGTTCTGAAAACAGGTAGTCTGCTGATTCTGATCCTGTGTTGGGTTGATGAGTTGATGTTGTGTTTGTACTGAATTTAATACAGGGCAGCGTTTCCTGTTGTACTCGTCTCCTGTTGTAACTCGCCACAGATTAGAAAAGGTGCCGGATATCAGCGCGTATTTAAATTCACACTGTATTCAGGAATATTCATTCGTTTTTTTGTCCGAAGCTAGGACGTGTGTGTGTGTGTGTGTGTGTGTGTGTGTGTGTGTGTGTGTGTGTGTGTGTGTGTGTGTTCTGAGTCATTGCCCTTTGGAGTGCACCCTTTCGACTGAGTGCTTCATGTGCATCAGAAACAAAAGAAACAGAGTGACATGTTTTACTATTACTGTGTGTGTGTGTGTGTGTGTGTGTGTGTGTGTGTGTGCGCGCGCATGCATGTATCTTACACACAAGAGCAGTTGGCAGTTTATAAATGAAGTGACCGTAGCAGTCTGTGTATTGTAAGGGATTTGTATTAAGTGCGTTTGTGTGTGTGTGTGTGAGAGAGAGAGAGAGAGAGAGAGAGATGTAGGCCTAGCAAACCTTAGGTCATAGAGTGTGTCATGATTTGGCATCCAGCCTTTGGAGGTCAGCGGGATGTGTGTGTGTGTGTGTGTAGCATGGGGGCAGGGGGAAGTAATGTGATTTGATTGAATAATCTATGGATTTAATATCCCATAATCCTAGTCAAATCTCCTGCCGTAGGACACAGGAGAGATTAAGTATGTGTGTGTGTGTGTGTACGTGTTTATGATTTGTGGCAGTGAACACGGCAGTGTGTGTACGAGTGGCAGCCTGGAAGCGGTCTGTTAATGTTACAAACACTCCATCTCCGGCGCTCTGTGCGGGAGTGTATGTGCCTGTTGACAGTTAATGGCTTGTGCATCTTCAGTCATTAAGAGCTGTGTGTGTGTGTGTGTGCGCATTAACCATATGTACACTTTGAGATGTAAAGTGTGTGTGTGTGTGTGTGTGTGTGTGTGTGTGTGTGTGTGTGTGTGTGTTTGAGCCAACAGGTTACTCTGAGGCAGTGAAGTCTTTTTCTCTCTCTTTTTATATCTGTTTTCTTTTTCCGTTCTCTCTCTCTCTCTCTCTCTCTCTCTCTCTCTCTCTCTCTCTCTCTCTCTCTCTCTCTCTCTCTCTCTCTCTCTCTCTCCTCTCTCACTCATCCAATTTCCTGTCTTTCATTTATCTTTCACCTTCGCTCCTCTTGCTGCCCTGTTTTGATTCTCTCTCTCTCTCTCTCTCTCTCTCTCTCTCTCTCTCTCTCTCTCTCTCTCTTCCCTTCTCTCTCTCTCTCTCTCTCTCTCTCTCTCTCTCTCTCTCTCTCTCTCTCATCCCTCCCCCTGTTGTCCAGGGCAACCTTGTTTACCTGCTGGAGAGCTCGGCTCCCTGTTGTCATGGCGACCGCAGTCTGGTTGCCGTGCCGACCTGAAGTGGCAGTGCCATGACGCTCTCTGTTTCTCTCCTTTTCTCCGTCTTTCTCTCTATCTCTCTCTCTCTCACTCACATTCATCCTTTTGTACCCTCTCTCTCTCTCTCTCTCTCTCTCTCTCTCTCTCTCTCTCTCTCTCTCTTTCTGTCTTTTTTTTTTTTTCCTTTTTTTTTCCCCCTCCTCCCAACCACTCCATCCCTTCCTCCTCTCTTCATCATCTCGGAAGCTGGTCGTCGGCACAAAAGAGCAGCTCTCGAAATTATCAGTGAATTTCAATTTGAAAGATGGCGCTGAATCAAAAGCGCTAATATTGGTTTTAAATGGAGCCGCCTGTTCCAGATAGCCACGGCGGCCGCTCTGGTTTTGTTTTGCTGGGGGGCGTGGGCTTTCTCAGTGGTGACCAGCGTGAGCAGAACCCCCCCCCCCCCCTTTTTGAGATCATCTGTGTGTGAGATCAGCTCGTCCCACGTTATTTCTCGCACAAAGCCCAGCTGAGAAATGGCAGCTTTGTAGTAACAACACTGAAACGCTCCAGAGGCTTCAGGCCCTCAGCGCCTTTGTAGGCTGCAGCTCTCGGCTACAGAATCGCAAAAGTAATTTTCCCGACACGTGACTGGCCATTTAACCAGCACGGAGCCGGAATGATGTGGCGCAGGCCTTACTAATAGGCCCCTGAATAGCTGCTGTAGCCCTCTCAGAACTGTAGCATCTGATGTTAATGCAGCTCCAGAGGTGCAGCAGCTGACTTTAAAGGCCGCAGACCCCCCATCAGAACTGACCCCGAGGCAAACCCACCGAGGTGCGGTGAAATGTTACAGTGGCGCAGATGACTGAAGTAATCAATCCAACATCCTTCATTAGTCACAGTGATGAATGGCCCTCTGGGTATTTGACCTGTGTGTGTGTGTGTTAATTAATGTGTAATTTAAAAGGATTTCTGCCTGTGCGAATACGAAAAAATCTTTTTCCTCTCTTTCTCCCTCTCTTATATATACACATATATATATATATGGACAAAAGTATTGGGACACATCTGTTAATCATTGGATTTTCATTCCATCCTTTTGTGAATAGGTGAATAAAATCAAGCACCTGGCCAGGCACCATTACAACAAGTCAGTTGGTGGACCTTCTTTCCTCAACCATGAGTAGTATTATTACAAAATGAAAGCATTATGGAACCACAACAACTCAGCCATGAAGTGACAGACCACGTAAAGTTACTATAAAGAGTGCTGAGGGGCACATGGCTCTGTGCTGACTCTGAGCTCCAAACCTTCTCTGGCATTAACATCAGCACATGGCCAAGCAGCTGATGCATTTGCTTTTATGTTTACATTTACATTTATGGCATTTAGCAGACGCCCTTATCCAGAGCGACTTACAAAAGTGCTTTGCTGTTTACCCAAGGATAACCACAGCTAGTTTGAATACTTGGATACCTCTAAGTTTAGACACTACTAAACACAAGTCAAGCATCAACATTACCTGTCTGACTGCATTGTGCCCACTGTAAAGTTTGGTGCAGGAGGGATAATGCTACGGGGTTCTATTTCAGGGGTTGGCCCCCTAGTTCCATCCAACGTCACTTTGTGGGGAGAGTTTGGGGAAGGTCCTTGTTATGTTCTAGCATGACTGTAAGGCCCTTCACCCTCTCTGCTCCCGGGGCACTGGAGTTGGCTGCCCACCGCTCTGGGTGTGTGTGTGCTCAATGCCCCTTGTTCACTACTGTGTGTGTGTGTATGTGTGTGTTCACTACCACAGATGGGTAAAATGCATAGGACACATTTTGCTGTACGTAGTACACTGACACATACATGCACATTTACCTTTAATAACAAATGGTGCTAGTATCATATGGGAGGGGGTTATTTGAGAGGTGTTGGCCCCATCACTGGAGATTGCGAGTTCAGTAAGCAGCTGCTTGGGGCTGGGAGTCAGGAGAACGCAGCTGGCCTCTAGAACACAGTGGCCCTCCCTCATCCCATCACTCAATGTGATGCTAGCTAAACAGGGGTGAAATTTTTTGAACCCACCCTTTCTGATGTTTAATATGATTCATTATTATGAAGGATTTGTTCCAGTAGTCTGTTGATGAGTGATGATGTGAATGATTCAATCCCTACCATCACCTGCTCCATAATTAGGCTGATCTTAGCTTAGCCTTCTATTGTCTTTCCTTCTCGTCCTGCCCCCCTCCCATCCTTCTCTTCTTCCTTCTATCCTTTCCTCTTTCTCGCCTCACTTTCTCTCCTATCCTGTTGTTCTTCTCTGCTCTCCTCTTTCACTCCCCCTCTCTCCTTTTCTTTAGTATATGAGCAATCAGAAGTAAGGGAGGAAGACAGGCAGTGGAGTGTGGAATTTGCTCCTGTAGTGTATTTTAAAGGGCTGTAGACCTCAGGCAATGTTTGTTTTCCTTTATGCAACTTGAGGGCGGGGAAAAAAGGCCTTGGTTTTTGTACATAATTAAATAGAATAAAAGTGAGAATTGGCATTTATTGCTCCTGGGCTCCCCCTACAGTCAGGATGTGCATGCATTTCTGGACTAGCTGAGAGATACAGCACTGGCACAGAAAGTGAGAGAAGCATGCGGACTGACGTAGTACAGTGATGTTACAGGATTGTAGGAGAATGTGACTCGACTGGGTTACGAAGCGCTCCACAGTTCTCGCGAGCGCTGTTCTGCGTTCCAAACCCGGAGTAGCAACGACAGAGAGACTGTTCTCCCTATTACAAGTCAGAGGAGCATCACAATGATTTTAAAGATGCTATTTTAAGGTAAAATGTTACATAGTGTTGCTTTAATACACAATTCTTTCTTTCTTATTGTCTATTTCCCCTCTCTCTCTCTCTCTCTCTCTCTCTCTTTCCCCCTCATGTCTCTTTTTTTTTCTCTCCTCCTCTCTTTTGCAAGCTCTGAATCTCTCACCATTTTAATCTGGTGAAGGGCTGTAAGCCAGATTAGCCGGCGAGCGCACTTAATCCCATCACTCCCTTAATCTAGCTTGTGTGTGTGTGTGTGTGTGTGTGTGTGTGTGTGTGTGTGTGTGTGTGTGTGTGTGTGCTTTTTTTCCTGGTGTTATCCGAACGAGGGAGAGAGAGAGAGGGGGAAAGAGAGAGGGATTAGCAGAGAGATGGAGGGGGAAAGAGAGAGAGACAGAGCACTAAAATGATGCATGATGTTTGTGAGTGGGTAAGAGGCAGGGTCTGTATAGCAGCCCAATGTGTGCTAAAGAAGGATGGAGAGAGTGTGAAAAAGGAGGAGCAGGACGCTGCAGATACGCAACACACTTTGGAACAGGAACACGGAGACAGATGGGCAGATCAAAAAATGTCTGCATCATCCCTCAAATATTCAGGCCGTGTTTGTGCGGTAGATCTCGCGCACACACACACACGGACACGGACACTGGGAGAGAGGATCAAGGATTGACATGTGAATTGTGTGTGTTTTGTGTGTTCCAGATGAACCGGCCCATTCAGGTGAAGCCAGCAGACAGCGAAGGCCGAGGAGGTAAGATACAGACGAAGCACAGCAGCTGATCAATCTCACACACACACACACACACACACACACACACCATCTTTCAGCCTGAAAAATGGCTGATGTCGGAACAACCAGCTGCACTACATTCAGAATCAAGAACTGAGTGACAAAAGAATCCGCACTGAAAAGCACAGAGGAAATGGGTTCACTATTCTGCGTGACATTAGTTTCACACAAACACAGATGGAGTTTATTAGAGAAAGCTGGCTGCTGCTCTCTAGTGGTCAAAACTAGAAAAGCAGCCAAAACAGCAGCACTGCTTTGTCTTTCTCTCTCGATCTCTCTCCCTCACTTTCTTTCTTTGGATTTTTGCCTAATTTCTCTCCAATTTAGTCATTTCCACTTCCCGCCCACTAGTCAGAATCCCCTCCATCGCACAGTGCTACCAGTGCTGGGAGGGTGAAGGCTACCATGTGCTTCCTCCAAGTCACGCGAAGCTCCACTGCATCTTTTCCAGCTGCTGCTAGAGCAGCATCACTCGCCAGCTGAACACGCCTGGAGGAGAACACTAACACTAACTTTTAACTTCTGTTACATCAGCTAACAAGCTCCCACACTGGCTAGCATTGTGCTGAGGGGATTGAACCCATGATGATGGGACAAACATCTGCATCAAAAATGTCTGCATCAGTCGGAAGCAGCAACCTCAAAGCCATTATTAAAAAAAACATATAAACATAAATCACAAGATTGCCCATCTTTTCTCTTCGGACTCTCCTTTCCCCTTCTCTCTCCCCTCACTGTCTCTCCCCTCTACCTCGCTCTCTCCCTCTTCAGACAGGAAGCTGTTTGTGGGCATGCTAGGGAAGCAGCAGTCGGACGCTGACGTGAGGAAGATGTTCGAGCCGTTCGGCAGTATAGAGGAGTGCACTGTGCTCCGAGGGCCAGACGGAGTCAGCAAAGGTCAGCAAGCGTTCAGCTCACACACACACACACACACACACACACACACACACACACACACACACACACACACACACACACTTCACTTCAGATCTACTGCATTATTTATGATTCCTACTATAAATATCTTTACAGGAGTGGTCAGCTGACTAGGCTGACATGTTTGCGTTAGTTTTGCACCGGAGCTACAAGGCTAATGTAGCTAAAACAATATAGCAGCCAGGTGTCCAAGCTGTGAAATGAACACAAGCAGCCAAACTTTTGCTCTCTTTAATTTCCCCAATTCCTCATTAGCGAGGGAAGCTATAGTTCGTGGTTCATGCTAGTGAACGTCTTAGGATGCACCTAGAACTTTTGAAAATATGAAATATGGAGTGAAACAAGTCTACATTGAATTCTTGAGTTCAGCAGTCTTTACAGCTCTGTCCAGAAATAGTGAAGCTATCTAAACCTGTTGTGAGCAACGGTGCATGATGCAACAGTTCAGTTTTTAGATGTTGGATACATTCTCCCCGACAAACACGCCGCCCTTCATCAAAACACAGTTAAACCAGCTGACAACAGACGAGGAGAAGCTAATCTGTGAGGTGGAGACAGCAGGGAATTTGCTGGTGCTGGAGAGTTTCAGGTAGTTGTGATCACTCTTTATTAGTTACCACTGATACCACTGTGTACCAATCGGTGCTTCTCGACCTGCGGTACGCAAAGCACCCGCACGCTGTTCACCAGTTAACTTGGTTAACTCGCTGCTCAGCAAGGAGAGCAGGAAGCCAGCACTTCTGAGGGGCATTTGATCATTAGACTTTAAACATGCACCCTTGAAAATACACCTGTAGACTGTTCTCAGAGGAAACGTAAAGATCTAGAGCAGCACAAAATCCACAATAAGGAACTTCCCCAGCGTCCCACCATGCTAACTCTCTGGGTAAGGCCTACACAATTGATGAAGATCTGGCAGGACCTAGACAGTAGAGCAGACGTGGCATATCCACACATATGAGTCTGCCAGTGAGGTGGTGTTTGAAGGTTAGGTGGTGCTTGGTGCTTAGCTGTTAAGAGGAGGTGTTGGTGTGCTTACTATGCTGTACAGTAAAATCAGTCCTCATCTTGTCACAGTGGGAAAGCATTTCAGTGATGAGTGTAAACAGAATCCGGTCAAAGTACCATAGATCCAGATACTCTCCAGATACAAAATACGTGTTAATGCCAGGTGTAAACAGGCCCCTAATGTCAAGATCACACAGAATACTAGCCTTCTACTAGACGTCCAGCTCCAGTGCAAATCTAAAGAAGTAAACCTCTTCATACAGCCAAGATGTCTTAGCCTTGTGGTGCTGGTCACACACAGCATCTGCACAGGCTGCAGTTTGATGGATGTGTGTGTGGAGGGGGGGGGGCTGGAACGGATGATGCGCTCGCTGTGGTAAATCATTAACAAGCTTCAGTGTTCCAGTGTTTGCTGTATGTAGGTCATAGGAAAGGTGTGACGTTCAGCACGATTTGGTAGCTCATTGTAATCTGGGTCTCATTGAATGAGAGGTCTTGCACGAGCGTACAGGCACTGTGGGTTGATGGACTTTTGTGATTTCCGGATGCGAACGAGACCAGAAAGCTGCCCTGCTCTTGCAGACGTCATTAGCGTGGGAGAGCGTTCTGTAGTAAGAGCTGGAGGGACTCATAGGGCTCCAAATTTGCATTCTAAGATTTTAGGCATGAGTTTCTGATATTAAATCATGAATCATTTATCATGAATAAAGCAACGCATAATAAAATCATTTGTAAAATTGTTAACGTTTCATAATGTGGCCTTCCGTTCATATGTGTATTAATGTATTATGACAGTTTTCAAAACACAAATGTTGCGTAAAAGTCCGTTCCAGCAGACAAGGCAATCGGCATGGAGTGAGCCATATGCTCCAATATTAATCAGTGTAGCCTCTCACATCCGTTGTACGCATCGGGGGCCATCGCAGCAGAAATGCGCATGTCAGGGGTCTATTTTTGATGTGGACTATATGGACAGAACTATCGGGACACCTTCTCAATTATTGTTTCTTCCCAAATTAACAGTATTAAAAACTTGTTGATCCTGCTTCTGTTGGAGTAACTTTCTCTACTGTCCAGGGAAGGCTTTCCACTAGATTATGGAGTGGCATTGCTATGAGGATTTGATTGCATTCAGCATTTGATTACAAGCAAGAGCATTAGTGAGGTCAGGATGTTGGATAATCACCACCCCACATCACCCCAGCTTCCCTACTAATCCCAAAAAAAAAAGGGGGGGGGGGGTTTATTACCCCTCTAGACCATGCCTGGCATTAGGCATGGTGGCAGTAGGTTTATGTTTATCTGCTCCAGAGAGTCCTATTCTATCAAGTACTTCTCTTCCTGGACTAGACTAAGCTATGTTAGTGTGCATTTGGACATCTGTGTCAGCAATGGGAGCGACTCAAAGTAGCTAAATGCAGTCATTAGAAAAGAGGTCCACAAACATTTGGACATATTGTGTACATGAAAAGACCAGATTCGATCTCCAGCTTTCCATTAATTCTGCTGTTTGTTAGTGTATATGACAGAGGTGAATTCCGCTGACAAAGCAAATAATGATGGCACGCTAGCGGCGGTTTTCCAAACAACACTCCGCCAACAAGTGCAGAGTGTCCCAGCTGGTATCAGAGTGATGGTCAGTAACCCACGCCTAGCTCAGTCCAGCAGGCTTTTGATCAGCATGTGTGTGGGAACAGCTCTGCTGGAACATTGCGTGTGGAGCTGCTAGCATGTATAGCTGTGAAGAGCTGTTTGAATAAGAGCTTCTGCTCTTCATAAATGTAAAGTGACTCAGTTCAGTCGAGTCTCAGAGGTATACCTATAGGAGAATGTAGTGTTAGGAGTCTTGCCCAAAGACTAGCGAGGTGTTCTTGCCTGAGCGGGTAATTGTATACCATTGTTGCTCCGTGGAGGGCAGTGGTGTTACCCACTACACTATACCAACTGTATTTCTGCATTGTGTGTGTGTATAAATGGAGTCGATGTCTGTGTGTTACAGGTTGTGCATTTGTGAAATACCAGAGCAACGCAGAGGCTCAGGCAGCCATCAGTGCTCTACATGGCAGCCGCACTCTACCGGTCAGTCAGTCTCTCTCTCACTCACTCACGCACAAACAAAAATACATACATACATACATACATACATACATACACGTATTATCACTGTGGCGCAAAAAAAACATAATTCTCCATTTTTGCTCTTGTGGAGTCCCACAAGGTTCTATTTTAGGGTCTGTTAAACTGACGTTATTTTTGACAGATTAATGAAGTGTGGGCCTGATTTAAACAGTTGGCATACAATTCAGAGTGAATCCCACAGTTCCGCCTACCAAAGCAAAGTAGCACAAAAGAATAGTGTCAGATTTAGCACTCAGTCGCACACAGATCAGCAGAATGAATGCTTTGTGTTTGCCTCACCCCCGTAATATTTCCTCTCAAGCACAACACTACCAGTATCTGTATTCAGCTGCACAGTGCTTTAAAGCTGAAGACCTTCTCTCTCCCTCCCTTTACTATCTCATCCAGGGGGCCTCTTCCAGCCTGGTGGTGAAGTTCGCAGACACAGAGAAGGAGAGGGGCATCAGGCGCATGCAGCAGGTCGCCTCTCAGCTGGGCGTCATCAGCCCCATGAGCCTCCATCTGGGGGCCTACAATGCTTACACACAAGCAGTGAGTACTAGAGTAATAACGTGGTACTGTAATACCGCTCAGCAATGCCTACACACATACAAGCTAGTGAGTACTAGCATGCTACCATACTAATATAACAGCCAGTGAGTACATGGAGTACTACTTGACAGTGCCCACACACAGGAAGGGATGGAGTGCCCCAACCCTGTACTCTGCTAACTGTATGCCTACAGAGTCTCTTACTAAAACACTAAAGTGCAGCATGTACTCACCCTGTCCTCACTAGTACCATGTTATAGCTGTAAGACGACAGAGACACTACTAATCTGTAGTGTAGCACCTTACAGTATTGACAGACAGGCAATGCGGTCCTTGTAGCATATTAGTACATAAAAATAGGTGTCTATCCACAAGCAGTACTAGCGCACTGGCCTTGTTCTAGATAGCCGTATGTTAAGTATGTTTGTGTACATTCACAGGCAGTACTGATCTGTACAAGAGACAGTGGTGTAACATGATACAGCGTCTACATTCAAAGTGGGGGTGTAGCAACGCATCAGAAAGTCTTGGTCTCATAACAAGGACATCCTAATATTTATGGTATCAGCAATCCACTCCTCCCAGCTCTAGTCTTATTATGAAACAGCAAGGCTAAAGTCATTATTTCGATTAATTCCTACAGATTATTGAATTATAAACCCAGTGTTGTGAAGGAAATCATGGGCTTATTGAACCGCTACACCCCTACTTCATAGCACTAATCGGTACGCCAATCTCACATCTTACAGAAGCTGCCCCTGCCCCTAGCTGAGCGCCTGTGCCCTAATAATATACTATAGTAGAAGCACAGCGAGTGCCCTAGGCAACATTTTAAAGTCCTGTTCTGTTCTCGTCTTCCTTCCCTCTTCAGCTTGTCCAGCAGCAGGCTTTAGTGGCTCAGTCTGCATACCTGTCTCCCGTGGCAACAGTTGCAGCAGTGCAGATGCAGCAGCTGGCCGCTCTGAACCCCAGCAGCATCATAGCCACACCCATCGCATCAATCACTCCTTCCTCAGGTGAGCTTGCCACTTTGATCACCCTGTGGCACAAATCTCCGGTCTGTCAGTCGAAAAGTAGTCAAAAGCACTTTGACTTCCATTGACCTGTGTTTTTTGTAATTGCCGTGCTAAAGGTACGAGCACTCCTCCAGCCATTGCTGCCACACCAGTGCCTGCTCTGCCTCCCCCAATCGCTGTCAACAGTTACCCGCCCGTGCCTGCCCCACCCAGTGGGCAATCAGCCTCTGAAACACTGTACACCAATGGAGTCCACCCTTATCAAGGTGAAGCTAAGGCCACTCTCTAACACTGACATTTACAGTCCAGCACATTGTTAACATATAACATTACTGTATGATTTTTTTTTATGTCTGGTTATGCCTTCTATTAACTATCTATCGGTGTGTGTGTGTGTGTGTCCGTTTTGTCGTTGGGTTTCTGTTTTCTGTGTCTAACAGCTCAGAGTCCTGCTTTGGACCCACTCCAGCAGGCATACACAGGCATGCAGCATTACACTGGTGAGGCGTACAGGCATATATATTTAAACAACACTGAATTAGAATGGGCATTGATATTATACAGTTATGGTTATTTTGCTGTTGTTGATATTCGTATAGGATGGTTCATTTGTTTATATATTCTAAATATTCTATATTAGAATATTTCTCATCCCTGACATAAGAGAACCCTATAACCAGCACTGTTTGTAAAGAGATTTTCTTAAGAAAATGAATATGATGGACTACACTTGCAGTTCAACGTTTTTCTGATGTTTCCCGCCGTGATTCCACCCACAGCAACATATCCTGCTGCTTATGGATTGGTGGGTCAGCCATTCCCTCATCAGCCCACCCTGGTTGCTCAGCAACCGCAGCAGCCACAGCAGCTGCAGCAGCGAGAAGGTAATGGTCACTTTCCATCCCTGTCCGCTAGGACCACAAACATCCTGGTTTCATTACTTACTCTCCTTCACGTCTGGAGAGGGGAGCCGTTTTCCTCCGTACCGCATGCTGGACTGTCTTACTCTATGAACGTAGCATTAAGAAAAGACGAACCTGTTTTACTGAGCCATAACGACTTGTCGTCTTGTTCTGCCAGGTCCAGAGGGCTGTAATATCTTCATCTATCACCTGCCTCAGGAGTTCACCGACTCTGAAATGCTGCAGATGTTTATCCCCTTCGGCAACGTCATCTCAGCCAAGGTTTTTGTGGACCGTGCGACCAATCAGAGCAAATGCTTTGGTGAGTCAGGGAGCATTTAGGAGGAACAGTTGATGAGATATAAAAGGCATATTCAGAAGACCTAACAAATATGACACAGTTCAGATGGATGTTAAGGGATGATACTGTTACAATCCTAAAAGTAAGAGAAGGGGAAATGTCTTTGCTTTTATACTGTGCAAAGGTCTTAAGCCATGGTCACATTAGGCTTTTGCAGTTGCACAAACCTTCTATCAATCCTTCTTAAAAAACCCACAATAAGAAAGATAATCACCATCTAATACCAACCCCGACTGATTATGTACCTGGCTGCCTCTCGCTTGTGTTGTATTTCGTAATCTGCATGAAAATATTTAAAATATAAATAATATATATATATATATAAAATAATGTTTCAATGTGTAATAAAGGCCGCAACTATCAGAATTTGTTTGGAAAAAGCCATGGTTGGTCATAAAGTGCAGAGACAGTACAGAGAGCGTCAAAAGTCATACAGCTCAGAGCCGCAGTGCTTTTGCACAGTGGTTGAGATTTCATCATAACATTTACAGCATTTATTGTTACAGCAATTTTTTCTTTTCTTTTCTTTTTTTTACTTGTAATGAAGACTCTACAGGATCTGTGTGTTTTGCCTCATGCTGTCGGACGGCATCCCCTCCCTTTTGCAGGTTTCGTTAGCTTCGACAACCCAGCCAGCGCTCAGACCGCCATCCAGGCAATGAATGGCTTTCAGATTGGCATGAAGAGACTAAAAGTGCAGCTGAAGAGGCCTAAAGATGCCAACCGTCCATACTGAGATGGCCAGGTGAGGATGAGATGGGGAGGAAATGGGGAGGGTTGTTAATCTATCTTAAAGTAAAAAGAGTAAAAAAAAAAAAAAATGGTTGTACATGGTTGTATATGCTTACAGTGTTTAACGTAAGTAAATTTGGCCCTTTTTCATAATGACCTGCCAACTGTGTAGCGTAAACAGGAAACGATGTCATTCATAGCCAAGTAACTGTGAATTAGACCTTAAAGAAATGCTTTGCTTTGCTTTACTTGAAGTGAAAGAGAAGCCAGGCAATAACCAGTTGATTAATTTTGACCTTTTCGTTTATTGTTTTTGTGCTGTGTCATTGTTCACTCTCCTGAAACCAAACAAACAAACAAACAAACAAAAGCTCATCCACACCCCAAGGCTGCCCCGTCCAATCATAACTCGTGTGGAGACCACGTCGCTATGGCTACGGTGGCCTAGCAACCAATAAAGCTCTCCCCTTCCTCTCACAGCGTTTGTTGTAAGTTGATTGGCCTGTGTTGGTTGCTGTGGCGATATATTCCTGCCTGTGATGGTTGCCATTAGCAGTTTTTGTTTTCTGGCCCTTTTGTCTTCTATCCTCCATGCTGAGAGTGCATGGCGGGTTACCGTGGTGACCATGGACTGTGTTTGGTGCGTTGTGACTTTCTCTTTTTGTTTTGTAAATACTGATCAATAACTGACGTTGCCATTTTTTGAAACTTTCTCAACTTGACGTAGCCTAACCTCCAATCGCTAATGGAAGCCAATCACGCCAAAGCGAACTCTAATTCCAGCTCTTAAAGCCACCTCCATTAGCTACCTCCAATGCTCTAGTGTTTGGACGCATTTTGTTTTTGATCAGTCTCCTCTGTGTTTTGTTTGGTCATGACTATTTCTTACAACTATTCCCATGCGTAGTCTGGTGGTGTTTTAGTTACTGTGACCGTGGGGGATCCAGTGTGGTTGTATTTGATCAAGAGAAAGTTTGTGCTAGTGGGTATGCTGTTTCGTGCAACGAGTGAGGGAATGAGTGACCACCTGAGTGAGCGCGAGAGTGAGTGAGCGAGCGAGTGAGGGAATGAGTGAGTGATGGAACCAATTCATCCACTATCTCTCAAACCTCTCACGTGAGGTTTGAGGTGACAGTTTGTGATTGTTATGGTGACATAAGTGACGCATTGTGCTGACCAAAGAACAGCATTCCTCTGTAGGAATTCTGGGTTTTGTAGCGAGAAAAAAAAAAAAACAACAACAACTAAACAAACAAAGAAACACACAACCTGCAGCCACGCCTTCCTCCTAAACTCTCCGCAGACCTTTCACGCAGACGTTCAGTTTCACGTGTCCACTCAACACGTCACTGATTGCTAGCTGGCTAGCCCAATCAATTCGAACGTACAGCCCAGAATTCCTATGGTGCATGTTGGAAATTTGTTTGCCTGCCAGAACTATTTGCCCCACTTGAAACAGCCACTAACACCTGAACACACCTTTTTTGACCATACACCCATTCACTGGCTTAGTACTTAAATTGCATGGACGTATGGTAAGCTCACTGCTACAATGCCCCACCAACACACCACGTTTATGACCTGTCCCCCTGCTCACGAGCCGCGAGTCATTTCCAGTGACCTAAACCTTGTTCTTTCTCTCTCTCCTTTGTCTCTCTTTCTCTCCCTCTCTCAGGTCAAACAAACAAAAGAGGACTGAAGAAGTTGGTTTGGAGAGAGTTAACAAAATACAAACAAACAAACAAACAAAAAACAAATATAAAAAACACACTTTTTTTTTTCCCTCAGCTGCAAATTACGGGACCAACTGCTCGTTTCAAAGACCTGATAGAAAGAAAATCAAAACAAATATATACGTTTAACAGATGAACCTAACCTGCCGCTCACGGCTCAGGTGAAAATAAAAAAGAAAGAAATAATAATAATAATAAAAAAAAGATTAATCTACATTTACAACCTCATCAGTATACAGTATATGACTGAGAACTATTTGTAGGCACATTCTGTACAGCTAGTCACTGGCTAAAACACTACCGATGCAACGTCACAGACTTGCACACTTGTTTCATGCACACTATTTTTCGAAAGTGTGTGTGTTTGTGTGTGTTTGTGTGTGTTTGGGTGTGTTTGGGTGTTTTTAGCGGTTTCGAGGCGCCGTCTGCTCCTGAACCGACACACCAACACTCCGCACCTGAAATGGGACCAACACAAACGCGTCACGTCCGTGCAAGATCTGGGGCTAAAGCCGACTTGTGCTTACACTGGACTATTGAGTGCCGGTTACGTGTATATAGAAGTTTATTTGGGCCGTAAGAAGGCATATCAGTCTGGGGGGAGGGAGGCAGGGAGGGAAATGGGGTGGGTTATTTATGTTAATGAGTTGTTTATGCTCATCAGTGCGAAGCATTAAGGGAGACGTTAGCTAGAGAAAGAGAACCGCCTGCAGGCTGAGGTGAGGAGGAGCTCTGGACGTTCTGGAGGTTCTGGGAGATCAGGAAAGAGGAAGGGCAAATAGGAAAGGGGGCACGGGTGGGAGGTGGGGTAAGAAAATGATTATTGTCCATGACAGTAAGGCTGTAGTTAGATTTTACATTTCTGAATATGTTTAGGAGGACTTTTTTTTTTTTTGGAAGGGGAGGGCAGGGGGTGAGGGGGGGGACTCGTGAGAAAATAGAGTGGAAAGCATTTTAAAAAATGTATTTCATTGTATATATCATGGTTTGAAAATGGAGGTTAAGATTCTGATTATTATTATTACTATTATTATTATTATTATAGTATTCTCCTCGGTTTCAAAAAGTAATTTTTTATTCTTTTTTTTTTTTTAAACAACTGATTAATTTATTGATTTCTTGATGAAGGCTGTTTTTTAAATTATTTATGAAGATAGAGGTTCACCGGCAGAGATGCTCATGAATCAAAAGTATTTTTAGAACTTTTATTTACAGAATTACAATTAATGAACAATCATTATTCTCTATTTATTTTCTCCAGCCCTTGTTTCACGATCTGTCAGTTACAAGAAAAATGAAATAAAATTTTAAATAACTTGATGTGTCTTTCATTGTGAGCGACCTCAGCATTTATAGTCCTTTATAAAAAAAAAAACATTTTTAAAAAAAGTGCTTTCCCAGTTCTTCTGTCTAGGATCACTCACTTTTGACCGAGGTTAAAGACTCCTGATGTCCGAGGGTGTGTTTGCAATCGATCCCCTTTCTGCAGACCGTGTTTCAATCCCTGATAGGTTCCGTCCTGTAAAATTACAAAGTTGTTAAATAGGCATGTCAGTCTGGGGGTCTATTGGACTACTGAGTGCTGGTTACGTGTATATAGAAGCTCATTTGGGCCATAAAAAGGCATATCAGTCTGGGGAGGAGGGAGAGGGGGAAATGGGGTGGGTTATTTATGTTAATGACTTATTTATGCTCATCAGTACGAAGCTTTAAGGCGACATTAGCTAGACAAAGAGAGCCTTTTGGTTGGCTGTTGCGGCGGCTGTTCTTTTCTCTTTTCTCTGCGCTGGATGATTGACACACTGAAATGACTATGCTGATAATGCACTCTGTAGAAGTTAACCTCAACACATTTATCGCGACTGACAGTGAGCAAGCTGAGGTTTTACATAAATAAAAGTGAAAATAAAATGAAGCATAAACTCCACAACCACAATTTGAATTATTGTTCTAGTATTAAAATTCAGCAAATGCACAAAAAGAGGTTTAACCAAACAAATCTGACCTTAATAAAAGAGTCATTAGAAGAAAATCTTTATCCAAATCAAAAATGTTCAAAGAAACATCTAAACAAGCATTCTTGGAAACACGTCCTGTGCACTGAAGAAGTTACAGTAAAATTTTTGGCTGCAAATAGCATGCAAAGGTACATTTTGGGGGGAGGGGGAGGGGGGGGGTTGTCTGCAATTTCATGAAAAGAACACCTCTCCAACTGTTGGGCACTAAGGTGGATGGATCATGTCTTGGGATTGTGTTGCAGCCAGTGGCACAGGGACCATTTTTATTGAAAATTGGGAAATTGATGCAATTAAATATCAGCAAATTCTGCAAAACCACATTTTTGAAAAGCTGAAAGTGAAAAGAGGGATACTTCTTCGGCGGGATTTGCTATGACCTGGACAGATCTCAAAAGAGCAGTGCAGCGTGACAGCCCAAGAATCTCCCAGAGCTCAAAGCCTTTTGCAATGAAGAATGGGCGTACAAGCTGTGACACTTGCCAAAGTGGGTGTTATCAAGTATTGACCCAAGCGGAGTCCCCAAACTTTGATATTTTGAAATTGGACAGCAAAGACAGTGATAGAGTGCACATTAGCCGGTGGAGTGAATGGTGTTCTCCATGGTTTGAACCCTGTAGCTGCTCTGTGCGCTGTCTGAATGGATCATCAGAAATGCTCTAAATTACTTGGAATAAAATCTATTTGCATTGAAAGTTAAGACGGTCGTCTTCTTCTCCTGTAAAGCTGCCGTTTTAGAGAGACTGGACAGTGATGATATTCAACCTGATTAACTTTCTGGTTTCAAAAGTTTTGTTTTGGTGTGCGTTTACTTCTCTAAAATAAGTTTTAATGCCATTTTGAGAAGCCACCTGCTTGACCAGTGCAGCTACTGTCCACTTATGAGGCTCTCTTTATTCCGGAGGGGGAGCAGGAGGAACCTTAACCTTAAGAAAACATAAAAGCCCGCCCCTCCGCTGATGACATCCAATCACAGTTGCCGCACAGGTCCAGATGAATTTAATCTTAATTAATTTCTTTAAATAATACTTCTTTTTTAAATAAAGTACAATATACATTTATAAACAAACAAAATAAAGAAAAAAAATACTTATTTTATTTCAACTTTATTTGGTTTTCCAAAAATATGTGATCATATCTGGTCAGCTTGGTCATGTTGGTAGACCAGTGGTGTGCTGGTCAACCAGCCTGAGCAGCTCGAGACAACCGACTGGGATGTGTCAGATGTGGTCAGTGCAGACCTGTGGCTCGTGTGGAGATCTCTGACCCTGATCAACCGGACTTTCTCCAGCCCGAGTCTCCAGAGTTTAAGGGAACTTCCTTGTCTGTAGGCTTTCCTCGATTTCCTGGACTAAACCACGTGTATCAGCACGCATCTGCCTGCATGATCCGCCCTGAACCGAAGTCTGAATCTTACTTCTGGGAAAGGAAGTTTCCCCTCGTCCTCACTTTCACCTCCCGCACGCCGTAAAACGTCATTTGCTCTCCGCCTCGCCCCGCCCACAATCCAGGTACCACGCCCCGACCCCCGCCGGCCCCTCCCCCCCCTCTCTCTCTCAATCCGCTACTGTGAGGCGGAGTGGCGTTCCCGCGGAACAGCGTTCTACCTGGAAACATCTGTCCCCCCTATTTAGCTCTTTAATGCGGCTGAGGACTAACTCTCGCTCCCTCGCGGCCTTCACCGACGACACCGACACACGGAGAGAGCCCGGACGGTTGCTTTGTTTTGGCGGAAAGCGGAGAAATGCGAGCAGAGCGCCGCTGAATGAGACCGGAGCAACAAAGTAGAGACGTGGAGGCGCAGCGGCAGCAGCTCCAGCTCCGGAGAAACAGCACCTCCTTCCCTAATCCTCCTCTTCCTCCTCCTCCTCCTCCTCCTCTCCACCGGATTCCTCAGGAGAATGAGGACGAGGCCCTTTGACGCTGTTCGAGTCGCCTCCAGTAGCTAAACTCCTGAACGGCCTTTAATGGCGCTGCTGTTTGAGTAGAGAGAGAGGGCGCGCGTGTGTGTGTGTGTGTGTGTGTGTGTGTGCGCGCGCGTGTGTGTGTGTGTGTGCAGCTCCTCTACTCGAGTATATCCTCCCTCTGAATCACGAGATCACCCTCTCTCTCTCTCTCTCCTACCTGCGGAAACACTCGGACGGAAGTGAGTACCGTTAGATGAAGCTCGAACTGCTGCCTTCGCTCTTGTGCGGCTTCTGTGTCTGAGGGGATAAAGGACGTGTTTGTTCCGTATCGTGTCTAGTTTTCTCTCACAGCTCTCGAAAATGTCTAATTACTGAACGATCGTCCTCACAGTGCGGCTCGGTGAGGCCAGTCAGTCAGTCAGTGAGTCAGTGAGTGTGTGTGAGTGTGAGTGTGTGAGGCTCAGGCCTGTTTTAAAGGAGCAGTGTCAGGAGCAGGCTGGTGTTTTCATTAGCTATAGCTAGCTAGCTTGGCGTGGCTACGCGGTGGTTGTGCGGACACGTCTGTTTCTGTCCCCCCCTTTTTTTTTTAAATAAATAAATAAATAATAATTATAGGGAACATGGAAATGCCGTCAGTGTAGGTGGAGCAGATAAATCCCGTAGCAATCTGAGCGAGAGTGAAAGTGTGTAGCTAAATAACCGCTGTCAGTGAGGCTGTACTCACACCCACATCTGCAGCGATACTTTAGTTAATAAGGGAGTTCAGATTTCTTCACAAATATAATCCCAAAAAAAAAAAAAAAAAAGTGCCCACACAATGCATTGCCCACTTTCTGTTCTGTGTCTAAACCAGGCCCTATTTCCACAGGACCGTTTTCCTGGTTTTTGCTACTGTAAATGAGCTCTGCTGTGATTGGCTGCCCCATGTCTTGCCTGTGCCTGTGAACTCCTCGGGACTTCAGTGTGAATGGGGGATCCCAAAAGCCAGGGCACCGCTAAGCCTCAGCAATAAGATTAGCCAGTCCTGACCCCGGGGCCTAAATTCTAAAAAGTTCTATGGCTAAACTGAGAAATCTCGCTTTTGTGTCCTAAAAACAGCAGACGTTCTGTTCGTCTAGGACTTTCAAGGGTGTCCAAACTTTTGCAAATGGCTGTGTAATGCACATGTAGGTGTTTGTGACCTCGCAAAGGCTGTGAGCTCAAATAGGCCGTTTCTGCAGCTCGCTGTCCAGATGTGGACTCTGTGGATTGGGAGCAGTGTCTTTCTAACTGGAAGCCGGTTGTTGAAGTGGGCACGTGAACGATTGAGGAGAAATCCAGCAGTAAGTGTGAGGAGTCACTAAGCAGCTCTGCGTTCTGGGATGACAAATTGACTTAACCTGTTTATAAGCCATGTGCCGGCCTGCCAGGCCTGCTGCAAACACAAGGTGGTCATAAAACCCAGTATGAAAGCATGCGGCTCTGGCCAGGCTTGCGCTGCCCCTGATTGTCTACAGGATACGTGTGTGATGAGAAATGATTGGTTATTTAGAAGCTGTTTTTGGACACCTGGAACCTGTCTGACTCTGTGGGTTAGAAAGGGAAGCAGCGTTTATGTGGTTTTCTCTGGGCTGGGTAGGGGTTATGAAGGTTGTTATGGCAGACATGTTGGTATTGGAGGACTGTGTGTGTGTGTGTGTGTTTCTTTTTTTAACGTAAGAATAAATAGAACAGAAAAAAATTCATCCGAGTGGCTCAGCAGCCCTACTGCGCTACCATTATGGCCCGGGGGCCGAGAGTTCAAATCTCGAGCTGTGCCACTTTGCCAAGTCCAAGAGAGCACAATTGGTCACGCTCGCTCCAGATGGGTAGATGGCGCTACCCTGGCTTTGCATGTATAGGAGGAGGCCCTTTGCTCGTGCTAGGACGAGCTACGTATTGGTGGGTTAATAGGCGGTACCAAATTGGGAGGGGGAGGCTGTAAAATCAGTACACTAGGTGGATATTTCGGGTATGTCTGATAGGCTGTTTGCTATCAATAACTATCTGATATCTCCAGTGTTCGACTAAGCCTTACAGGCAGTTGGTTTGCACAACCCGGAGAGCAAACAATTGTATAATCTGTTGTTTACTGTAGTAAAACCCTTTGGATCGTTACACCTGGGGGGGAAAAAAGCTTGTAAACAGTGCTGGGTGATATGGCCAGAAGTCTTATCACCACATGTTTAATCAATACATGTTGATATTGTTCATTATAATGCGCTTTGTAATACTCCGTGTTAAAGCCTGTGCAGAATCTTTAGCCAAAAGGCAAAAAAGGGCGTGTTCTAGTGTAGTAATTATTTACCAAGATATGACATGAGCATACGTTGTAAAATCTGAATGAAATGTGAGTTTAGAGGACGTTGCGCTCGTACTGGGTCTTTACATTAAACGCTCAATATACAGGACTTGCACGTGGGGCCTGTATCCCCAGCACTGAACAGAGTGTAGTAGGCTAATCTACACACACGCTGTAGAACGCCAAATCATACGGCAGTATTAATTAGCGGCATGTCTTAACCCCTAAAGTGTGTGGCTGTATCAGTTAGGAAGATAAAGATCGGACGGTACTCTGTGTTAAGCCTTTTGGATGGATCGGATCGTGGATTAGGAGATCCTTAAGCGATGGGGATGTTGTAGATTAGTTCTGCTCAGTTTGTCTAATGCAGAAATGTGCATACACACAAGCTCAGAAAGTTCTCTCACTGGAAATGACATGGTGCCGGATTGCTTCTCAATATTGACCGTCACTCGATCCGTTTATTTTGGGTAGTCGTCTTTAGGACTGGAGCAGTGTTATAAGCAGGACTGGCGTTTTTGTTTCTCGCGGCTTTTATTGCGTTATCCTGATGCGAGGGGCTTGCACATACTTGCATTCAGCTCGGTTTTCATAGTCACCTGGATAAATCTGACCCCGAAGGACTTTGGTTTCACTCGTTGACGTGTGCAAGAAGAGAGAGAAAAACACTTTGGAGCTTCAGCAGACTTAGCCTGCCAATAACAGTACAGCTGTCCATCGTTGTGTCGTTTGTGATCTTTTTGGAGCCGGTCCAGTGATTGTTAGGAGAAAGAAGCACGTTTACATTGGCTGTACTACATGTGGGTGGTAATATGGCAAGAACAGTAACATGCCAATACTTCACTACATGCCTGGCGTTGTTTCAGCGGTCGGTTGGCCTGGGAAATGCACAGTACGCTGTCAGAAGTATAAGTTTGTGGAGGATCCCTTTAAGGTTTTTAGAAGAAAAAGGGTTGTTGATTGTTCCTCAAAGCACTTCAAGAGGTTCCTCCACAGTTTCAAATTGAAGAACCTCCGAAGGTCCGAAGTTTAAGCACAAGTTCTAAGTGGAAACGAGTTTGTGCCCCATCCAAAGCCCACGTGTCTGCGGTTACATTTGCGAGAGGCAATTAAGTATTAAGACCACCTTATGAAGGTAGAAAGACTTTCATGAGCTTAAGGGCTCTGATAGCCAGTTGTTAATCTCAGATTATTGCTACAGCTATGAACAAATGCCATCTCTGTGGTTGCCTTATGTTAAACTGCACAGACATCTGCACTAGTCCATTTGCTGTCTTGCCTCAGCCCCAGACAGGTCTGACCAATAAGCAGAGAGAATGTTCTCGCATGGTTTGTTATGACGCGTTTTAATGCGCTTGGATTTTACCTGTGTGAAAACAAACCAATTCAAGGGGGAAATGCTTGCTAACTAATTCGGCCCAGGGCAAACAACTATATGGGGGAAAAAAAGGCCCCAATCATAATTTATTTGCCATTTTTCTCAATACAATAAAAACTAACTACATAAAAAAAAGACAAATAATTTACACACACAAAAAAAATAATCAAATAGTTAACAATGAGGTTAAAAAAAGTCTAGACGTTTCTTAAAAACATGGAGCGTCAGTGAGGAGACTATTCCACAGTTTTAGGGCATAAGCTGCAATGGTGTGGTTCGGGGAACTGCTAGAACCCCCTAGTTTAAAGAGCTTTGAGAACTCTCATTATTAAGTGAACACACAAGCTCAGTGATCTATGCTGACCAGCAGCCAGCGAAGAGAGGGCAGCACCGGTGTGTTATGCTCCCTGCGTTTTGTCCTGGCAAGAAGACGGGCTGCTGCATTTTGAACATGCTGCAGTCGAGACACGTCCCTCTGACTCAGACAGGTGAGCAGGGCATTGTAATAGTCCAGCCGGGAGGAGACAAAAGCATGAATGAGCCTAATGTCTAACCTTGCTGATGTTTCTGAGCTGAAGAAGCTTCTTGATGTGAGTAGAGAAATTTTGGTGAAGGTCAAAAAGTCACACTCGGATTTCTCACAGATCATCATGCAATGCAAATCATATATATATACATTATAATAGCAGTCATACAGATGGTAAGATTGAGCAGTCTGCCAGCGTCGTTATGGTATCATTACATCCCTGAAGGAGGTGAAGCATTATGTTGTTAGGCTATATGAGTAAGTGCAAGTAAGTATGGTTATTAGCAGTGCAGTAAGAGAAGCTTTTTCAGTAGCTACAGTTGTGTATTGTACTTTGTGTACTGCATCTTTTGGATTACCAGCTGGAGCAAAGTGTAGGGATGGACCCCTGGTTCCCAATACATGTTCATAACACGTCTGTAGGCTATAGCCTATGCAACACTGATTTGTTGTGCCCCTTGGTTCGTCTTTTGGATTTGCAGGTTGATATGTATTGTACAACATCTAAGGGGCGCCACAGACTTGAATGACCTGAGGTATCTGGGGCGTTACGAGAACTGCCGGTCATATTTCTACCAGTGACCTGTCTCCTCATTTATAACGTCTCTGGGTTGACTTACTTGAAGATTTCTCATTTTATATTCAGCCTGTGTTCAAATGAGCCTACCATGCCTCACAGATATAACTCCACCCTCCACTCACACAGCAGAGTGATTGTGATGTAGATACGTGGCAGCGTTGCCGTCTAGCTATGTTAGCTAACGTTTTTATCTACATGCTCCGTTCACGTGATTGAGGTTAAAGCTTTAAAAATGGACAATTTTGCACTGTTTTGGTTAAACTTTGGCTTTTAATCTGTGGTTCACACTCGCCTGGAATTGTTTCTAGTTACACAAGAGCCACAAGTGATGACGTCCCCAACTAATCAAGTATTAAATTAGTTGCCAGCTAATTTGGTTATTGATTTGATTTGACTAAGTGCTGGTTTGCTCAGACAGAGATTAAGCCTAGTCCTAGAGACCTAAATTGTTTCTTTCTATGGGGAAGCACTGTTCCAAGACTAGACTTAATTCCTGGGAACTCGGCTTGATGTCAATTGGTTGTTGCACCATTACTTGACTAACTACACTCTGTACTATTGTAATGGTTATCAGATTTGTCCCTGGTTAGAAACCGGGCAGAAAAAAGACTTGAGTTTGATTCCTGATCTGGTGACTATGCTGTGCTGCACCAATAAGAGTCCTTGGGCAAGACTCCAAACACTATGTTGGATCCACCTCTGTAATCCGAGTAAATGATGGGTTCTGCATCATGTGCTCCTCAGCCGAGCTTATGTGACTCATCTTCTCTTTAGGCCAAAGTTCACAGGGAAGCTGCCTGATTAAAGGTCTACTTCACCAAACAGTGAATGAGGGCTTGGAGGGACTCTGTTAACATGATCCCAGTTGGCTAATTCTGACTGCCACCTCTCTTATTTATCGTCACCTAAGTTTCTCTGATTCCAACACACCCGAGCTAACTTGTTAACATATTAACACGCCCTAACCTAAGTGCGTTCCTTAAAGAAATCACAGAAATGTTGCTGTACAGAGGGTACTCCAGGACCAGGGTCGGGAGCCTGTGGGTTAGGCAGTAGATTTAGATTACGTATTAATTGTTTACGGATATTGTCATTTTAATCTGAAGGACGAAAACAGGGCCCAGATCAACTTTGGAGTTTGTTACCTAAAGCCCAGGCAGGCTGAGGTTGCTCAAACAAAGACAGACGTCGCCAGCAAAGCTTCTGTTAGAACGGTCAAAGTCCACTGGCCTGCACTTAAAATGTAGCCATCGACCAGCTAGTTAGCCAGTGAAGGGGAAGCTCTTCGCCGACCTGTTCGTGAGGCTACTGATAAAGAAAGATGGCTTCACGAGTAAAGTGTGGTTGGATTTATTTTATTTTGCATAAGAAAAAAAATGTGAATGGCAAAACACATTTAGTCAGAAAATTGTTTATAGGGGCTTTGGTCACCTATTTTTAGGAACGGGATTAAGATTAGGTGTGTGAAGCTGGAAGCTGAAACATTGTGTGTGAGAAAATGGAACGCATGAATGTATGAATCTGCTCTGAATACAAATGTGTGTTTTTGATGGATCTGGCTCGCACGATGTTGCCCGGGTTGATATGTCCTCCACTGTAGATTTTGCGTGTACTTCCAGGTTTTCTGACCATTGTCTCTACCTTTTCAAATCATGGGAAGGGTTGATTTCGACTCTTCTCAGATAACTTCAATTGTGTCAGCATTGTCCTCAGAGTAACAATAGGAATCTCTCTCCCTCTCTCTCTTGCTTGCTCGCTCTCTGTTCCGGCTGGCTCCAGGCAGTACTAATGACTACAGGTGACAGTACTGGCATTCAGGAGCTGCCAGCCAATGGCCGAGGCCGTGATGTCATACTGACTTCTCAGAATGGCCCCATTGATGGCGCCATCCTTTAGTGGAGCTGGTGGCCTATTGGCTCACCGCGCAAGCACAGAAGGAATTAATCTGGTGGTCTTCTGCTGTGTCTCCTTTGGCAGGGGGTGGGGGGGGGGGGTTGCTCCTCTGCGAGTGTAATCTGTTGTAAGCAATTTAAACAGGAATCTGTTAGCAGCTGTAGGAGATCCCAAAGGCAGCGCTTTTGGGCTAGGAAGCACATATGTTCTGTATCTGTATGTGTTCTTTGATGTATAAATAGTAAGTGGGATTCTAGTTGGGTGGTGTATAAATGACCAGATGCGGTTTTACATGACGATTGAAAACCCTGTTATTCTCTCGTGTAACTAGAAACGATTGCGGGCGAATGTGAACCACAGATTAAAAGCCAAAGTTTAACCAAAACAGTGTAAAATTGACCCTATTTAAAGCTTAAACCACAATCATTTGTACGGAGCAAATAGATGGCCACATATCTACATCAACATCCTTCTGGTGTGTGAGTGGAGGGTGGAGTTATATCTGTGAGGCATGGTACTCTCGTTTGGACACAGGCTGAATCTAAAAACGAGAAATCTTCAAGTAAGTCAACCCAGACGTTATAAATGAGGAGACAGGTCACTGGTAGAAAGATGACCGGCAGTTCTCGTAACGCGTTGTATTTTCTTTAATGAGAGCAGCCTTTTCAGGATCCGCAATGCATATCTTTGTTCTTAGCACTGTAATGGACATCGGAATTATTCCAGAATCATACTGTATAGCACTGCTGTCCTTTCTGTGTCCTTTCAGCATGTGTAAATATGGGTACAGTGTGTCTCAAAAATGCATTGTAATCCAACCACTAAAACCACTTTAGATCAGAGACGCATAAAAAAAAAAAGTAAATTCTCTCTCGGTCATTCATAATTTGGAGAGTGAAGGCATTATTGTGCGCCGTACCCCTTCTCCAGCGGAAATGATGTGAGAAATCCAATTACAAGTGGTCACTGGAGACAGCTTTGCGTTTTGGCAGTCATTTGTGTCATCACCCGATCCGCACATTAGTATCAGGTGTGAACGGGGACCATAGCTACCTGTTTACCCAAGTCTGGTGGTGATGTGCTGCTTGTCAAAGCACACCATATTCTTCCCAAGTGGCTATTCTGTTAGCTTTGACTAAGGCTAGCAGGGCTTTAAGTAGTGGACTGGGTTTACGTACACTTTCCTGGAAGGCGGGAAAAAAGGTTTAGAATGTTGCGCAACAGTTTTGGGGGTTGAAAATTGGCCCGTTTTACAGCACTATCTTGGTTATGCCGGATTTTCTCTTTTTAATAAAGAGCTTGTTTTGTTGCTTTCCTGTACTGAACTGAACTGAACGACAGGGTGAATAATGTTTTCCGTTCTAGGGCAAGTTTAAGAGAGAACAGCGTGGTTGCCCAGAACGTGATTGCAATCAAGCATATTTTTACAGCTCAGACGTAGGTAAAAAATATACTAATGAACTGTTGCTCCACTGTCACAGATCTGGTTGTTCTCAACCGTTGATGGGTCTTGGAATGCATAATAACCTGTTAGTTAAGGTTTAGGATTGCTGATGGCAGATACCTGCTCTAATCTCCACATCAGCGTTCCACATTGAATTGGGCCAAGCCAAGTCAGACGTGCAGGAACTAGTTATTGAGTGCAGAATTTAGGGGATGTGTTTCTGACCAGCCATCAGAGCCAGTGGCTAAGGGAGGACTCGGGTTGAGAATTGGTGAATTAGATTAGAGATTGAATTAGATGAAAGATGAATGTCCAGTATAAAGAGCATAAAGATGTCCAACAGCAAGGGCATAATCCCACATAAACAGGCAGGCATGTACACTTGTATTTTGTTACAACATTTTTTAATTATTAAAAAAAAAAAGTATAAACAAGCCACAGAATACTAATAATGTATAGAATAGCATGCAGGACTAATATTCTTATCTGATTAGGGCTGGGTGATATGTTACAAATGTTCTCACAATATTTTAAGACGCTTTCACAATGTTTATTGATATATTTTTATGCAATATTTTGTAATACATACGAATTTCAGCAGTAGCTGCAGATTTTAAAAGCTGCTATCCAAATACTCTCTGTTTAATGTATCTTTTTTCTACTCCATCCAATTAAAGAGGGCTATTTGCACACTCTGCATATAGTTGCAATAGTTGCTCAGTGTTCTTTAAGTGCTGACTGTATTGACAATATACTCATAAATGCATATTGTGCATCATGATAACAAAATTTATCACGATTCGATAAAATATTGTTTCAAAACATTGCTTACCTCTAAGCCTAATAGGCTTATTTTGGACTTACCGTTGAGCCTGAGACTTTACTCAGTCACAGAGAACCAGAATACACAGCACTAGTTGCAAATAATGAAAAAAAAAAAATTTCTGCTGAATTTCCACTGGGTTTTGTTTGTTGTTGGCTGCTTTCTCCATTGTATACTAATCGGCCCTCTTCTCTCCTCCTCCTCTGCAGCATGCTGTCCAAGCTGAGTGAGTGGTTCTGGAATGAGAGGCTGTGGTTTCCCGTGGGTTTGGGCTGGGCTGACCTCGAAGATCGAGATGGTCGCACCTATGCCAAAGGCTCGGACCTCTGGGTGACCCTTCCCATTGCGCTTGCCTTCCTCATTGTACGGCAGATCTTTGAAAGGTCTGTGGACACCACTGTACATATCAGCATATGACGTTGCTACATCGCCAGTAAAACCAGTGGCTGTTTTACACAACATGTATCAAGGCTTGAATGCGGTGACCAAATAAATATGGACATTCCACTGTCTGCAGATGACATTCCACTGTCCCTCTAGATCAGTGGTCCCCAACTCTTCTCCTGAAGATCTGTCTTCCTGCTGGTTTCTGCTCCACCCCAAATCTAACGCACCCCATTCAGCCAGTCAAGGATTTCTGAAGACAGTAATTAGTTAAATCACGTGGACTTGATTAGGGTGACATCCAAAGTCTGAGGGAAGGTAGTTCCAGGAGCAGAGTTGGGGAACATGGCTCTAGAATTTTTTAATAGTCAGCTATGGTTCAACACCAAAAATGTCCATGTTTGTCTGGTCAGTGTTGAATTAAAAAAGTTCAATAACAGAAATATTAATAAAAATGATAATTATGTTGGACCATCTGCCAAAGTTTAGCACTTAACATAAAGCAGTTAGCACAGGCAGCTTAATTACGAATATAAGCATCTGGCTCTTGCTAGATAATGAATGGTTTTCCAGTCATCTAATAATTTGAAATACTTGGAATTTGGACCATTTTAAAAATGACAAACATTTGTAGTCGATTTTAAGACTTTTGTTGATTATGGTGAATTTACGTTTGCAGGACGGTGGCACTTCGGCTCGCATCAGTGATGGGAGTGAAAGAGAAAGTGCGTGTGTGGGCAGCACCCAACCCAACACTGGAGTCTTACTTCTGCACTGCAAGTAAACATCCTGCACAGGTACAGCACGCTTATGCTTGCTCCATCAGCTGCACACTTCTGTTGTATATGCCTTATTAGATGGTAGACTGTCTTTTTATTTTATTTTACATTATATTACATTAGAGATTCTCCTGGTCCAGGAGTACTCCCTGTTTTGCAAATCTTGCACATCTTTCTTGCTCTATACACAGCCAGGTATACAGTATTTAGTATGTCACAAATTTTCCTCTTCTCCTTTATTTTATTATTATTAATATTCTTATAAGATATAATGACCTTTTAAATTAATTGATACATTTTAGAAAAAAAACTATCACTTTTGATGATGAAAAAATTAAACAAGCAAATAAATAAGGCATAAGCTACACATGTGGTAATGCTTTTTAAAATATCACATCTAGCTGTTGATTTTCATTAGATTAATCTTCTGATTATTTTCTATGTTAATCAATTGACTTTTAAAACTCTGAGAATAGTAAGAAATTGATGGCATTTAATTTATTTTGTAGCAGTATTAAGCACATGTACATGGTATGATAACCATCAGTTTTGATACCAATATATACAGTGGAGGAAATAAGTATTTGACCCTCCACTGACTTTAAAAGTTTTAATACAAAAAAAATCATGAAACATCTCATAATTTTATGCCAGCTTTGTTTTAACAGTGACGCATAGAATATCAAAAGAAAAACTAAGAAAATGACATGAAATGAAAATTATAAATATTAACTTGAATTTCATTGAAGGAAATAAGTGTTTGACCCCCTAGTAAAACATCATTTAATAAGCACAGCAGTCAGATGTTTCTTGTAGTTTTTTTCATAAGGTTTGCACACACTTCAGGAGTCATTTTGGCCCACTCCTCTCTGCAGATCATCTCCAAATCCTTAAGGTTTTTAGGCATGCATTTGGAAATGCGAAGCTTCAGCTCTCTCCATAGATTTTCTATGGGATTGAGGTCAGGAGACTGGCTAGGCCATTCCATGACCTTGATATGCTTCTTATGGAGCCACTCCTTTGTTTCCTTGGCTGTATGTTTTGGGTCGTTGTTGTGCTTGGAGACCCATCCATGACCCATTTTCAGTGCCCTGGCAGAGGCAAGGAGGTTGTCACCCAGGATTTTGCGATACAGGGCTCTGTACATCTTCCCGTCGATGCAGTGAAGTTGGCCTGTGCCCTTAAAAGAAAAACACCCCCAAAACATAATACTTCCACCACCATGCTTGCCGGTGGGGATGGTGTTCTTAGGGTCATATACTGTATTTTTCTTCCTCCTAACATGTCGAGTTGAGTTGAGTTTTAAACCATTACGTCTCAGTGTATTACCAATGGCCACGTAGTTCTTGGCTGATTTTTAACCTTTCTCATGATCATGATATATTTTATGGAGCTCCAGGCCTGGGTCGATTGACAGTAATGTTGTACTTCTTCCACTTCCGAATAATTGCACCAACAGTTGTCACCTTCTCATCCAGCTTCTTACTAATGGCTTTGTAGCCCATTCCAGCCTTGTGTAGGTTAACAATTTTGCCCCTGACATCTTTAGACAGCTCTTTAGTCTTGCCCATGGTGGAGATGTTGGAGTGTCACTGAGTCTTTTGGCAGGTGGCCTTTTACACAGGTGACTATTTGGGACAGGTGTCTCTCATGCAGGTAATGACTTCACTGAGATTAGGGTGTCAGTGGTCTGTGAGAGCCAACTTTAGTCATGGTTTTTAGGGGATCAAATACTTAGTTCCCTCAATGAAATGCAAAATATTATTTATTTAAATATGATTTTTTATATTTAATTTTCTAGATTTTCTTTTGATATTCCATCTCTCACTGTTAAAATGAAGCTACCATAAAAATCATAGACTGTTTAATTATTTGTCAGAGTACAAACTTTCAAAATCAGTGGGGGATCAAACACTTATTTCCTCCACTGTACCTAAAACTGGAAAACCACTGCAACCCTAGTTGAGATGGCTTCTGATGCGTGCATAGCAAGAGGCTTTCCAGGACCAGGGTTGAGAACAATTGATGTGGATGTCAAAAATAAAAGAGCAGCGTTGTTCCTGTGTTGCTGGTTCCTACGGTGTGGCAAACGTGTGGGCACCCAGTCACAATATGTGGTACTGTGAATGATCTGGTGAGTAAAAGATGAAGTGATCTCTGAATGGCGTAAAGTTGAAGATCATGATGCAAACATTTGGGCTCCCCTAAGGGTTTGAACTCTTAAATAACTTTGAACAAGCAAATAAATAAGCTAAGTAGCTTCTTAGGCTGTGGTCTGAAGGCCAGATTCTGTAAATACTACATCTAGCAATAATACAACAACTTACAGACATGGGCTCCTCAAAGCAGCTACCTTGACAGGGGAAAGGTAGTGATTTGATCACCAGCTTGTAAAGTTGCTAGAAAGGACAAATCAAGAGACCCTGTTTGACGGCCAAAGGCTTTAAGGAAGATTTAGCAGACTCTGCAGTGGTGGTGCACTGTTCTAATGTGTAGTGACAACAGCACAAATATGATAATGGAAGAGTCATCAAAATAAAACCGTTGTTCTCACCATGAAAAAGCCTTTCAAATGAACATGTAAAGCAAAAACAAGCCAAGCATTTAAAAAAAAAAGAACTTCTGTGGACTGGTTAGGTTAAAAGAAGAATGGGCAAAGAACCCAAATAGGAGTTAAAGTACTGAAACGAGCATTAACACACTGCAGTGGTTGTCAAATCAAATCAAAATCAAATCCAATTTTATTTGTCACATACATAGTAATACACAGTATAACTTGCAGTGAAATGCTTTTTTGATGCCCACATCAAAGCTATTCAATAAGATCTAAATTTAAACTAAACCTTAACTTAATGAAATAAAGTGCAAAAAAATAAATAAATAAATAAATAAAATAAAATAAAAGTTACATTTAAGTTAAATTTAAGTTAAAAAATAAAATATGAAAATATAGAAATATAAGAAGCAAAAAAATAAAAAATAAAAAAAGGGGGTGTTACTACGTACTGACCATGCAGGCTACCCAAACTTCAGCTTCAGGCCTTTTTCCTTTTTTGATTTTTTTTTTTTTTTTTTTTTTTTTTTTTTAAACTGCAAAGCCATTTGCTTAGCTTTTTACTATAACATATTTTGACCAGGGATGCCAAACCTTTGCATGCCACTGTAAACAAATGTATGCTTGTGTGAATTTTAAAGAGTTTAATATTTTAGTCTTTTTCATGTTGACTAAGCTAACTAGCAAATGGTGATTAGGCATTTACAAAAAAATGTGATGCTTTCTGTTAATATCTATTACTTTTAATGGTTGTAATTCTAACTAGGCAGCACAGTTTGAGTTCAAGTACGTAATTTACAGAGATGTAGTAAATTAGCGTATTTTATTTAATTACTTTTGAAAGCTTGTGCCCATGTATGTTCAGGCCTGCTCATGCATAGGTTCTCTACAAGGCCGAGCAAAAGTCTTATCGGAACCTTTGTGTTTCATGCGGTCTGCGGACTATATGTATATATAAAATGACAGTGTGTGTGCTACTCATACGCAGGAAGTGGTCTATTTTCGTGGTACCTGGCTGTTGTTTGTTGTATGACAACATGGCCGAAGGGGTAGTGCTTGGCTGTGTTGCTAAGATTACCCATCACAATATTTTCCAAGTATGTAGTGTATTGGCAACACCACTGCCCTCCATGCACTAGACTATGCCTTGAATCATGGACCTCGATAAGAATTATACACACTATACTAATAAAGTCCTTTGAGAAATATTTCTAATGCAGCATTTGCTTATCTTTAACATGATTAAATTATAGGTCAAATAGCTTAAGTCAATCAATTAATTTAAAGTTTGTTTAAATCAGGCAGCCATAGCATTTTAAAACAATAAAGCATATAACTTTACATCATCTGGTTACAGTGGCTCCTGTCAATGGGTGGGATATATTAGAAAATGGAATGGGCCGCTGTTGGCCTAAAAACAATATTGTGGCCTGTCAAATTTACCCAAGAGCACCTGGATGTTTCCCAATGCTTCTGTTATAATATTCTATGAACAGATAAGACTAAAGTGGAACGTTGTAGCACGAATGCACAATCCTATGCACTGCATACCAACTCAAAACACAAAAACCTCATCCTGACTGTGCCCCACGGCCTAGACGCCTTGCAGTTACTGAGGGAACGATCAATTTAACATTTTACAGGAGTGTGTAAAATGGACAGCAGTCCATGGCTGCAAGCTGTAGAGACATTGGGTTATGCAGCAAGACAATGACCCAAAGTGCACCAGTAAATTGGCTAATAAGTACTGTACATGTTTGAATGGCCAACTTTCTGACTTTATCTCCATCGAGTTACTGGGGCATGACCTAAAGAGGACCATGCACTCAGCACATTTTAAAAATACACTGATGAACTGGAGGAGGTGGTGATTGCAGCTAAAGGGCGGCCTGCAGGTTATTCATTGTTTCACTTACTCTAGCCTGCACTGAAAATGTAAAAACAGCTGCTTGTGTTATCAGTTTAGTTAGATTGTGTTTGCCTATAATTGTGAATTAGATACTGATTAGCAGTCAGTGCAGAAATGGAGGAAATTGTTGTTTTTTAAATCTTAAACACTCAGCAAATTACACTGTTATATACCAAAGCTAGAGTTCAGTACTGCTGTGTGCAGTATCAGTGTACTGTAATAGCTGATACATTGTACGTTTATCATTAATAAAGGCCCTTATTGGATTTTAGAATCTTCACTTTGATGTCCCTACATCTCATCTCTCTGTTCCCCCTCTACTTGCCTCTTCCTCTCTTTCTGCAGAGTGTGGTGGAGAGTTTAAGTAAACAAACGGGCTATTCAGAGCGACAGGTCCAGAGATGGTTCCGGAGACGGCGGAACCAGGAGCGACCCAACCAGCTTAAAAAGTTCAGAGAGGCCAGGTAAACACACACACACACACACACACACACACACACACACACTCACAAACACACTCTCACAAACACAGAAACAAGATGATGCCCAGGCACGAGTCCTGCCTCATGTCCTACATTACACGCATTCCTCTCTGAGCTCTGTTCCCAAGCGCTCATTGCCCCCGTTGTCTTGCTACTCATTGGGTTATTATGACACAAGATTGCACTCATTCTGGGTACACAAACACTTACCTGGTCCTGGAGTATTTGCAAAAACAAATGCCCTAAGTATAAGGTTTACATAAATACAAATATGATTTTAACGACTTTCATCGCATGCCTTTTTTTTGAGTTTTCAAATTCATGCAAATTTCAATTGGCAGACAATATTGCCTGCTCCCACAGCTTGAATATAGCTTCTTCTTGTTCTGCCTCTTCCTAAGGAAAGTTACTAGAGTGATTTCATCACAATACTTTGTGCAGTCGATCATGATTAATTGCGTATGTCTTATTTGACCCTAAAGAAGTGCTCGTTGTTCTAGCCTCACATAAACCTTGACATGAAAATTAAGTGATTTCCAGAGGGTGAACGCAGGTTCCAAACTTGAGAGCAACAGTGGCTGCATGTTCCAGACAAAGATCACTTAAAAGTCATACCACAATGAAATACGGAAAATATCACTTGATGGCATCATCTGATCTTGACCTGAACTGTCCTAACTAAACCTTCATGTGAGCAAAATTACATTTGGCTAACTTGCACCGTGTGCATTATGTTGCTAGTGCTACACAGCGTGCCGAGTCGGTGTTACTGTAAGGTTAAGTTAGCTGATGGGTTATGATTACCGCTAAATGGTAAACACAATCCTTGCAAAGCCATTCGTAATCACGGAAAATCACCTCTTTGTGACATTTTGATGCTTTATGGGCCTTGTTAGCCTCCAATTTTTTACGTTGCATTTGGCCGATGGCGGGTGCTACTTTCCCAACCTGTATTTGTCTCAATTGTGAGCAGCTGAGCTTCAAAAAAATGGAAAGAAATAGTCTGTATATATGTGACTTTTAAAGAATCCATGCAGGTTGTTTCTGTGTGATTTGAGCAGACGTTGCTGAGATGCCTGTGCTTCTTTTAACAGTTGGAGATTTACGTTTTACCTTCTTGCTTTCCTTGCTGGCCTGGGTGCCCTCATTGACGTGAGTACTCTCATACTTCACCTGCGGTGGGAAGTGATGTGATTTATGCGTATTTGGATATGGAGCTGTCAGTGTAAGTGCATGTGTGTGTCTGTGTGCAGAAACCCTGGCTCTACGAAATGAAAGAGATGTGGACAGGCTTCCCAACACTGGTATGTTTATATCTGTGTGTTTCTCGAGGATCGACTTCTGCCTCTCACTGATTAAAAGGAACTTGGCTCTCAGGAAGGCATAATCTGTTATTCCAGCTAATTAGCCAGACCATGTGTCTACAGCAGAGTGTTATTTTAATCCCAGTCCTGGAGTAGGCCTGCCTCTGCAGTGTGTGGCATTGGCCTGCTGTAACACGCACTTTTTTTCAGCTCCATAGGGATTTGATAATTAGTTCAGTCTATTAGAGCAGAAAGGCTACTGAAACATGCTGAGCAGGATTACTCTGGGTAAGGGGTTGGGAAACTAGGGTTCTAGAGTGACTGACTTGATTGAAAGGCTTGATTGGGTTTAACACCTATTATGCTTTTGTTGAAGTCAGTATCACTCAGTCTGACTTCAGTCTCACTCTCTTGTCCTCAGACGCTGCTTCCCTCTCAGTACTGGTACTATATGATTGAACTGGGTTTCTACATTTCCCTTCTGTTCAGCGTGGCGTCTGACGTGAAGCGAAAGGTAAGTGGCTTTTTCAGTTGGTCTTTAGACTTTAGTTTTTATTCCATTGTGTACACATACATTATTACATTAAAGCAACAGGATGTAAATTTTTTACCCTGAAATAACAGCTTTAACATCATGTTTGATGCCCCACTGACTTACAGCAAAGGAGAGAAGCACCGCTATAATAGCAGAGAGGGTAAAGGGCCTTGCTCTGGCAGCTTGCCGAGCCCGGGAATCGAACCCACAACCCTGTTATCGATATCCCGGCGCTCTAACCGCTGACCCACCACTGCCCCATGATCTGTACTTTATATATTTTTTGGCCTTTTTGCAGGGGCGCTGTATAAGGGAGGGGGAAGTTAGGAACGATTCTAAGGGCCTGTGACTGACTGAGGCCCTAATAATTTATTGAAAAATCTTTTATTTAAAATGTTAACGATTTATTTTATTTTTCTTGTTTAGCAACTTATAAATATCCAGAGAATCTGCATTGCCTGATTTGCCTCCCCTGTCTATTCACATGAAAGAGTTCAGTCCGTCCTGGAAACGGGTGCAATTTGTAATTGCAAGCAGTGACTACAAGTTGGAAGAGAAGCATGTTTGTCATGTAAAAGTTTTTTAAAGAAAGCACATCATGCTGGTCTGGTACTGATTTAGCTGGTCACCCCCAAGATGTGTAGAGAAATTTCCATTTAACTATTTTACCAGTAAAATGATGTTTCAAATAGGTGTTTAGCACATCAAGTAGTGAATTCCATTGTACTGTGGCCTGGGGTGGCCCAGTGTAATATCTGTTCATGAGGCCCAAAATCCCATTCCCAGCTCCCCTGCTTGTTTGTGCAAACCAGACCTTCGAATTGACACATGTCCATGATGAAAATTGCTGTAGTTCCTAATCCATTAAAGTAGTATTTATGTTAGAATGGGTGATGCTAGAATTCATGCTTTGAGCTATCCCTAAAGGACACGGTCTGCACATGCAGTTCTGGACAAGCTGAGGGATACAAAACCGTTACTGAAAGTGATAGTGGTAGAGTAATATTGCAGGGTTTTCACAGCCTTACGTAGTTCTCTCAAGGCTTGTCCTGCTCACTTCACCAAAGTGTTATTGTGCATTTACTTGTGCTCCAGCCTGGAGTAGCAACAATAGAGACGCATCTCCCTTTTACAAGTCAGTGGAGCATTAACAGGACTATTTTAAGGTAAATATGCTACATAATGTTGCTTTAAAACAAAACGTTGTTGTCCTGTACTTCGATCACATCTTTATTGCTTCATTTTAAATCCACTAAGGTGGTGTAACTTTGCGGAAACTGCGTCACTGTCCAAATGCTGAAACATTTCAGCAGTTTTAGAGTGCCTGCTCACACATTGTGTATTTTTAATGTTTGATTGCAGTGAAACCCCCACCACCATTTTATCATACCGAAAGCAGTCAAAGTAGCCAAGCTCAACTAGTCATATTAGGTGTGGAACCATGTTACCATGTTAGCCTTGCAGTCTGCGATTTCTTACATACCGTAATACTGTTATGCAACAACAACAACAAAAAAACGACGTAGCATCACAAACCGCATAAACGTTTACAACTGTGTTGCTAGCAACAATAGACTAGCACACACCTGTTCACTCAGCCTGATTTAAATAAACACAAACGCAAATCCCAGCTTACAGAGGGGATTACTCTTCCATGATCACACGTGCATAACCTATGTTTTTGAGGTGTGCATGAAAGGGTGAGGCATTCAAGCCCAAGAACACTGTACCCACTGTGAAGCATGGTGGTGGTAGCAACATGCTCTGGGCTGTTTTGTTCTGTTCAAGTTATAACTTGGACGCAAGTGGATGTTCCAACAGGACAGTGACCCCAAACGCACACCAAAGGTGATTGTGTAGTGAATAAAGAAGGCTAACATTTAAGATTTTGAAATGCCCTTCCCAAAGTTCTGACCTCACATATGTGGACTCTGCTCAAAAGCCAGAAAAACAACAAATAGAACTCTACTAATTTTTGTCATTTTTTCTTTCTTTCTTTCTTTTTCATTCTTTCTCAGGATTTCAAGGAGCAGATTGTTCATCATGTGGCCACCATCCTCTTGATCAGTTTCTCCTGGTGTGTGAACTACATTCGCGCTGGAACTCTCATCATGTTGGTGCATGATTCTTCCGACTATCTGCTGGAGGTACGCAGACTAAGCGTTTCCACGCTGTCTCAGTGTTTCTTGGTGACCCTGTGTCTGCATTAGCCTCTTAGTCACACTGTTAGTGTTCAGTTCTGCACTTAATTTTATATTAAATTCATATTTAAAGTGTCTAAAGAAATTCAGGTTAGTCTGAATAAACCACTCCGGACTCTTGTAATGCTCCCAGAGAGATCTGTCTGTTATTTTTAAGTTTACAAAACAAAATGACTAAACAGATGCTGTCTAATACTGACATCTGGTGGAAGCCCAAAGCAACAACAAATCTCACCCCCTCCTCTCTCCTCTGCCTATCACAGTCAGCAAAAATGTTCAACTATGCCGGTTGGAGAAAGACCTGTAACTACATCTTCATCTTATTTGCTGCCGTCTTCTTCGTCACAAGACTTGTAATCCTGCCATTCTGGTGAGCACTGTAGTTCTGCTGAACTGCAGATATTTCATACACTCTAAGAACTCTAAGGGTTCTGTACAGTACAATAGTATGTAGTGTAGTAGTAAAATGGGTATATAAGGAACCTGATTTTCCTGAAAAAGCAAAAAAACAGTTTGGACATTTAAATGGTTCTAATCTCTCTCTCTCTCTTTCAAATTTTCTCTGTCTCTCTCACAGGATCATGCACTGTACGTGGGTGTATCCAGTCACCATATATCCTCCATTCTTTGGATATTATTTCTTTAATGGTCTTATGTTCGTGCTCCAGTGTCTGCACATCTTCTGGTTCGTGCTTATTCTGCGCATGGCCATTAAGTTCCTCCCCGGCAATGTAAGTCTCGCTCTCTCTCTCTCTCTTGCGCATTCTCTCGCTCATCTCATTCACTCTCAATCTCAGTCCTAAGTAACGGTCCTAAAATGCTCATGTAAACATTCCAACTCACCAGGAGGTGCTAACACCTCACAAAGTTTGATGTCAATTCCTCAGTTCCAAATGGCTCAGCGCTCTAATGCGCTATCACTATGGCCGGGAGTTGAGAGTTCAAATCCCAAGACAAACTGCTTTTTATCAGTGGCCAGAGTCGGACGAGAGCACAATTGGCCGGGTGGGTAGATGGCGCTCTCTCGCCTCACCACTCTGGCATCTGTTAGCTGGTGCGGTGTAGCTGGAGACCTGGCGCTGTCCTCCATCTGCAGCTTGAAAATGTGCATGTATTGTGCATGCTTGCTAGTGCTGCATCGAAAGATGCTTTTGCATGCATTTGCTGCTGTTGCCTACAACAGCACGGGCTGACTTTTTGTTTTGTCGTTCAGCATATCGTGGAGGATGAGAGGAGCGACCGAGAAGAGACGGATGATTCAGAAGAAGAGGATGCGGCGGTACAGGAGAAGGAAAGGCGGACCAAAACGAAAAATGGCCCGCTGCAGAATGGCCACTCCACATCCAACAACAACCACCGCAAGGTGGAGTGATTGAGCGTAGGGGAGAAGGAAGGGTGTTTGGGATGGAACATGATCTAGTCCTCTTCCATAGCTGCCTGTAGCGCACACACACACGCGCGCACACACATTCACATTCACACCACATGGGTAAGACCATTAGACTGAGGCAGGGCTGGGGGACACTTGAATTAAAATAAATAAATAAAATTAAATAAATAAATCTAGCCTACCCACATGCACACATTTTACCAAGTGTTAGAAGATGATCTACCACACATTGAAACACTAAACCTAATAGTCCCAGCAACCAGACTTGAAACCAATAACCATTAATGGTCCCTTTTGGTCCATGCACTAAAAATGCACAAAATTCTAAAGAAGAAACAAGGGGATCTTGAGGCAGCAAGTAAAATCTGGACTCGGTCTTGGTGGAAATTCCCAGTCCAGTGTATGACCTGCCTAGTGCCTTGTTAAAGGAGTACTCCAGTATATTCCAGCCTATTCTGCATCTGCCACATCAGTAGTGTTCCGTCAATGACTGAAGACAATAGTTTGCTGAACTCTTGAAACATATGACCGTTAGCTTCATATGTAGGGAAAGTGTCGTCTGTGATTGTGTGCTGCAGATGCTCCAGCTGGAGGTTAGGCTGTGAAATGCCGAAGCATCCCTTTAATGCTAAACCCTCACTCGTTCCCCACCTTGTCTTTCCAGCCTGATGCCTTTTCTGTCCTGTCGCATTCAGGTCATTGTGCGACTCTTTGCTCGCCCCTCTCTTTATCTGCTTATATAGATCCCAAACAGGGGTTAACATCCCACTTAATCCCTAAAAGATCACCTGGTTTAAGATGGCCGGAATGCTCCACGACTTCACAAAATTCCAGAAGTACACTCTCTAACTCTTGGCTGAATTTCGACTTCATTCCGTGTGCAGTATCCCTTTCACCAAGTGGCCTTTAGCTGAGTCGCCCAACAAATTCCTGTGTATGTATGCATGCGCGCGCACACACACACACACACACACACAGCCAAGAGCCCACCTCACTAAACTGTCCTTATTTCACTTGCACTATTATGTGTGTTTAATAGCCTAATCTTGCTACACACTACCGCTGCCCTAAAGATTATTTTGTAGAATCTGGTTCTCGAGGACCACCGCAATGCGTTCTGAGTTACCCCTGCTAGAACACCTCAGACTCAACCTTGACATCTCCATGCTCTGCCCACAAAAGGCCTTTACTTTGTGGCAACTGTTGCTAGGTTGGACAAGCTTTGCAGATCAAAATATGTCAAATTAAGGAAATCGCTCAATAAATGTCCCATGCTCTTGAGCTGCACAGCTAACTGACTCTAATGCATTTGCCACAATGCTGCCATTAGCTTGATTAAATCACAGTAAAAAAAAAAGAACAGTGAATTCTCACACACATCCGAAATACATATCCATGGCTGTAATAACAATCCCTAAATGTAGGTGTGTTCCTAATGATGTAGCCCGCTACGGTTTCTCATTACGCTTAATGAGCTTTTTGGCCAAGATTCAGTAAAGCTTGCCCAGCCTTGCAACAGTAGCTACAAAAGAGCACATCTGTGAGTAAAGCATGCATGGATCAATTACACAATGACTCTGTGTGTTAAATCGGGGGGCACGCTAACCCGTGCTTGGCTGGGACCCTCCAGAGCTGCTTGGTTTGGCTAAGCTGAACCGTTTTGTGCTGCCATGACGTCCCACCACGGGAGTGACCAGTAGCTAAATAGCCAAATGTTTCCGCATTCTGCCTTTTTTCTTTTGTGCGTCAACTTTTAATTGTTTGTTTTTTTTCTGTTGCATTGTAATGGGGACTAAAATGTGTCTAAACCAGCCTTACATAGTCTTGCTTAAATCAGCTTATTTAGATGCTTTTGTTCCAAAACGTACACATCCGAGGAGAGGAATACTTTTAAACGCAAAAGATTGCCTTTCAGTGTTGCTTATTTCATTTGATCGTTTGTCTTGCTTCTCCGAAACCAGAGAAACACTCAAATTATTCCATTTGAATTTTATTAGTTTTGTTTTATCTTTTTCTTTTTTTTATTAGTTTTTTTTTTATTTATTTGAGGCCTAAAATCGTTTCGGTTGACTTATGCAAATGCTATAAAACCACAAATCTAGTTTCTTATACAGTTAAAATTGCCCGCAGATATTTCTTGTAAGTGGGTGGACTGATCTTGCTCATTCTATGCTTTAGTAATATGGGCCTGCTGTGAAGGAGTATATAAAACAGAACGAACAAATCAAAGGCTGTGTTGCTTCTGGCATCGGAGCTCTAAAAACAGCCATTTCTGTAACAATAGAAACAATAGAACAATAGAAAAACCTGTTCTACCTTTTTTTTTTTTTTTTTTTTTTTTTGTCCATCAAAATAACAGACTAAGATGATGTTTTCTCTCCCAGATATTAAGAATACATCAGTATTGTTCGATTTTGCTATCAGATGCACTTTATAAAACTACATATTCATGAAGAGCTGTAAGACAGCAAGCAGTGCTCCGACATGACTGAAATAGAGGCTTGTGGTTTATGGGTTTTACGGGTAGCTGTGTGTCCCTGTAGAAGTTTGCTATTTTCGTAAATGTTTCTCCTTGTTTAAGCTCGCTTCGCATTACTAGCGTTTCACAGCCCAACAGGATGCTTTAGTATATCCCGAGTGTTAGACTGAAAAGTGTGAACACTACCTGAGACCAGGAATATGATTCTAGTTAAGGTTATATAAGGTTTACATGTTCAGGTCCTTTGTGTCTGTTGTTACATCAGAGCTAACGAAACATCCAGTCCTTGTGTTTATCATTAGTGTCAATTGAGTTTTTGTGTGTTCATATATATTCATACTTGTAGATGTATACTCCTCCCCATGTAAGCGCCTTATTTCTTTTATATTTCTGCTTCGTGTTTGCTTCTACATGTTGTTCTCTGGCTCTCCAGGCTCCTCTCATCTACCCTAATACAAACTGAGGGTGGGTGATATGGCAAAAGTGCAGTATCATTGTCTTTGGAGATGTTTTTATGATAACCACTTATTTACCATTTCTAGGTGGGATGAGTTCAAAGCTACAGTGCTCCAGTAATGCCATGTTTGAACATCCTCAATTTTTAAGCTGTGAGCAGTAAGCACTGATATAGTTTGTTCTTTTAAAGGAACCTTCAGCACTAGAAGACTCTAGAAGGCCAACTCTTTACTCCCAAGCAAAAAAGGGTTTTCCAAGCAACCTAAGAGAAAAGTCTTTGACTTGTAACAATACTTTCATTGTATGTGAAGAACCATTTAACCGTTCAGAAAAACATGGCTCCTTGAGTAAACTGTTCCAAGTATAAGATTCTTGAGGAGCTTTTGGAGGTTCTTCAATTTGAAACAATGGAGGAACCTCTTAAGGTGCTTTGATGAATCTTTAAGGGACATTTTAAACCTTCTAAAAACCTTTTCTTCAAGATTCCTTCATAGTTTCAAGCTGAAGAACCTCCAAAAGCTCCTCAAGGATCTTATACTTGGAACAGTGTAGATCCACTGCATTTACTGATTGTCACCATCGTAAATAGTAAATCATATCGCCCACCCCTAGTACAAGCCACGCTAAATCTCCCAACGCTTCTCTTTTTCCTGCTTCACAGATTCAGCCTGGAGTTCCTCCAGTGCACGAATGTGTGTGCCAATGTGATTAGCATCAACATAAATGTTGAAGCGCTTTGGCTTTTGTTTTGAGTTTCTCTGTCCTGCTGTGTGTAGCTGTAATTAGCTGCCCCATGGCTTATCAGAGTACACTGATTGCTCTGATGCAGTAATGGCCAGGGAAACGACTCCCAATTAGCACTTGGCCAGGCTACAGTCCAGAAAGTGAAAGCAAGCGAGATTCTGGGTGTTCTTTTTTTTTTTAATATATATAATCTGAGCTTCACCGTGATCTCCTAGTTAGTTTTCCCTCACTTCTCAATTCCAGCGCTTTTTCTTTTCGTCTCTCCTCTACATTTAAAGTCATCACTCCTTCCAGGCTTATCGCCAAGACCAAACCAACCAAACATCTGTCACCATGTATTGCCTTCAGCGGTCCCAAACACACATGAAAACATGAGTGTCTCAACTGCCAGTGTTTTTATGTTATTTTGTATTGCCTTTATGCAATGTAAGATAAAAGACTTGTGGATAACTGAAGCTTGTGGCCTTGGTCTTATTAATTTGAGCAGCAAGTAAAGTGGCATTGTCTCCTATTGTCTGAAAAGTATGTGATTTTTCAGGTAAAGAATAGACCTCCTTCAGAGTTCTGACTCTCACAACTAGATCAAAATGATTCAGCCCCCACTGCAAATTAGGTTGTGCTTTTAGCTGTTTACAATAAAGCAATCGAACAAGACCAGCTTGATTAGCTCAACACCACTAATAAAACAAGTGCTTTCTCTAAATTCAATGCAAAATGCCACATTTAATGACTACTTAAGTCTCAGAATTGGCTAATCCGGTGGCCAATCAAGGGCTTCATTAGCTGCTTCAGGTGTGTTTGAGATAACTCATCAAATTCCTGGAGTGTCAAGAGCAGAGGGGGGCAATTCCAGTCCTGGAGGGCCGGATGCCTGCACAATTCTTTGGTTTTCCTGCTCAAGCATGCCTGATTTAATTCAACTATTCATTGGTAGGTCTGTTTGAGCAGCCCCTGTTGCCCACCCCTGGACTAGAGGATTGTTAACCGTGATGTTTTATTGCATGCTAGACATAGGGCTAAGTCAAGAGAGTTCTCCAAAAAGGTCAGAGAAGGAAATCAAGGAAAAGGGTACAAAAAGAGAGCAAAGGCTCTGAATGTTTCTAGAGGTACAGCTGAAGGCATAGTTCCCAAGATCACAGTTAATGGTAGCTGGCTACACTATCTGGATGTGGCAGAAAGAGGAAGCTCTCCCTGGCTGCCACCTGATTCCTGAGGAGGCAGGTCGTCAGAAACCCTGAAAAGCAAGACTTTGTGGCGGCAGGCACTGAGATTTCAGTTTGCAAAGTAAGTAAACCCAAAAGCACGAACGTTCGGCTACAGTCTCCTCAAAACCATATAAATAAACTACAGACAAACAACAAAACTGGACCATTTCAAGCCTATGGATTGGGGTATGTCTGGAGGAGGAAGAATGAAGCTTATGTTGAACAGATCACCCTGCCTACAGTGAAGCATGGCGGTGGCTCAGTTATGCTCTGGGGCTGCTTTGCTTCCTCTGGCACCTGTTAACCTGCAGTATGAAGGGCAAGATGAATCAGGAGTATCAAGAAATCCTATGAGAAAACCTCATGCCCTCTTTGAGGAAGCTGAAGCTTGGGAGACATTGGGCTTTCCAAAAGGACAATGATCCCAAGCATTCCTCAAAGCCCACCAAGGATTGGTTTTAGAAGAAGTTCTGGAAGATTTTGGAGTGATCAGCACAGTCGCCTGACTCTAACCCCATTGAAAGTCTTTAGTGGGATATGGAAAAGGTGGTTGCAGCAGCAAACCAAAGAAAATTAGGGAAGTGGAGGCCAGAGTCTATGTGGAATGGGCTAAGATTTCCCAGGAACGCTGCCGGAACGCTGCCAGAAGCTGGTGGCTGGCTGTGCATCACATTCACAGCAGGTCATAACCGCAAAAGGCCGCTCTACTAAGTACTAAAGCTGCTTGTGAAGGAGTTGTTGAATAGTTCTGAAACTGCAGTCGTCATTAAAAGTAGCATTTGTTTTTTAATGGGTCTTGTTAGATTGGGTAATTTCAAACAGCTGAAAGTTTGTTCATTTTGCTAATACACTTAATTTGCACTAGAGGCATTTACAGTAACAGTAAACTTTGACCATGTGTGCCCAGATGTTTGCCTGCTATTGGGGTTTTGAAATGGATGTTATACTGGTTTTACTAAAATGCAAAGAAACAGTGGAGTGTCTACTATTGCAGTGATTTACAGTGTTAATTTTACACTACTGCGTTTGGCAATTGGAGAGTTTATGTTCTCCATGCATTTGGATTATCATGCATGTGGAATTTCTGTTTGTGAAGGCTTTACCAATGATTGATTCTCATAGGATCTTTTACGCTGTCCAAGGCCGTTTCGCATTGATGTATATATGTATTATGCATGAGTCAGGCCAGCAAATCAAGCCAATGCAACCTATTTAAATAATACTAATGTCACCATATTCAATCATGCATTTCTGCAACAAATGATTTGCTGACATTGATTATCGAGGTTGGATTTAAGCCAAGGGTTGGGAAATATGGCCATCTAATGATATTTCTAAATCTGGGTTAGAGTGGTACAGTATGCTAATGTATAACTTTGTCTCAAGTTCCACGGCGATGCCTCAACACTATCCACAGTTATGATATTAAAAAAAAAAAAAACCTTTACAGACAATCCCAACTGTCACTTCTGAGTCGGTATTTGAATCACAGGAAGAGCATCATTCCTACATTCAGTCCTAAAACATAGCCTACATCCTGTTCCCTCTAGAACAGGATACTGGCTCTGGGTGTAACATACAGCAGTGTGGACACCTGGAAATTACTCATGTAGTACAATCAATAAATCTTTATTCATTATTCAGTAACGTGTAACTAGGCTGAGTTTTCCAAAAGTGGCTTAGCACAAAGGTGATTCTTAAATGGTCGAGCGAGCATTACGCTGAACATTCTCTCTACCGGTTACGACGATCTATAATGCTCTCCCAAGAAATGGAATACGGCTGCATGGGAACTGAGACGAACAACATTTGATGATGCAAAGCCACACACTAGCTTCTGGCAGTAGTCCTTAGGAATCTTAGCATATTCCTCATGGCCAGTGGCCTCCAGTTCACTAACATTTTTGTGTGTGCTGCTGCAACCACCTTCTTCAAATCCCACCAAAGATTTTTTTTATTGTGTTCAGGTGACTATGCTGACCGCTCCAGAATTTTCCAGGACTTCTCCTGGACTTTGAGGTGTGCTTGGGATGGATAATTGTTCTGCTGGAAGGTCCAATAATGCCCAAGCTTCAGCTTCCTCACAGATGGCATGAAGATTTCTCCTAGGGTTTCCTGATACTTGACAGAATCCATCTTGCCCTCCACACACTGCAGGTTTTCAGTGCCAGATGAAGCAAAGCAGCCCCAGAGCATCACTGAGCCACCACCATGCTTCACTGTAGGCAGGGTGATCTTTTCAGCATATGCTAACATGTGCTTCATAAGTTCCCTATAGAAAGTCTTTGGTGGGATTTGAAGAAGGTGGTTGCAGCACACAAACCAAAGAATATTAGTAAACTGGAGGCTGTCGCCTATGAGAAATGGGCTAAAATTCCTCAAGACTGCTGCCAGAAGCTGGTGTCTGGCTATGCATCATAACAGGAAAAGGTTGCTCTACAGCACCTACACTGTTCATTCAACCTGAAGTTATGCCCTTGGTTTCGCCTTAATTTCAATATCTTGCAATTGGTACTAAAGTAAAGATGGATACTACCCAGCCAGTAACACAATGTATGACCGCACAGAAGCGAGACAGATACAGTTGTTGGACCTTTTAACAAGATCTTGTGGTCAAAACTAAGGGTTAAGAGATGAGAGAGTACTGTTAGCATGTATGAAGTACTGCATTTGTGTTCTGCAGAAGAAGAAAATTGATGGGTTCTGACAGACATACTGACCTACTTCTGGGCCATTCATTATGAATGTGTCCTAGGTTTGTTGCTAACAAACCGGGAACTGCTTAATTTCCATATCATATATTTCCCTCACTTACATATACTAACTTACAGTACTGTTGAGTAAATATATCCCCGGCTAAACCAGCAGCAGACCCACACCGCCCAGAGATTTACAGCGAAAAAGACACAGGCCTCTTGTGTAGTCAAGCTTGGAGGCCATTACCTTTTAACTGCTCATATCTCAGATCGGTTACTGTCTGTCGTACAGTTCTTAACCCTATGTGGCGGCGTGTGGGGTGAAACCGGACCCGGGTAAGCAATCAAGAACAACACACACTCCAGGTGTAATGGATTCTGTATGCTAATGCGGCCGTGTCCCTTTCCCTCCTCCTATCCACTTGCAGAACGTGGAAAGGTCAGCAAAGGTTACTCTAATCCCATTGAGTTAAGGTCTCTGTTTCTCTGCTGGCAGAGAGGAGAGTGAGGGAGTTGACTCTGCCCTCTTCTCGCTCTCTCTCTCTCCTTCCTGGCCTCACTTCCACCTTCATCAACTCCAGCACTATGGATCATCTGTGCAGACCTGGCTGCTGAAAGGACGTCCTGCACAACAGGTGAGTTAGCACACCTGTAGGACTACAAGATCTAACGAAACCCTTTACCTAAATTGAACCTGCTCTGATTGATAGGAAAGTACTTGAGTAAAAGTGAAACTGCAATAGAACAGGGACGGGTAAAGGAGGACTGGAGTCCAGCATGGCTTGCTGATATCCCTGCTCGAGCACACCTGTTGATTTCAGGTGGGTTTGAGCAGTAAAATCACAGAGCTGTGCAGAAATTCCAGCATAGGATTTCCCACCTCTGCAATATTATATTTATATATAAATATATATGCTTACAAATCCATTCCCTTTATATACATGCAAGTTATATCAAGTGTCTGAGCTTTAAGATGCTTCATGCACAAAGTAGCCAAACTCTTTCTTGAAATCCAGGTATTTTAATCCAATAACTAAAATAATATGCTGATCAAATATATCTTTATATAGCACCTTGTTGCTGTCATGCCAAATCCCTTCATCTCCATTTTTTGCATTTTTTACATTTTAATCTGACAGTTATTCTTGTGTAAAAATGTCATGTTGAATGGACCAATAGATAAGCTCCAAATGATTCTCATTACATTTTTTATCTGTTTCTGCAAAGTTGCAATTTTGGAGATGCTGGGTTTTTGATTGACCGTAGCGATTTATAGAACATACTGTACACTATCGCAAGTTATTGTGGTAGTGTCCAACCAGACCTACCTATAGCTTCATTAGACTCTCAGTACACTCAGCAATTTACTGAAAAACTGCAGACTGATTAAGTACCAGTAACTTGAGATATACAAGTGTAACGCGATGCTTCTTTCATTAGGTAGTTGATTTACTGAGTGTTGACGGTTTTATGCCATGAAAGAACAGTAGTTCCTGAAGTTGTCGTCATGTTACATGGAAGTTAGCGTAGCCCTCTTGGTGGGGGCCTTTCAGCCTGTTGAAAATGTAATGCCTGATCCACAACATCTTAGTAGGGCAGCAGATTGGTGAGATTATTCACCCAACCACAATCTTTGACTTTGACAATGGGAGAGAAATGATAGCCTTCCACGAGGTTCCACAGGGGTCAATCCTGGGTCCTGTTTTTTCACTATGCATTCATCCCTTGGGAAATTAGAAAGTCTAATTGAATGTAATCAAGTTATTAAGGATTGAACATTACCTACTACCACCATGATCAATTATACCTATTTGAGCTATACCCTCATTTCTACTGTGGAAGCACACAACATCGTAAGCTCATATTTACTACTGTCCTTGCCAGAATGTTACCCTACTTTGCATGTCTGAGGATGACGGAGGGAAGGTGGGGTTTCACTGTCATCTGAGAAATGTTTTGAGACACTTGTATCTACTTGTTCTTTTTTTGTTAAGATGCTTTTTGGAAACCAAGAAATAAAAATGATCACACCACTGTGGGAAGCTATTCCTTCTGAATGTGTACGTCCTTGCTGTGGCCTAAAGTTTAGAGAAGTGGGATTGGGACCAGGATTATCAGGCTGGTTCGATTATCTGGACCCAGGCAGGAAGTTGGAGTGGAAGGATGAAGAAACAGCACCTTATCCTTCTCTAACATTCACAGCTGAGATACCCGTGAGCAAGGCACCAAACCCTCATTTGCTCCCTGGGTGTGGAGGGGGCTACCCACCGGTCTGGATGTGTGTTCCTACCCTCCATTACTGACTACATTAAAGTTTACATGGAATCTAACTATTAATCTTGTCATAATAATAACAATAATAACTATTGCTATTACTTCTGCTCAGCATACAGATGATTATATCAGTACACCTGGGCATGACTATGACTATGACCGTTTTGCCAGCTTAGTTTCTATTTATATATCCAGTGGTCAAACACAGTCTTGGTACACTCCCATTACAGCAATGTACATCTTATGTGACTTAGGAGTTATTTTCCAAGCTAAAGTAATCCTCTGTTCTTCCGACAGAGTCTTAAAACAAATAATTATGTGAAAATGCATGTCTTCCTTTACATGATAGTTTGAAGCCTTTGAGGCATGGATTGACTGATGAGTTTAGCCCGACTGGTGCTGATGGCCAGAACTCAATACTCTAATTTTATAAAGGCATATCTTTCACAATGTACCAAAGTTAGTTGAGGTGGACAGTGGATTTCCAGAGGTAGCATTACATTTTTCTAGTTTAAACTAGTAAAATTAGGGGTTAGGCCAACAATCCCTGGTTTTCTTTTATTTACTTGTACCCAGCATGTTGATTAAAGCTATAAAGTAGATGATAAGTATGTTTTATTTTAAATATTAACATATTAATATAATAACAATTCAATACTCTCTTTTTTTATGACATGGGTCCTTCAATGGACCTTCTATCTCAATTATCTCTGCCCTTTATGCTTCTTTTGTTCTTTTTATTGGGCAGCGAATCAGTAGACATATTAGCTAATTGCAGGAGAGCAGGATCATTTTACTTTACCCCCCTCCATCTGCATTTGCCCTTACCTTACAGCAGCGTACAACAGTGCAAGCATGTTCATTTTGAATAGGCAGAGTCAGTTTCTTTCTGGACTGCTCCTGATAGGCAACTTCATTGCCACCAGGGATCGTGTTTCCCCTCTCTCGCTCCATCCGCTCCTCTCCTCCAATGCCTCATTGCCACTCCCTTCATCCATCTACCCATCGCGTCTCTGAGTGTGCCATGTTTGTGTGCTTGCCTATGCTCTGAACCCTACTTGAGTTACTGAGGTGCTGAATAGGGCAGATGACTGGATGGCATTATTGATTAAGCTCCAGGTGCCAAGGGGAGGTTGCATGGGTGAGCTGTTACAGATATGAAGGATAGACGGATAGAAAGGGTGTGTCAGAAGATGTGTCATGCTGTGAGAAGGAAAGCTGGAGAAATCAATTTCAGCAGAACTAAGACCGGGAAACTGAGAGTTTCACCTCATCAACAGTTCCAGACTTGAATTCCTTGGATTCCTGTAACTAAGAATAACTAAGGTTAAATTGTTAACCTAACCTAATATAGTTACTGTAACTCTGTAATTCTGCACCTAGAGCCCTTCCAGCTTCAAGTATGGCTCAGCTTGACCCACCATCCTTTAAGATCCAAGTAATTACGAATAATTTCACCTTGTTACTGTCTATTTTTACTCTTATTCAACAGCCATGAAGTTGGTTCTTACTCAGACTGTGTATATTTCTAAGCGAAAAAAATGAGCCCTTGCTAATGTAGGTTGGGATGAATTCACATGAATTTGTGAGGCCCTGTCGTAAGCCCAGGTCTTGCAACATCGGGACTCTCGTAGATCCTGCTGAACTTAAGAGGCAAGGGGCAGAGCCTGGGAGGAAGGAGAGAGAAATGTGACATCACTTCTAACCTTTTAACACAGGTGGATGCTGATGATTGGCTGAAAGAGGTGATGCTGCATGAGTCTCTTGGTAGAGCATCCTTTTCTAGTGGGGCTTGCTGTCACTGGAAAAATGTTACATTCAGTTCTTGTACTGGTAGCATTAAAGCCTCTGTGTTCAGTTGAATTCTCTTAAATTCTATTAGCCATGAGAGAGTGATCTATTGTCTACACAAAATGAGTATCCATGCCTTTATGTCAGTCTTATAAATTCTTGTGTTGTTAGATATAACTAGTGCTATACTGGTCCTTTTCATTTCAGGTGATTGAAATGGATGAGCCTGGAATGAGAAATGGAAGACTGGCTGGTCTGTGCTCAGGATGAGTGCCAACCAGGCTTAAGGGCACACACCGAGAAGATCACATCACACTGGTACAGAGCCAAGGATAGTAGGCTTTTACTACGGCAGTGGGAGACCTAAGAACAAGCCTTTGTGTTACAGGTGTGTTACAGACTGTCGTGTTCCTCAATGGACCAGCCAGCACCTCCAGTGTCTTGGCCAGAGGTTGATGTGGACCTGGGCTTTGCACTCTTCTTCCTTTTCCTGCTCTGCCTCTTCTTGTTCGGCACGATTGTCCGCTGCGCCCAAACAGTTATCGATCCTTACGGCGCAATTTCCACCTCCACCTATCAAGAGGAGCAAATCACGAACTGACGGTTGCTTAGGCCAATCCCACACAGCACCTATGCTGCAGGGGTTAGGCCTGGATTTCTGCGAGGATCACTTTTATAGAAGGTTCCTCACTGGAGGAACTGTGTTCATGGAGATAATTAGGATGGTACTGACTTTTTAAGCTCTTTGGATCCCTTTGCTCCCACTGTTTGCAAGCAATAATAAAGACGTTTAAGGACCAATACGTTTTTGGCTATTATTAGTACTAGCTGATCTAGCTGTTCTAATGTTAGTGACAACCTATTGCATTCCTGGAACCTCAGGTAACCCAGGTATACCCAGGTATACCCAGGTAAAAAGGCACCAACAATAGAACACAGAGTGGTATGCAAATGTTAGGGCACCCCTAACATTCTGTTACTGTCAAAAGGTAAGTGAGAAGAAGATGAACCGATCTCCAGAAGTTATTTTTTAGCATAATTTTGTACAATTACAAAAATGAAAAAAATTAAGGCATCCTTAAAGCTCTCAGACCCCGTTGACACCTGGTCACTTCATGCAACTTGAGTATTAGGATTATATCTAGACTAGGCAAAGCCATTTAAAATGCAAAAGTGTAAACACACCCTTAAACCAGATACAAATCCCATCACTCAAACCACTTCAGGAGGTGGTCTGAGACTCACGTGAGCCACATTATAGCAGTGTAAATGTGTCCTTCTCCAAAACTCCTTCCAGTACAACCCAAACATCTCCCCTTGCGGTACTTCGCTGGGCACGTGATCCATGTCTGAAGATAATCGTGAAGGCAGATCCATTTAAATTTACCATTTCCGAGAGCACGGGAAGAGGCTGCTGAACGCATCAACTATGCAACAACTAGTTGATTTATAACAAGCGGGTTTAAAATCTCATCAGGATACAATCCAGAAACTAGACTCATGAAGTGGCCAGGCATGAACAGGGTCTCAGCAGTCAGCGTCCGATAGCTTAGTATTGGTAGAAAGGCCCATCTAAATCCCTCTGTGACGGATTTGCAACCCTTGCTGCATCCTTAGCACAATTTCTTGCATTCAGATGTTTTAATGAAATCTCTAAAACAAGCCTGACGTGTTTTGGAAATGTCAGAAGTTAGAATCGTCAGTTTCGGTTGCAGTGAGGTCAGCTCAGCTCAGGCTCTGTTTGCAGAACAATGGGTGCAGATTTTGATTTTAAGAACACCTCTATGTTTAAGCATGGGGGTCATGGTCATGCTTTGCTTTGCTTTGTTTCAGACAGTGGCATTAGGAGCATTTCAGTGGTAGTGGGAAGAATGGATTCAATTAAATTTCTCCAGCCCAGAAGCAGTCCTCAACACACCTCACTATCCACAATGGACTACTACCTCAAAAACTGCAAACTGAAGCTTTTACCAATCCTTTGACCCAAACGTCAATCAGAAACATGTGGATAAACCTCAAAAAAGCAATGCATCCAAGATGGCCAAAGAATCACACACAACTAGAAGCCTTTTGCAAAAATGATAGAACAAAAAAATTGTTTACAGGCTCTGCTACTTGCCAGAGGGTGTATTCATAAGTACTGACCATGCAGGTACCCTTTTGCTTCGGGCTATTTACCTTGTTAACTGCAAAAGAGAAAATAAAGAGTAATCTTGCTTAAAATATTCAAGACCTGTGTCATCTTTGACTTTAATGTCTTTTTAAAATTAAAGCATTGTACACTCACTCAACTGTTCATAATAGCAGACATTTTGCATGCCCTTGTATACCTGCAAACCTGTCCCAGGTGGCTGGTATATGTGGTGATTGGAACAAGGTATGGAGCTAGGTATGGATCTGCTGAATAAATAGTAAGTATGTTATCACATACAGAATACTTCATAAACATTACCACTGAAAATATAGCCTGCAGTTGTAGAACATAACTTTTGTGATGAAAACATATAATCTCCTCCTGTATCCATGTCCAAAGATGAAACGAAGGATATTGGAAAAAAAAAAACGACCATTATTTATTTACTTATTTATGTATTTAAAATTTTAAAGACCTATAAGGCCTTGTAATTTGTCTGGTAAGCTTTCTTGGTAAATATTTTATCCATACGATGAAATGTACATATAGTATCCCAACTAGTAACTTATTCAATATATTTTTTAAAGCTACAATTGTGATTTAAAGTTTACACTAATGCCATAGCAATATAAAGGAATTTCAGTGATTTATATAAACTGATTTAAAGTGATTTATTTATCTTTAGTGCATTTTGGGGGGGGGGGGGGGGGTGTTCTGAAGTCAACACAGGATCAAAATTATACATATATGGTGAGATATATATACACATACACTAGATAATTAAACCAGTGGTGCTAAAATATTTAAAATGTCTTTTAACTTGCCAAAGCCAAGACCTCTTAACTTCCAGTTAGTGATCACGATTGACTATTGCTGGTAGCTTCTCTTTTCTATGCTGCTGCAACTGCAGAGGTAATGTATGCAGTCAAGTGAGTTTTAAATCGTCATGGACTGAGCAGCTGCCACCCAAGACGACATCTTCAAGGAGTTTGCCGCTGACCACATGGACAATGAAAAAGGCCTTCATGCAATTCCCAGGCTTCCTTATACAGGAATAGCTATTCCTCCTTATGCCTTTTTCTCTTTGGTCATTAAAAAAAACTCCACTGACCTACAGTCAGTAATAGGGGCTGTGCTATCGCAACACATTAAAAATGTCATTAAAATTCCATTACTGTCCCTTTGTTCCCATAAGGTGACACCATGTAGCCTCTCAGGTGTGTAGTCATTCCCACCTGTTGGGATATGATGGAAAAAATACAGGGAGTATCCATTTGTAAGGGTGGCCAAGAGTGACCCCCCTCCACCTTCTGACTGCCCTTCAGCTACAGTATACACTTGACTTACGCTGAGGTTGCAGTTGTGTGATATTATCGTGTTAAAAATGTAGTACCAACTGTTAGAAAGCATTATGGACTTTCATCTGCTTCAGTCACTTGATCATTTTATTGCAGACTATGTAATGCTAAGTAAGTAGCATCTCAGTGGGACAAGGATAATTTTAGCAGCAATTCTGTAATTTATAACTATTAAAAAATCATTCTATTGTTTTTACATCAGGCTATCATCACTGAATATGTCAAAAACAGGAGTATTGTGCACATTTCTATATTCAGTAGGAAATAAACTTTTCCATGACCCTTGCATGCAAGTCTTGACATTATGGGTAGGCGATTATCATTCATACGCCACATATATCTGCTATATACTTTATATAAAGTCATATTAGTACTTCATAACATTTCGGTAATAAACATCTCAGGCACCATTGTCTTGCTGAAGTACTTGTGGTTTGGTAGCTCGTACAGGTTTGTATTTCTCTGAATGTCTTTTCACCTGTATTAAATGGAAGCAGACCATTCACTGTTTAACAGGTTGGGCAACATCAAACATAATATATTACTGGAATATTAATATTATTTTTAACAACTTTTCTCAGGCATTTTATGTACATCTGTGTAACTTGTAAAATGAAAGACTAGCTATTAAAGAGGACACATGATCATGACCACAGCTATCTGCCCTTTTTGGATTTATGATATAGTATAGTATTTCTGGGAGACAGATATTAATATAATAATTGTTCAGCAACATTGTAAAGGTTTAGGAGATGTTCCTCCATTCACTTGGAAGTATTGCAAGGCATGTGGTTTAAAATGATGTTTGAATATTTGTCCATGGTTGTGGACGCCATGCATGAAAAGTGTTCTATGTCTGATATATTTAATATACTATATAATTTAGAATTGTTGTACAAAGACACGATAATTTACTTAATATACAATATTCAGTATTATTGTTTCTACAAGTTGACCTGAGGTGGGAAGCGCCTTTGGGTTAAATGGTTTGGCTTGCAATGAGACATTTGTTGCTGAATTCTGTAGTTACAAATATCACATTAGCATGATCTGGGTCATTTTAAAATTATCCAAATTACTTCAATTACTCCAATAACTTATATATCCTCTTTATTCCCATAAGTCAGTCAAGCTGGCCCAGAAATTGCTCTTAAAGGGGGGTAGTCCATCTCCATGGACAGCCAAAAAAGGGGCAAGGTGATTCTCAACAGTTGGCTAAAGAAGCCTGCAAGCTGCGATGCAGGGTCAGTCAGCGGCAGGCCTGGCGGGCCCTCTAGCTGTTAAAGAGTTGTTTTTTGGCTGTCCAAGTACACCTCAGTGTAATGTAGAGTCACTCCACTGAGCAGTCCTGCCAGTCTCCGAGCTGCAATGTAGAGTCATTCCAGTGGCTGACTCAGCAAGCCTTTGACCTGCTAAATAGAGTAGCTCCAGCAGGCAGCATGTGAGCATTTAGAGCCATGATGTAGAGTCACTCCTGCAGCTGGTTTGATTTACTAAACTGGATGGTTAAGGACTCTATGGTAGCAGGACAAGACAAGGACAAGAGATACTCCTTTACCCACTTCTTAAAACTGTTCATTTCTCAAAGATTTTAGAATAATCAAGTACATTATTGGAACATATTGTGGGTAAAGGGATGATGAATTTACTCTACATGCCACCGTGTTTCCTTAAAAAGAATGAAGAAAGTTTGCATTTATTTGACATTGATTCAGAAATGTTGTCATCTCTTTGTCTTTGTCTCTTACGGATGCTTTCTTCTCAACTCCACAAATGCCTCAAAAGGCATCAAAAGGAGTGTTATACAAGATGAGAACAAGCACCTGTTCTCTGCACTGACAACACACAAATAAATGGAGAACAAAATAAGCAAGAAGACAGATCACCAGTAAGAGTCAGAGTGTGGAAAGAGTTTCAATTGATTTAGTCGTCTTCAGCACCACCGCCGCATTCACACAAGAGAGGAAACGTTTCGCTGCTCAGACTGTGAGAATAGATTTACTCATCAGAGTGGTCTCCAACACCACCAGCACATTTACACAGAAGAGGATCTGTTTCGCTACTCAGACTGTGAGAAGAATTTCAGTTTTCAGAGTTATCTCCAGACACACCAGCACAATCGCACAACTCCAATATCACACTGGCGCATTCACAGCAGTTAAACTATATCATTGTTCAAATTGCAGAATTTGGAAGAGTTTTATTCGACCAAGTCATCTCCAACAGAACCAACACATTCATATAGGAGAGACACTGTGTTTTTAATCAATTGAGTTGTCTTTAAGCACACCAGTACATTCATACTGGAGAGAAATCCGTATCAGTGCCCAGACTGTGGGAAGAGTTTTAACCGACAGAGTGGTCTCCAACTACACCAGCATCTTCACATGGAAGAGAACCCCATTGACTACTCAAATAAATAAAATACAATCATTACAATTTATGTTGTTCAGCAATAAAAGAGAAAAAATAACAAAAAATGATTGCTGTTTACTGGACTGTGTTACAATAAAGTGTATTGCACCCTGTATGTATGTGCCTGTGTAGCCACAGACCGAAAGAGCCTAATGTAGACATGACAGCATTTGAACTAGACCCTGGAACTGTGGAAGGGTGTCACCTGGTCTTAAATGGCCTGTGTTTTTGTGCACTGAAGACTACTGAAGATACTAGGATGCACTTTATGCAGAAAACAAGACAGTGGTGCTCTGGGTGAGTGTTCTACTGAGAAGCTCCTGATGCCAAGCATTCATGTGGACATCAATTTGACACGTGACTCCAATAGAAACATTATTGTGGACCAAGTACACCTCTTGGCAGTGATGTCTCTTTTAAGCAGGATAATGAGCCCTGCCATACCTTATACACTACTCTGGAATGGTTTGAGGAACATCATGATGAACAGTTTCCAAATCCATTCACACATGGAAGAGCAGAATGAATAAACAGAATTAAAGTTTGTGTTGAGGGTCATACTAATTAATAAACAGTGGTCTGACGGTCTGATGATACTTTCCCTCTTTGAAATCCTGTGCAGTTTTAATACACTAGTGACTAGTGGCAAAGATTTCATTTCAACAAGGACACATTAGGTGTTTACACTAATGATTAAGCAGAACTCAAACACATAAAAAAGATTAAATTTTTTAATTACAACTCATTCAACTCATTTGATTTAGATTCTGCTGTGAAATAATTCCAGAAATACTGTACTGTTTTATTATTCAACATCTGCTGCACTTTATCTAATTAAACCAGTCCAATTACACTGTCTGTAATGAAACCTGCAGCTGATCAGTGTTTATTAAGCACTTACAGTATCCTCAATATGCTTAGTAAAGCTTATTGTTATCACAAAAAAAAACTTATCACAATATGATAAAAAAATTGTCATATTGCCCAGCTCTACTCTGACTGATTTTTTTTCTATGCTGGCTGATTTTGAAATACTGCTGTAAGGATTTGATTGCATTCAGCCACAAGAGCATTGGTGAGGTCAGCATGATTTTGGATGACCTCCAGCCCCCCTCATTTCGATAGTGTTGGATGGCGCACCATCATTCCAGAAAACACAGTTCTCCACAGTGCTCCACAGTGATGGCTATTCTTTTATATGTAGGATATCTGGTACACTGTATGTATTGACAGTTTAACCTTTAGTGTATAAAGACTAGGGTACAACCTGGTGTCCCCAGACTAAGATAGGACGCTCACACTAAACAAACGCAGAATAAACCTCTCCCTATATCTCTAGTCTCCTGACTCTTCCTTCTGGCTCAAGAATCAACTATACAACAACAGCTCAATGCAGCGATCCCTATACCCCTCGGGCCCATGCCTGACATTAGGCATGGTGCCAATAGGTTCATGTGTTTCTGCTCCAGAGAGTCCTATTCTATTTGTGGTCCTTTTAAAAAGTAGTCTTTAATGCATTCATTAAAATGTGTGTCCACAAACATTTGGACATATGGTGTATTTATATAATATACATAGCCAATTGTAACAACCAAAACAACAAACGGTTAAAAGCAAAGTCTCCATCTGTGCAAATTATTGGGCATTACTTTATTATGGGAAAACCCTCCAAACATTAAAGGGGACATATGTCCTTCTGTGCCCCCTTAAATCTATGCCTATGCCCGCAACTGATTTCACAATGGATCACAATGTATTCACTATATAATGCTACATTGATAAGTAATCCTAGTGCTTCCTAGTGTGGATCCTAGTGTGGATTCAGTCTGGAGCTTGGTCATACTGATCGAGTGGATCAACCAGCATGTTTTTTTTTTTTTTAGCATTAATGCCCCTTAGCCTCTTATAATAAACACAAACAGCTTGGTGGAGAGATGTAGCTGGACTGAGGAGACAAGACTGCTTTTTACAATGAATTCAGGCCTCTTTTCAGCTCTTACAGAGAGAGAGAGAGAGAGAGAGAGAGAGAGAGAGAGAGAGAGAGAGAGAGAGAGAGAGAGAGAGATGTCCAGGAAAAGTGGATGGAAAAATGGCTCATTATGACAGAGAGGTCAGGGAGGCTAATGGTACCCTGTGACACATGCAATTAATCTTTTAATATTTAATTAATAATTTGAGGCCTGACCTTCAAACCGAACCAAATTCACATGTGATTTGTAAAATTTGATTATTATTTATTGAACAGATTGCACTGCAAAGACAATAGAGCATGTAAGATTTTGACCTTACTAACATGGACGCTCCGTCCCTCCACTCAGTAGGAAGGTCACGTGCACTGTTAATAATACCGCGCCGTTTCCGCCAGCACTTCCTTTCCGGCAGCGGCTGAATCCTCGCCAACATGCCAGTGAGTAGCGGAGCTCGATACAATCACAATACTCGCTTATTTTGAGTCTTTCGAGTGAAGTTCGTGGGTATAATTATGATGGAGTTCAACGTGCTGTGTATTTTGAGGCGCTGTTCCCGCTCAGAGTTGTAAATGAGCTGTATTGTGAGCGTGCCGAGCCGAGCCGAGCGCATGCTTTAGCTATTAGCGCTTCTCTGCTAAGATGGCGGCGCGCATAGAATAAAACATGGGGGGGGGGGATTCCAGGCTTTTCTGTTGTGTGACGCCTTCAGCAAATGTCGTGTATCTTTAAGATTGTCGGACAACGTAGGAGGTTTATATAACCAGAGAACACTATCGAGCACAGAGAGGCGATGATCTGTAATTAGGCTCGGTACAGTCTCTCTGCTGGCATGAAGAAATGGCGGACATTGTTGGCTAGCTACAATGAGCTGCTGTGTCTCTGTCCAGTACTGCAGGATGGCTGGCGGCTCTGTCGTCAGTTCTTGTAATGCGTGTGACTCTGTGCAAGCTTTGCTCTGACATTAAGTTGTGAATCTTATGTCCACAGCTCGCAAAAGACTTGTTGCACCCCCCACCTGAGGAGGAGAGGAGGAGGCACAAGAAGAAGCGTCTCGTACAGAGCCCCAACTCATATTTCATGGATGTCAAGTGTCCAGGTACGTTTTTATAAACGTGATGTAGATTAGCAATAATTGCCACAGTGATGATGATGATGATTTTTTTTTAGTTGTTAATGTAAGGCCTCTGTCTCTCTCACAGGATGCTATAAGATCACAACGGTGTTCAGCCATGCTCAGACCGTGGTGCTGTGTGTTGGCTGCTCAACTGTACTGTGTCAACCCACTGGAGGCAAAGCACGTCTCACAGAAGGTGTGTATCTTGGGGCCCAGGAGGGAAGATGGGGGTGTTTGACCATAATAAGAGGATGCTATGTTTTGTGGCCCAAAAAATAATGCATTCCTCATACCTCGTACTGTACTATGGCATATGATTACAGAAGGAAGGGAAACATGTGCTCCTACCTGGAATTGAGACCTTTGTTCAGGGTTGTTTACTTTAGTCATAATTATTAGGGTTTTTTAAGATTTTTTTTTTTTGAGAAACTGGCTGTATAGCATGAGTCCCTGATCATATCTGCAAAGGCTTGTGTGGTTTGTGACCCCTGCTGTATTGTGTACTGCTTTCTAGGATTGTCTCAAACTTAGGTTACTAGCTAGGATAATAGCCAGATGTGGTTCTACATTAGGGGGAAAAATGGGGATGTTGGTGAAGCGGTGTTTACTTTGTGCTGTTGCAGCTTCTGAATACTGAGCTTAATAATAATAATATAATGCACTCTGTTAAAGGTTTTAAGCGTTAGGTAACCATGTAAACTTGCATGGCGCAGTACCGTTGGGGATGCTGTGCCGCTTTTCCACTTGACTGTCTCGTTTCCGTTGCTAACCAGTAAAAGTAGGAGAGAAGGAGTAGTAGGTGTTTATAGCTCTGTGAACTTCTGTGTGGGGCGATCGACTATTCAGCCATAAACATTCAATCCATAATCATTGTTTAGCCAAACTGCTTGTAACAGCTGGGTACATGCCTGTGTTGGTTCACAGGCTGGGTTTTAATGAAGCAGTGACTTTCTATGCCGCTCTGAGTGGTTTTAAAGTATTAAAGTGTCCCGTGGCGAGCATCCTTCAGCTAACTAATCGTACTGACCAGTCTCATCCTAACCGATGATCAGCTAAAAAAAAATTGCTCAGTGCTCGTACAGAAACAGAAAAGTAGTGATTTTGTATAGAACAAGCATGTTAATCAGTTTGTTTTAGAGGACGTTAAGAAATCAATGGGGAAAATATGATTAATGCACAGCAGGAACATCAGCTGCCTGACTTGAGTGCCTCAAGTGATTCGTGATGACTGTTTAAACAGTGGGCTGTCTGTACAGGCTTTAGCTCCACCTAATACAATGTGGATGTGGTGCAGCACGGGTCACTTGGCAGTGGAAACAATGACAAATTGAGAGGGGTCACTGCTTGGAAGGCATGCCGCGCCATAGCTCCCCACCTAGTGGAAGAGCGGTAATATTGTGATGGTGGTGTTGAGAGGAGGGGAGCAGCTGGGTCTGCCTTCTTGGTGGGTTTGCTTGATAATTCCATAATTCTGAAGTGCTGTTTCTGCCACTAATGAATGAATCTTGAAGGCAGGTATAGTTAGCCATTGGTTTTAATTAGGGTAAGAGAGACTTTGCGTCTAGAAGCTACAGCTGCGATTTTTTTTTTTTTTCTTTACTTTGAACAACATGAGATATAAAATCGGATTAGGCTGATTCTTATGATGGGTAAGCTTTAGTGTCTGAAGCTAAATCTGTCTCAAAATGTAACTTGTATATAAATAAGAATATTATTGGTTGTATTTGAGACATCATAACTGTTGTGTTGCTCCAGAGTTGTGCACTATTAATACTAGTGTATCAGTCAGGTTGTAGTGTTCTAACACTACCGTTGGTCTGTATTTTGATTTTAAGGCTAAGGAAATCTGTTGATGCGATGCTAGATCAAGACATTCAAATATTTCAAAGATTTCTCTGATCTGTTAAGTTAAATGATGTTTACATAAGTTTAAGTAGAACTGGGGTGGCTCATCAACGTAATTGTCACCATGGATTACAGAAATACGTTGATTTGCATAACATGCGTTTGTGCATAGAACATAGAGTTCTCTGTGTGGAGCAGTGTGGAGGTAGTTCATAACCACAGCGCAAGCCTAAGACTGCACCTTAAGTGCTGTGTGTATTGCCCCATGTTAAAAGTTATGTCTGCACTGCTGTGGTTATGCTAATTTAACAGCAGTGCACCACACATCTTCGAGCATCGTTAATGGGCCACCTTATATTTTTCTGTTTACATAAATGTCTTTGTACAAGTATGACAATGGACTAAACTAACACTACAGCCTGTAATTAAATATTTTCCTCGCACTACATTAATGCAAAAAAAACATTGGCAGTGATCATCTTAACAAGATATTAACCCAGTGTTTAAATAAATTCTGGATAATGGTTGCTATGACAGAGGTTGCCTCTTAAAACTGAATAGTACTCTGAAACGCAACATGTTTAAGAGATGGTGATAAATATTGAAATATGGTTAAGTTGAGAGTGCACACAGAATAATTAATAAATTATTCATTAGATTAACTGACTAATGGAAAAAATAGTGGGTAGATTAATCATGAATTTCTGGTCTTTGTCTTTTGGTTTTGTAAGGATCTGATTAGCAGAAGGTTTCCATGTTACTGTTGTATAAATGCTTCAGAGATTGTCATGAAAGTCAGTATTTTCAGATGAGCATATCTGATTTGATTAGGAAATGTAATGAACATTGTGCCTTACTTTGTCTTCATTTGAGAGAACAAGCTTATAGATAATTGCACATCTGTTAAATGAGTGCACTGAATTTCACAAAGCTGCTAAATGATTACAAATGGCACTTTTGAACACTGTTTCATTAACTAATGGTTTTGTACTCATTTGTAGTTGGGAATTGTCAGAGTAAGAATTTCATTATGCAGTGTGAGGATGACAAAATACTTGCTGTTAACCAACATGGTCTTTTCCTCTACCCTAACATAAGGGGTAGGTTGAGGCTGAAACCTTGTCTACGGACGCAAGTGCTTTAGTTGGCTACTGTTTCTGATCTAGCACAAACTACTTGCTTGTTGCACTGTAATGTAAGGCCCTCATTATGTATGTTGGTATAGCACCTTGCTAAAGTGTCACACTAATTAATAAATGCTGTGCACAACATATGCTCTGAAGAGACTCGTGATGCGTGAGCCATCGGGTATATAGCAGCCTATATAGTGGTCCCTGTTTTATAAGTTTGGGTTGAAGTTGGGAGCATCGGTGCAGTATTTGCACCAATCAACCGTAATGTTGCTTGCCACTGAAGTAAAGGTGATATTTAAGGCAGCAAGTGAAATGTGAAAAGTGAAAAGCATCTTCAGCAGGTCTTGAGGGGTGTTTCCAGTATGCAGTGATTAGTACCTGCCAAAGTGCTCCATGGAAGGACAACCGGTATTGGGGTCTTGGACACACAAAGGTTTTTGATGCTTCTGGGGAGTGAAGACTAGCTTTGACAGTGGTATCAGTCGAGACTGATCCCACAGAAGAGCTACTATAGCACAAATTGCCCATTTGCCCACAAATGTCCTTTGGAGTCGATGCATTAAAGGGTCAGACCAGTTTTGGTGGCACAAGGTGGAATTAAACAAATGGAGGTTTTAATGTTATGGCTGATTTGTGTAAATTGGCACAAACTAAAATATTGTTAAAATTAGAGCTGGGCATTATGACTTATTGTAATGTGAAATTGTTATTGTGGGAAACAATATGCTTTTGAGTGTATTGCGGATCTCGTCAGTGCTTAAAGAGCACTGTAACTGTGCGTTTCAGTACAAACAGTGTAATCAGTCTTATTTAATTCAATAGAGTGAAGTGGATTTTAAGTAAAAATCAGTGCTCAGTATGCGAAAATATTTGCATAGCAGTTTTATGCTGTTTTGTCTACATGACAAAATAGAGAAATATCATAAAGGTATTTATTTTGTGATATACATTTTTCCATATTGCCCAGCTCTGGTTAAAATGTGTAGTAACTGGTTGCATTTTTTAAAAGTTTTTAATGTTCTCTTACTCTGTTTCTCACAGGGTGTTCCTTCAGGAGGAAGCAACATTAAGCTCTTTGCTAGGCGTTCCAGTAAGGAGGAAAGGGAGAGATGGGGTTGGACTTGGACCTGGTGAACTTGGCCTCGGGGCTTTGATCTCGGATGATTCCACATTAAAGAAGGAAGAGAACCTCAATCATCAGTTGCTTGCTCTCCAACCTGGTCTCTTTCTTTCAATAAAGTGTTTTGGCTAAGATAATGCTGTGCTGTGTGTGCACTCTTTCTCAAACGTGAAGTGTTACTACTTGATGCCCTGATCATGTTCATCTCAAGTTTTGGACTATAACATAGGGACATTACTGTGTTCCTGATGTTGGTATTAGCTTAATAACAGACGGATGTAATAATCAGGATGCAGCTGGTTATCTTGTGACCTTTTTGGGGGATGGTAATATGTAAAAAAAGGTAATATATAGTTAGTCTTGAAAACAGGAAAGTGACTAGTCTTCTTGGCTGGGTCAAAATGTTCTCTTAAAGTGAATACGGAGGTGCTATCTGGATATCCAGACTTTCACACAAAGAGGAAATTGGGCAACCTTTTACTGGAAATAAAGGTCTCGTTTAACAAGGGAATTTACATACTATATTCAATACTTGGCCCAACTGAACCTGGCTGTGTTAATCTAATGTGGGACTTTTTTTCTTTGGCATTTCAGACTACAAAGTACTGTGGAATCCTCAGGATGTGTCCTAATGAAACCCAAAAGGAAGTTCTTTGTGGGACACTGAAAAATATATGTTAAAAGATCTAAATTAATGTAATAGGCTTCAGCTAAAGACCTTTCATATTCTAACTTTTCCACTTTGTGTATCTGTATGTATAGTTCCTCACACTGGAAGCCAGACACCTTGGATTCCAAGTCTCCACTCATCCTCTAGACTCTAGGATCTTGAATTTGACTTTGGACCACTGAGCATCTGTCCAGTTCTTCTCCTTAGCCCAGGTTAGACGCTTCAGGATTTTAGGAATGCACCTGTTGCACTGATACCAGCCTCAGTGGAAGCTCTTAAATCAGCTCTTCCTAACAGTCCTCTCAAGGCTGCAGTCATCCCTGCGGCTCGTGCACCTTTTGTCTACCACACTTTCTACTGCAGTCCATTAATACTCTTTATCTCAGCCATGACCTTGTGGAGGGTCTCAGTGATTGTCCTCTGGACAACTGTTAGGTCAGCAACCTTCCCAAAGATTGTGTTTACGTGTACAGAACTAGATACATGGTATTTGTACTATGTGAACAGTAAATTAATGAAATATTTGAATCATTTGAGATACCTAATTACTTTAATACTTTGTCTTGTCTGTTAAAGTAATTCTAGATGACTAGATGTTGTGAAGGGAATTCCTGACTTCATTCATTTGGAGTTGCTCATCAGTGCTTCTGTTTAGGAATGTACCAACTTGTTGATTTGGCCACTCCTAAAGTTTCTGCTCTTTCTCTGAAAGGTGTGTTTTTTTTTGGCCTCCTTCACTTGCATCAGCTCTGCTATGGACCACATAATAAGAGTTCCCGTGCAACATTCAGAGTCAACTCCAGACTTTTAATCTCCTCAATTTCTCATGGAATAATGAGGGAATATTGCACACCTGGCCGTGAAACTGCTTATCAGTTATTTCTCCAATTTCTTTGAGTCTGTGAAAATAGAGGCACTGTGTAAAAATGGCTGTCATTCCTAATGCATTATTTTCGTGAAGCTCCATGATTTCCAGCTGAAAGTCCACACTTGAAGCACATCATCATTGCTTTACTTTGGTGTACAGAGGCAAAATGACAGAATTGAGTCATTGTGGACCCGACTGTATGTGTACACACACATACATTCACAACAACAGTTCTAAGAGCGAGTCGCCTCATAAACCTAGACAACGTCAAAGGATACAAAGGCATAATAAAGATAATAGTGTGAAAGCGAAGAGTGGCGCAATAGCACCATTGTTGCTTCAGCTCAGAGCCCCAGCAGGCCTCGGCGAGCCATCACACAGCATACTAACATCGGCTCTTAGGATCTTGATAGTTCAGTCTGATTTTCTCAGCTTGAGAAATGAAGCTACTAGGAAAACACAAGTCAGAGAACTCAAAGCGACAGCCATGACAGACTCTCACCACAGGCTGTTTACAGAGAGAGTCCTGCCTGTCAATCCCTCATTAAGCGTAAAAACACGTCAGCCTGCCCGAAAGCCTGACACAGTCTGTCAGAGATGAAAACCCCACAGCTCAGCACAACGACCAGGGCCAGCCATTGTTGGTGAAAGTGCTGAAGCGGAGCGTTGGTGCGGCCTCTGCCTAGTAATTAGTTACATTTTACTCATCAGTTACATTCGCTGGAGGCTACTGAAGTGATGTCAGTACTGTCAAACAAGCAAGCCGGCAAAAACAGGAGGATTAATTTCAAGTATTACTAAAGTATTTCTATTGGTTTATTCATTATGGTTGTTCCTACAATGGAAAGGACAAGAATTCAAGCAGAGAAACTATTGAAAAGCTTCCATTTGTGAGAAAATACTCATTTTTTAATATTTGAAATACATGTTTTACTCTTACTCTGCTTTGCTGTTGCCCAAAGCTCTCACTTCAGACAATGTGCAATGTTCTGAATCTGATCATGTCTAAAACTTGTGCTCTAGATTCATTAGCAGTGGTGGGGGAAACTGAAAGTACTGTACTTCTAGAGCTAATATATGTATATAGCTGAAAATTTGTGCGTTTTATGGGAATTTTGGACACTTCACGCCTGTTTTCTCATCTGGATAGTTTTTTTTTTGTAATTTTTTCATGTTAAATAATATGATGTAATATGATGATCTGGACATTTTACGACATTTAGAATATTTAAAAAAAAAAATAGTAAAATATGTATTTTTAAGCGAATTATGTCAGTTATAAGGCCTTATCTCAAAACAACCAACTAACACAAGGGCACGCTTAGTACAGTTTTCCTCAGTACAGCTCATAAACTACTCGAACCATGAGGAGATAAAGAGATGCTCGGAGAGATGCAATGTCTCTGTAATATTATAAGCATTAATTATAGTAATATTACAAAATAATTCCAATCACAGTGCCCTTATTAGGTCCTTATTAAGTTAAGTTTTTTTTTTTGCCTTCTGTAGAGCAGTGGTCCAGAATCCTGGTCCTGGAGGCCCACTGTCTTTCACCTATTAGTGTTTTTCCTGCTATTAGCACACTTACCCAGCTGAGGTAAAGTGGATGTGTCAAAGCAGAGAAAAGTCAACAATGCACAGGGCAGAGGGCCTCTGGGAGGGTTGGGAACCACCTTAGAAGACTAGCATGAGTGAACGATGCTAAAGAACTGAACAGGCAGCCCACTTGGTGGGCTAAGCCCTGCCCACCACAAGCACAAAGTAGGCCAAAAACGTGACCATATATAGAGGACTGTACGATTTGTGGAGCTCATAAAGTGCTAGATGAGTGGAGTAGTGTGAGCAGTGTTTCCTCTAATGTGGATGTTGAGCTGAGCTGATTATTGATGTAACTCATGACAGTAGCAGCAGAATGAATTCAGAAGTCTACAGAACCGTCCTGTCTGCCAATTTACAGAGAAATGCATCCAATCTAATCAGGAGGTACTTAATCATGCAGCCAATGACCCAAAACACACTGCCAACACCACAACGGACTTCATCAGGAGAAAAAAAAAAGTGTAAAGGTTTAGACCGGCCAAGTCAATCACCACCCCTTAACCCAATTGATCATGCATTTCACCTCGGAAGGAAAAGTCGGACAGAAAAAAAGACTTTAAAGCAAACAGCAACTGAAAGAAGCCGCAGTGAATGAAGACAGGGAAGACGAAGGCCTCGGTTTGGTGATATCAGTTGGCCGCCAGCCTAAAGCATTCATTTCAAGCAAGGCAACTGCAACCAAATATCAGTATCAGCTTTTATCACCTTACAAAGTTTGGCCCCAACTTCCTCCCCTAAGGTCACTCTCTTTCTCATCGCTTGGTTCAGCAATGTAAACACAGCGTCGCAACTGTTGAGCTCAGAGAATAGATTGCACTTTATTTATTTATGCTGAAATATGGACTAAATCTCATAACTAACTCTCATTCTTTTACCCCTCCCTCATCCCTTTCTTCACTCAGAGCTGAAGTTAGTCCAATGACTGATCTAAGGTTCTCAAAACTGCACTGAGATATTATCATAATAATAATAATAATAAAAACAACCTCTAGACAGTCGAGGGGGTCACACACTTATTTGTTCTCCCGCCCAAAAATCCAAGAACGTGAAAGCTAGCATTTTAACTTGTAATTAATCACAGAATATAGTTGTGATTAACATGATTACTTCCTCTCTAGAGAGCCCACCCAGGTGCTCCTTCAGTCTCTTGTCATTTCAAGACTTGACTACTACAACTGCAACTGCCCTCTGGCTGGTCTTCCTATGCTCACCATCAGGGCCCCTGCAGTTGATCCAGAATGCAGCAGCACGGGTCGTCATGTCACTCCTCTGCTGCGTTCTCTTCACTGGCTTCCTGTAGCTGCTGCCAGCATCAGATTCAGAACCCCGACTCTGGCCTACAAAGCCAGGAATGGACCAGCCCCTCAGTACCTAGAGCCCTTCGAGCTTTAAGCACGGCTCAGCTTGACCCACCATCCTTTAAGATGCATGAAGGACCAGCATCCAGGCTGTCCTGGCACCGAAGTGATCGCTCCCCAACTGAAGACTCAGCTCTTTCAAGAGTACTTGGGCGAAGTGTAGTGTTGAGTATTGTGTCCTTCATACTGACTTTTGTAGTTTGTAGCGTCTAAGCTTAGAGGTATCTTCTAGATCTTGGCCAAACTTGCTTTCTGAGTGAACCGTGAAGCACTTTTGTAAGTCGCTCTGGAGAAGAACGTCTGATAAATGCCTTAAATGTAAATGTAAACCACTAATTCTTATACTTTTGCTCACCAAAAAATTGACATATAAGCTAGGTGGACCCAATAAAGTGGTAGTTGAGCTGAAGTAGTGTTTATTATATATTAAGCTTATTTTTTTTTATATATTGTTTATTTGTATTACACCCCCCCATGTGCAATTAAGAGTCAATGTGCAATTATCTGTAAATAATCTATAAATTGTGACTTTTATTATTTATATTGTGTATAAGATGGTAATTTTTCCACTTTTTGCAACTGAGTGTCTTGCTATCCCTTTGCTCCTGTGACACTGTGTATTTCCCCACTGTGGGACTACTAAAGGATTATTTTATCCTATAATGTAGAAATGGAGTTTATGAATTGATTTAAATAAATAAAATGGCACAATGAGGCAGAAATACATTTTATAACTGAAGCTAAAGGTGAACTCCGTGTCAAAGGTGCATTGAACAGTACCTTTCTGTTGGAGCTAATCAGAGTAAATCAGTGAAGTCTTAAAAGCAAAGATGTCAAAAATGTGTATTTCCATTCATCACTAGAACAGAAGGTGTAGATACTAAGGTTCTGACTAAGGTACTTAGTAAGATACTAAGGACTTCCATGTAGTTCTATATTAAGTATCAACTTCGGTTGGACTGTAGCCACCCAGCACACGGCCTGTTCACCTTACTGCCATCAGGCAGGAGGTACCGCAGCATCCAGGCCAGAACAAACCGGCTAATGGACAGTTTCTACACACAAGCCATCAGGTTCCTGAACAAGCTGTGAACCTTTCACCAACACCACTGCACTCGGACACTTTATTATTAATACTATATATATTACTGCTATGGACAACATCACTAAGTCACTTTATATAACAGGAATAGACAAACATACATATTTATATTTAGCTCCACTCTCTCTCAGACTATATCTGTCTCATAAATGTACATATCAGAGAATTTCTACAAACCCTTCTGTCTCTGTATATTCTGTATTTTGAGTATATTTTGTTTGTATTTTGTATTTATTTTAATATGTTTGGTATGTATATAGTTTTGTCCTCCTGTAGAGCATCAACCTGAGCCTCACCACAAGCATTTCAATGCATAAATGCTCTGACATGTTGCGCAAATGACAAATAAACCTGAAACTTGAAACTTGAACTTGAAACTTCATCTTTCTACTCCGGTAAAAGTGTAAAAGTACAGGTTTCAAAACTACTTGAGCTATAAGAGTAAAAGTAATGTAAGGAAAACAAATGCCAAAAGCTTAGGCTGCACCACAGGGCCCTATAGTGCACTACTCCACCTTTTAGAAACATTTTTCTAAAGTCATAATGACTATAATGTTCTATTAAAATGTTAAGGTTGAAAAATGTTGGGATGCACTAGGCTGCCTGTTTCGGCTGCAGATCTGCCCATTGAAAATGAATGCATTTTAGTATATCAGATATATTACAGGAGCATCTCTGTGCTCTACTGAGCATTAACATGTGTTTCATGGAGGGAAAATATGATGAGTAGTTGCCTATAAGTTTTATAATGGAGTAAAAAGTCAAACTTCAGAGGCATGTGATCAATAGGCTTTATTGAAATGTAAATGTGGGGCTTAGTTGGGACATTTCACTCGAGTTCTCTTGAGTCTCTGACCCGGACGTCTGCTGTGTCCTTGCTCGAGTGTGAGGGGAGGATGTGCAGGTGCGATGGATCGCTTACAAACCAATAGGGAGTCAGAATGGTGTCTGTTCATTCCAACCAATCAAATGCCCGATTTATCTGGATAAGATCTGGATTATTTATTTATTTATTTATTTATTTGCCGGAATGAAAACAAACCGAAATGAAACAGGAGAAACGAGGCTATTTGTAAAATATAAGGAGTATAAAGTGAAAGTAATTGGGTGAAAATGTAAGGAGAAGAAGTGAAAAGTCGTCTGAAAAATAATTACCCAAGTATAGCAGTGGTTGTTCATCTAATTAAACAAAAATAAAATAAAAAAAATATAAAATATAATATAATTTTTATAATATATATATATTTTATTTTTTTATATTTATAAAATAAATATAAAAAATATATATTTTATTTCGAATCAAATCAAATGACTGTTGTAAACTAATCTAGACACATAGCTCACCTGAAAAACATTTACGGAGGTGAGTAATGTGCATCCATTTATTTACTATTCGCTGATATGTCCGATGCAAGTTTACAAGTGGCCGATATTCAGGGGTACCTAAAATTTCTACTTAAGATTACGAAGTATTTGTACTTACTTACTTGTATTCGTTACTTACCTCTGCTTAAAAGACTTTGTGTGTAATTTATGTAATAAAATCATTGTAAATCTGATTTCTAAACAGTACATGCACTGAGGAACTACATTTTGGGTCAAAAACCCAAAGAAGAGTTCTCCTTTAAGAGTTAGTAAGGTTATAAGAGCCGCAGTTCTCAGAATCACCACTAAGCGGCGCACAGAGGAGGCCGCGTTCCCACCACTCGGAGAAGCAGTGGACATAGTTGTGTGTTAATGAAGAAAAAACAACAACAACAACTGATCAGTCGCCCGTGGTCGTCGTCCTGATGTTTGAGTGAAAGAATGTTCCCCGAAGACTCTGTCATGTGAACAGCAGGAGACACACACACACACACACACACACACACACACACACAATTACCGTACGCACCTCGAGAGAGGGCAGAGCGAGGTAAGCATGGCTAAAGCCAAAACGCAAACTGGGTGCTAACTTCTTCTGTTATTGTTATTAATAAATATAAGTCAGAGAGAAGCTCTTTGTGTGCACAAGGTTTCTTACAGTAAGTGAAACCACCAAACTAGACTAAACACACACCAAACTAGACTAAACACACACCAAACTAGACTAAACACACACTAAAAAGGGGCAAACACACACCAGACAGGGCCAAACACAAACCAAACTAGACTAAACACACACCTGACAGGGCCAAACACACCAAACTAGACTAAACACACACCTGACAGGGCCAAACACACCAAACTAGACTAAACACACACCAAACAGGGCCAAACACACACCTGACAGGGCCAAACACACCAAACTAGACTAAACACACTAAACAGGGCCAAACACAAACCAAACTAGACTAAACACACACCTGACAGGGCCAAACACACACCAAACTAGACTAAACACACACCTGACAGGGCCAAACACACCAAACTAGACTAAACACACACTGAACAGGGCCAAACACACCAAACTAGACTAAACACACACCAAACAGGGCCAAACACAAACCAAACTAGACTAAACACACACCTGACAGGGCCAAACACACCAAACTAGACTAAACACACACTAAACAGGGCCAAACACACACCTGACAGGGCCAAACACAAACCAAACTAGACTAAACACACACCTGAAAGGGCCAAACACACCAAACTAGACTAAACACACACCAAACAGGGCCAAACACACACCTGACAGGGCCAAACACAAACCAAACTAGACTAAACACACACCTGACAGGGCCACACACACTAAACAGGGCCAAACACACACCTGACAGGGCCAAACACACCAAACTAGACTAAATACACACTAAACAGGGCCAAACACACACCTGACAGGGCCAAACACAAACCAAACTAGACTAAACACACCAAACTAGACTAAACACACACTAAACAGGGCCAAACACACACCTGACAGGGCCAAACACAAACCAAACTAGACTAAACACACACCTGACAGGGCCAAACACACCAAACTAGACTAAACACACACCTGACAGGGCCAAACACACCAAACAGGGCCAAACACACCAAACTAAACTATACACATACCAGACAGGGCCAAACACACCAAACTAGACTAAACACACACCAAACAGGGCCAAACACAAACCAAATTAGACTAAACACACACCAGACAGGGCCAAACACACACCAGACAGGGCCAAACACACCAAACTAAACTAAACACACACCAGACATGGCCAAACACACCAAACTAGACTAAACACACACCAAAAAGGGCCAAACACACCAAACTAGACTAAACACACCAAACAGGGCCAAACACACCAAACTAGACTAAACACACACCAGACAGGGCCAAACACACCAACCTAGACTAAACACACACCAAACAGGGCCAAACACAAACCAAACTAGACTAAACACACACCAGACAGGGCCAAACACACCAAACTAGACTAAACACACACCAAACAGGGCCAAACACACCAAACTAGACTAAACACACACCAAACTAGACTAAACACACACCAGACAGGACTAATATATAAATGATTATTTGCCCCATATATATATATATATATATACAGTGGGGAGAACAAGTATTTGATACACTGCTGATTTTTCAGGTTTTCCCACTTGCAAAGCATGTAGAAGACTGTAATTTTTATCATAGGTACTCTTCAACTGTGAGTGATGGAATCTAAAACAAAAATCCAGAAAAATACATTGTATGATTTTTAAATAATTAATTTCCATTTTATTGTGGGAAATAAGTATTTGATACACCAGAAAAAGAAACTTAATATTTGGTACAGAAACCTTTGTTTGCAATTACAGAGATGAGACGTTTCCTGTAGTTCTTGACAAGGTTTGCACACACTGCAGCAGGGATTTTGGCCCACTCCTCCATACAGATCTCCTCCAGAGCCTTCAGGTTTCGTGGCTGTCGCTGGGCCACACGGACTTTAAGCTCCCTCCAAAGATTTTCTATTGGATTCAGGTCTGGAGACTGGCTAGGCCACTCCAGGACCTTAAGATGTTTCCTACGGAGCCACTCTTTAGTTGCCCTGGCTGTGTGTTTTGGGTCGTCATCATGCTGGAAGACCCAGCCACGACCCATCTTCAGTGCTCTTACTGAGGGAAGGAGGTTGTTGGCCAAAATCTCACGATACATGGCCCCATCCATCCTTCCCACAATATGGTGCAGTCGTCCTGTCCCCTTTGCAGAAAAGCATCCCCAAAGAATGATGTTTCCACCGCCATGCTTCACGGTTGGGATGGTGTTCTTGGGGTTGTACTCATCATTCTTCTTCCTCCAAACATGACGAGTGGAGTTTAAACCAAAAAGTTCTATTTTTGTCTCATCAGACCACATGACCTTCTCCCATTCCTCCTCTGGATCATTCAGATGGTCATTTGCAAACTTCAGACGGGCTTTGACATGCGTTGGCTTGAGGAAGGGCACCTTGCGTGCACTGCAGGATTTTAATCCTTGACGGCGTAGAGTGTTACTGATTGTTTTCTTTGAGACTGTGGTCCCAGCTCTATTCAGGTCATTGACCAGGTCCTGCCGTGTAATTCTGGGCTCATTCCTCACCTTCCTCAAGATCATTGATGCTCCACGAGGTGAGATCTTGCATGGCGCCCCAGACCGAGGGAGATTATCCGTTATTTTGCATTTCTTCCATTTTCTAATAATTGCACCAACAGTTGTTGCCTTCTCACCAAGCTGCTTGCCTATTGTCCTGTAGCCCATCCCAGCCTTGTGCAGGTCTACAATTTTATCCCTGATGTCCCTGAAAGCTCTCTGGTCTTGGGCATTGTGGAGATGCTGGAGTCTGACTGATTGAGTGTGTGGACAGGTGTCTTTTATACAGGTAACGAGTTCAAACAGGTGCAGTTAATACAGGTAATGAGTGGAGAACAGGAGGGCTTCTTAAAGAAGAAGTAACATGTCTGTGAGAGCCAAAATTCTTACTGGTTGATAGATGATCAAATACTTATTTCCCACAATAAAATGGAAATTAATTATTTAAAAATCATACAATGTATTTTTCTGGATTTTTGTTTTAGATTCCATCACTCACAGTTGAAGAGTACCTATGATAAAAATTACAGTCTTCTACATGCTTTGCAAGTGGGAAAACCTGAAAAATCAGCAGTGTATCAAATACTTGTTCTCCTCACTGTATATAACAGGGCCAAACACACCAAACTAGACTAAACACACACCAAACAGGGCCAAACACACACCAGACAGGGCCAAACACACCAAACTAAACTAAACACACACCAGACATGGCCAAACACACCAAACTAGACTAAACACACACCAAAAAGGGCCAAACACACCAAACTAGACTAAACACACCAAACAGGGCCAAACACACCAAACTAGACTAAACACACACCAAACAGGGCCAAACACAAACCAAACTAGACTAAACACACATCAGACAGGGCCAAACACACCAAACTAGACTAAACACACACTAAACAGGGCCAAACACACCAAACTAGACTAAACACACACCAAACTAGACTAAACACACACCTGACAGGGCCAAACACACCAAACTAGACTAAACACACACCAGACAGGACTAATATATAAATGATTATTTGCCCCATATATATATATATATATATATATAGAGGGTGGTCTTGGAAATGTGCACAGTACTGTAGAAATGTGACAAGCTGGTTCTTAAAAAAAATACACTGACAGATGCAGTTAGGAACTTTGACTGACGGTATGTGATGATGATTATTATTATTATTATTTTTTTTTTAGTGGAGTATTATGGCAGTGTAATGCACCTGTTTACACAAACACTAGCTTGAATGCTAATGCCTCAGTCACCACACGTGATGGATTTTTATACATCTAATACTTGGCCAGTGGTCTTTCTTTCTGATGCTGTTTGTTGTTGTTTTTTCACCTTGGCATTAACAGCCTGCCAGAATCACTTGACTGGCTTCATTAATTGTAACAGAAAGAATTTGCCATTAAGGCCTTAGCAATCGGGCTGCTTGCGAGAGTCCGTGCTGGAGAAATACATTAACATCAGATCCATTTTTGATCTTCTGTAATGGAGTTGTTTTCTGCACTGTTTGGTGCTAATATCAATATACAGCGGGTCAAAAGTTGATTGAAGGTTTTTCATAAGCTCAAAGACACGTGGAGGAAGAAAAAGCACTTTCATGCTTAAAAGGTTGCAGTTAGTATTTCAGACAAATGTTAACAGTGAGGTGGACTGTTGTACATTTATTTACAGAATAAATCAAATCGCTATTTAAAGAAATTAAATAGGTATTTGGTCTGACAGGAACTTTTTTTCCCTGTCTGCTATTCATGATTTTGCCTGCACTAGAAGCCATGTGGCTCGGCCCGCTCATTACCTCCGCCAGTATGCTCAGCTTGGAACTCTGTAACTTGTGTTAAATAGTGTGAATTGCTCATAAAGCTCAATCTGTAGAAGACAAACTGTGTTTTTGACGTTTGTTAAAAAGTTGTAATTTCTGGGACGCAGGCAATCTGTCGTCTTGGTTGACAAAGTGAGTCTTTGCAGGAAATAATAAAATGACTCATTTTGGCCTCTGCATTTAGTGTGCCATCAGGGGTGGGCAATATACAGTGCTATACTTATTACAGGCATTAAAAAATATTTTGCAGTACATAATTTTTCAATATTTATAATTTTTTTGATGTCTGATAAACTGGAATTAACGTAAACAACCAATGAAGGAATATTAAACACAAAGAACCACAGTACAAATCAACAAATGTAACACCTTTGCCAGTTAAACAGGTCTAATTACACTCTCTTTGCTATGAAAAATATTTTTGGTCAGTTAGTCTTAAAGTACTGTGAATATCTGATATGTTCAGAAATGCGTATTATGGCGTAATGTGATTTCAGTGATCATTATAACGGTAATTATTGTTATTATACCATACACCCAAGCCCCTCTAAACAAAAAGGGCTCTATATAGCATCAGTTAATCAGTTAATTCTTTGGGTTTTCATGGTTCTATTAATCAGTATAGAAATCTCATGCCTTTCTTTTTAGGCTTTAATTTTAGTTCATATTTTTTGCACAGAACTATGCTTCTGCAAGCTTATTTCTTTGTGAGGTTTAGGTTGGCAACCAAAGGGTTTCATTTCGTGCCAAATGGAAAAGTGTCTAGTCAGTTTTTTTTTTTTTGTGGTGTTTAGGTAAATGCAGCCAATTTGTTAGGCCTTCAGAAGCAGGACAGAAGTCTGTTGCAAGCTTTAGATCACGTGAATGCAGTGTCGTTTACAAACCTCAGATGTTCATGTTTAATCTAGAATGCTCAAGAACGTGCCGGTGCATTTCCATTAACGTACTGCTGGAATCAGAAAGTGCAGAACTGAGGATTATCGTAAAGCTATTTTGTCTGATTCTTTGGAAAGAGTTCTGAGACGTGTGGCGCAAACTGAAGGCCTGGGTGTTCTGTCCACAACGATTGCCTTTCCTAAAGAACCCTGGAGGAACCGACTTTGTGTTAATGGTTATATACACACGTTTGAGCCATGATAAAGTGTGCTTGGGTGTAAGAGTCTTGGGGCCTCTATTTTAAAATGGTGGCCATGCGTGGAGGTGCTGTAGATAAGGCTGAGAGCAAAGCAGCGTGCAGAACGTAAGCATTTTCTCAGTGTTAAATTCCAGCATCTTAAATTGGATTTTTTGCAGGGTTTTTTTATGGTCCGGGTAGTTATTTTATTATTTTAAACCGAATGACTCATCTATCTTAACTACTTGTTTTACTGCTCCGTAATTATGCAGTATGAAGCCGCTTCGGTGAGTTCAACTTCTGACACTTGGGGATGCGATTCTGAATATCGAGGCAATCCTTGTAATTAGCATCTGTCTCCCAGTGAAATATGAACTTAGTCTCCCTTATTAAATATATCTCTACCTGTGTGATACACAGCTGCATTTTTCACTTTCCGTTCTGCTCTCCATTTCCTCTCCTAGAGCAATGAAGTGTGAAAGCCTCCATCCTGCAGAACTCCTGGGATGCCTGACCCTGCTACACATAAACGTGCGTCCCCACACACACATTGGCTACCCCACCCTCCCCATAGAGGCTTTGGAAGGGCAGCTGAAGTAATAGGGTAATCTATTACACCGTCTCTTCCTCTCTACCTCCCTCTTGCACATTCTCTCTCTCTCTCTCTCGCTCTCTCTCTCTCGCCCTCCCTCCCTCCTGCACTCTTTCTCCTTGTTCTCCCCGTCTCATTCCCTCGCTCCTGTCTCAGCACTTCGTGCGGGCGAATGAAGAGAAGAGTTTAACTAAGCACATTCGCTCAGGGTGCCTGCAGCTCCCAGCACTTTGTCAATTAAAGCCCCTCAACATACCATCACAAACTCACTCACACACTCGCGTGCACACTAATGGTCACATATGCATTTCATCTGCACCAACACAGTCCCACACTCACTCACTCACATTAGCCTTACATATCGCCACCTCACCCGACCTATGCACTCTACACAAAAGGTACAAAAGTACCTTATTAGGTCTTGGTTTCTTCTGTTTGAACCTTTTAATTATTTAGGTTCTGTAAACAGAGATTTCCCCTCCCTCCCTTTTTGAACATGTTTTCGTACACATGAGCATGCTAGCCCTGTATGGGGCCACACACCTCATTAAGAGAGCCATTAAAACACATTGAAGAGGGAAGAAAACACAGAGGCTTAATCCCAAATTACACACTACTCCCTATGTAGTGTACTAAGCAGATCACAAAATTCCAGATTCTAAATCTGAATAGTGCATTATAGGTTTGTAACTGTATTTACATTTACACAAAGCAGCTCTACAGAAATAGGACAAGAAAGTAACACATGATAAAACATGAACCCCTCCGGTGAGCGAGCCAGAGGCAACAGTGGCAAGGAAAAACTCCCTAAGGGCTGGAGGACGAAACCGTGGGAGGAACCAAGACTTACAAGGGGGACCTATCTTCCTCTGGTCCGAACTACTACTAAATTATTAATAGAAAGTCACTGTACCACCACATAAGCCTTAATGTTCTTTTGCTCTGTTATGCTGATATAATCATAATGCAGTATAACTAATATAATCATAATAGAGAACGGTAGGAATAATGATGATTAGTGATGGTGGTAATAATAAGGGGAGGGGTGGGGCAGCTGGTCTGGGATGGAATCTAGTGCTGTCTGCATGTAGACATTGTAGTTTTATGACTTCACTATATAGGGAGTAAGGAAAAGCTGAATCTCCCCAAATCTCCACCATGGAGTAAAAAAAAAACTGTGTTTTTGCATGGATTTGAGGCCAAACTGCAGACAAAACCTCCATCGAAAGGCTTTTTAGGGAAAAGCAGTTATTGTGTCCCTCCAAATGACCCATTTTTGCCACCTTTACTTAATAAGTGTCCTCCCTTTTTTTAAATAATTGTTTGAAGCAGTGTGGGAACATTGCTACAGTATGTACCCTTCACTCTCCAGTCCCTACCGGGGGGAAACAAAAGACAAAATAAACACTCAGTTTTGAGTTTGTGGTTTATGTGACATCTAAATCATAACATTTACATATAGTTGCCCATTCAGCCTACAGCCATTTAGGGTGTCAGTTCTGAAAAAGAAACCTATGAGCTCTTTAACGATGATCAGAGAAAGCTTGTGGACAGTTTCACAGGTCTGAGAACACTTTTAAAAAAGGCCAAAAGAGTTACATTTGGTATGAATGCGTTCATTTCCTTAAATCCATTTCTAATTCTCTCAGTTCTTCCGTTTAATGATGCAAACTGGGAGGAGTCATCACTCACTGTGTTCTCTTACTTTGCCAGGGGTTGTGTGTTTAAAGATGTGCTAATAGCTTCAGTGTCCCATACATCAGAAGACGCACAAGCACTTCAAAAAGCTGTACCAAGTCGCCTCAGGCCTGAGTCCTTGCTAAGTTAGCACTGACCAATCATTTGAGAGAAGAATGCTGTTGAATAAGAATTCAAGGACACAGGAAAAAGTTTAGAGTTTCCCACCAGCTACGTCGTGACCCAACTAAGTGCATTCCCTTAGGTATTCAGATTAGTAAATGAACTTACTTGCTCTGCCCCCTGGGGCAGGCTGATCTGATGCAGAGGGTTGCATCAGCGTTCGCTCAGGATTTAGCAGAGACTTGGTAATGTTTGTTTTTTCTAAAGAGTGAAATTCTGTCCCACTAAAGTGTTCTGAAAAGTCTGCACTTTGAGAAAGTCTTTAGGGGGACTCCGTAAGGAGGCAGAACAGGACTTACAGGGCTCTGCATGTGCTTGATTAAAGCTAACCACAGATACACAGCCTTCCTAACAGCCACTGTCTCAGTGCATTCCTAGCCACCTAACAGCTGTGTAGAAAGATTTCAGGGCTGGCTTGCACCAGGGAGCTGCTTGAAATTTCTGCATGAATGAGTGTTTTAGAGTGTTTTAGAGGTCTGATGTAAAGTGGTGTATTAAAGAGAAGCATACACAGCCATGGAAAACACAGAATATTGTTTATTAAAATCACCAGCGAATCTTGCACATGGGTGAGTGGCACATCAGAGGGTGAGTGGTGTGGACATTTAGCTATATATTATATATATATATATATATATAGTGTAAACATTGCCACAGTTTCAAAATGTTCCCTTCCCTCACCATTCCCTGCTGAAAAGGTTCAGGTGACCTGACAGAATCAACACATTTACAGATAGTTGCCCATTCAGCCTACAGTTATAAGAATGCTGTCAGTTCTGAAAAGGAACTGTATGAGCTTTTTAACGATGATCCGAGAAAGCTTGTAGATAGTTTCAGTCCACAGTCCAAATACATTTCAGTCTGCGAGTTGGTATGGAAACCTCTTGTGAATGTTTAATAAATGAAAAGCTGTGCAGGTCCTGTGTGAGGTCCCTTTGAAAAGAGGCCAAAGGACATTTCTTGGTTTAGTAATGTGCAAACCTGTACTTTATACACTAACCTACATTCCAGCCCACATGCCTCTGGTGCCACCTGCCCCTGGATAGCAATATTGTGAATAAGTAATAGCTTTATAATAAATGCTACCAGTTGCAGTGTCTCACAGTGGGTTGGACATGTGATCCCTCCAAATGGAAAGACATTTTAAGGTGCCTTCCTGTTGTTTAAACTGTGCCCAAAAAGCAAGGTTTCTTGCGCAAAACCACATGAGATGAGATTTGAGTGGGAACCTTTTTAGGGTTTAAATAGGAAGAGCTCTTAAATTATGTGAAGGTTTCTTGAGGCTTTTAAGTATTATTTACATTTTACATAGTGGTTGTTCTATGGCATTGCCTACATATACTGTGTATAGTTTTTTTTTTACTAAATAATTGTTACTGAGAATATTAGATTCTATTCCAGCAAAAGACTTACATATAAGAGAACATCTGACCCAGTGATGAAGGAACTGACAACTTGCGTTGTGGACAAAATTCTGAAATTCTAAGAGCCACCAAGTTGTAATTTTTCGCTGGTATGCTGCTGAACAACTAACACTTTTAAAGTCTGAATAAACCGCAAAGCATTCCAAGGGCAAAGCTGACATATTTGACATGCCGTCTCACTGCTTTCGTGGATTGTCTGCTTCATTCCTTGATAAAGCTGTTTGCAGTTGGTTCTTTGAGTATATCACTGGACAGAGACTGTAACAGTCATTTCTTTTTAAGTGGGGTTCCTCTGCGTTGTAGTCTGGGCCCCATTGGATTGTTGATTATATATACATTGTTTCTGTAACCTTTCTGTAATCAAATTATACACTACATTACTGTGCTATGTTGAAAAAGTTACTGGCAATGGAAAAACTAAAGATGTATGAAGACGGCACTTAATGTATAATGTGGTTCCCATGTTTTGCAAATTCTTAGATAGAAGTTTTTATATTTCCACCAATATTGAGTGTTATTTGTTACACACAATGGAAAAATTTAATGTTTAGATTTCAGGGTGTTTGGTGTTGCACCAATACCGTATCAGTATCAGTGCTTATCCTGGCTTACTGACTCCCTACATTAAAATTTTTTTTTTATATACATAGATCATTTTTGTTTGCCTACCTTATTTAAAAAAAAAAACAAAAAAAAAAACCAACAACAGATTGAACAACTTGTAAAACCCAGTCATTAAACATATAATTGATGGAACATCATGTGGTGTTTTTTGGTTCTAAACCAAAAGTTGAGTTTAAGGAACTTGTTTAGGCCACACAGTTTAGTACCTTTTTACATATAGAGAGACGTGTACTTGAATATGAAATTGCTGCAGAAGCACTTTGTTTCTAAACTGGCTTTTTTTCACTGTTTGGTGAAGCTTAGCAAGATTAGGCCTCCCTACTTGCATGTGTTTCTGCATTGTAGCAATTTTTTTATTTTGTCAAAGCTCTGAAGCTTTTCAAATGAGCAGTTACTCAACCAGTAAATGCTGTTCTTCCAAGCTTATTAGATCATTTTTGGGATCAGATATAAAAAATAACCCTTACAACCTATAAAAAGCACAACACCATAACACGATTATTTAAGTAAAGAGTTGGTATCGGTACTAGGTATCGGAGCATCTCAGCATCGGAAAGGAAAAATTGGTATCGGAGCATCCCTAGTATTTTGTAACAAAAATGACAAAGTACACAAAAATATTTTTAGTTTACATAAAAATGAAGCAAGAAAGATCAGACATCTGATTCTTAAACCCCACAATTGTTTGCATAATGCTCACACTGTGAGCCTGACCCAGTTATTAGGCTTTTGCACAGTACTGGGAAGTGGGAAGCCATTCGTCACTAGGGTAACAGCTGTTTTCTCCTTCTGAGGATTTTAGGAGTAAACACTAGAAAGTATTTTTCATGGGCCATTAGAGGCTTGTGCCCATGACCCTGGATTTGTTAAATGCATCTTTGCTGCTCATTATTCAGTGACCTTCTTAAAGTTTAACGTGCAAGATGACCCTGTGCCTGAACTATGAGCGTAAAGTCGGATGTGAATTCCATTAATTATTTGTTTATTTATTTTTTTAACATTTGAGGACGAACAAAGTTTATCTGAGAAGAAAACTTTACCAAGTAGTTATGCTAGACTGCAATACCCTACAGAGAATAGTGAGGACAGCTGAGTAGATCATGGGGGTCTCTCCCCCTCCTCTGTCACAGACATTCACACCACACGCTGCACCCGTAAGGCCATCAGCATTGCCAAGGACCCCCCTCATCCCTCACATTGCCTTTTTTCGCTGCTGCTGTCTGGCAGAAGGTACAGGTGCGATAACTTTGTCCCACAAGCAGTCAGACTTTTAAACAACAGAGACTGAACTAACCCCCCCCAACCCCCACGACCCATAGCATTTTAATCTGTCTGCATTCTATTCATTTTGTTTAGATATTATATACCTCAGTACCTGTGTTTCACATATTGTCACAGCACGTTAAATATGCACCTTATAATCACTACCTCTACTGAGTAATGAGTCGTAGTTCTTGTTTTGTTCCATGTTGCTCCTTTTTGTTCTGGAAAAATGCAATTTCATTTCACTGTCTACTTGTACACAGCTGAAATGACAATAAACGCCACTTGGCTTGGCTAGCACATTCTTGCAAACCAGGCCACATAAGCATTGATTTCATGCTTTTAGGCAGTAACTGCCTTTTCTAGGCCTAGCCACAGACGTGTTAATTTCACTTCCACAGGGATTAAACACCTCATTGTTTGCACACAGGGTACGTTAGAGACAGAGAAAGGTGCACACCACCAAATGGATTTGAAATGAAGCAATCAAAATGTGAACTGCAGCTTTAATTCAAGGTTTTTTTCCCCCCAAAGTATCTCCATTTTTTTTAACAGCCTCAAAAGTAATTGAACAACTGACTGACTGATCACAGAGTTCTTTCCTTTTTTTCAGTGAATCAAGGCAAGAATGCTTATGAGGAGTTATGAGAAACCAAAGCCAAAGTCTACAAATCTAGAGATGCCTTCATGAATTCAAACACAGTTTCCTTCAAGATGCAAAAATCACTGGTAAAACCCAAGAACAGAAAGACAACATTAACAATAATCAGAAACCTTTAAAAGTCTGTCCAGTTCTGAAACCAGATTTTTCATACAGTTGAAACCAAGATTAACTTGTGTAGGGAGAAGGAAAGGACCGGTTTGACATTTGACACATACCACACCATCTGTCAAACATGGTGGAGGCACTGTTATAGCATGGGCATGTATTCCAGTGGAACTGGGTCACTGGTGTTTATTGATGATGATGCAGGTATAGAAGTAGCAGGATGGTTTCTGAAGTGTATATAATTCAGACAAATGCTGCAAAACAGATAGGATGATGCCTCGCTGTTCAGGTGGAAAATGCCCCAGAACATACTGGGAATGCTACCCAGGAGCTTTTTAAGGCCTCCTGACCTCAACACTAGTGTTCATATTGTAACTGGTGTGATTGAACCTTTGTTTTGGACGTACAAATCAGCAATAGTCATCTCTGTCGCAGTCATGGCTTTTGAAAAAATAATAAAACTGCAAACCCCCTGCCTATAAATTATAAACCCTTGGGAGATCCCACTTTGAGAACCATGGCTTTAAAAGGAACCAAAAAGGGTTATCTTGTAGTATCACTTCAAAACATTATTCGAAGAGTGCAGCTGGACAGGGGTGAGATTAGGGAAGAGGAGCTCAGTTGTGGGAAGTCTGATCGTCTTCCCCAGATTATTCTTTCTGTTTCCTCCTCCTCTGTAAACACCCCCCCCCCCCCCCGTGCTCTCCTTTATTTAGCCGTCTCCCCCTATTCATCTCTCGTAGGGAATCCAACAGACATGCAGAGAGAGAGAGAGAGAGCTGACTCGTGCGTCTAGAATCAATCAGATGTTTCTCCTCTCACTCATTCTGATTCGCTGTTAGCTCTTAGAAGCAAACGTAGGCTCTCTCTCTCCCTCCCTCCCTCTTTCCCCTCTCTCTCCTTCTCTCTCTCTCTGCTCTCTCTCTCCCTGCTCTCTCTCTCTCTCTCCCTCATTCATTTTGTCCAGCGCTGGAATCGCAGCAGTGCTTCCTGCTTTCCTCTCCTCTCCTCCGCTCCTCCACTATTCATCCTCCTCTTCTCCTCCTCTGTGATCTGGGTTTCTCCTCTCAGCGTCTCTGCGTTTCAGTCTTCTTCATATCACTTGGAATGTGGCACTCTTTGGCTTTGACTCTGTTTGGAATCTCTGCTCTGGTCCAGGGTAGGTTTCTTTACTCTCTCTCTCTCTCTCTGTCTGTGTGTGTGTGTGTGTGTGTGTGTGTGTGAGAGACTCAACGAGAGTGTATTAGTGATGGAAGGTAAGGAACAGTGAGGAATAGTGAACAGAACCGGCTGTTTTTCCCTCTCTTGGTGACAGTGTTGCTGTTAGACCTGTTTGCTGAAAGTGCTGCACTGCCTTTACTGTAAAAAGGAAAGATACAGATAGAGATAGAGAGAGAGAGAGAGAGAGAGAGAGAGACCAGCATGGTTTAGCAGTGAAGCGCTGAAAGCTGCAATCATAAATTTCTCCCCCTCCCCATTTTCCCCCTGTCTCTTGCTCTCTCTCTCTCTTTTACTGTCTCTCTTACTCACTTTCTCTCTCACTCTGTCTCTCACTTTCTTTATACTTTACTGTTCTTTGCTTTCATCCACCCAAATCCATAAATAAACAGACAGGACCAGCTGTACCGGGTAATGTGGGAGAGAGAGACAGACAGACAGAGAGAGAGTGAGTGTGTGAGTGAGAGTCACTGTCATCCGAGCACAGATCTGCTCTTCAATCCGGCACCCTTGTTATGTTATTATGGACATGTTGCTGCAGTAGAGTGAAGAGGCTGTGTGTGTGTGTGTGTGTGTGTGTGTGTGTGTGTGTGTGTGTGTGTGTGTGTGTGTGAAAGAAGGGGGGGGACAGTAAGTGCATGCCTCTGTGTGCCCTGTATGTGCTTATGGGTATTCTCGGTCCCTTGCTTGCTCTAGGTGTCCCTTGTCTTTCTCTCTGTGTTGAACTTTCACTGCAGCTGTCACCCTCCCACCGATTCATAAGCACTTGTGTATTCCACGGGTTGATACACTCATACGGTGTCCTGCTGCGATATGTCATTTCACTGTACTGTCAGATATTCTGAAATATGATGATGATGATGATGTGTTTACACACACAGCAGAGCAAATTTAACAATAACAAAGTTCCCTCCCTCTCTCTTTTGTTTTTTCTTTTTCTTAATTTTTTCCTCGGAGCGACAGAAAAGGCCCGAGTCCTGTCAGCCTCAGGCAGTCATTTGTCAGACGATTGGGTTTGGCAGTTACAGAGTTCAGAGTTATTTATTTTGCACAATGTCGGCAGCCTAAGACTCTATCAGATGATGAGGATGAGGAGCTGTTCAGTCTTATAAAGGCACACACAGGTTCTGCTGAGGGTAGAAGGCATGACCTCCCTGTCAGCATTATTATTTTAACACCAATGGCTTCATCAATTGTGTCTTTCTGATGTAGCTTTTGGCTCTCTTTGTCAGTGCTGTTCTTTAATATTTCGTCATTTTAATGATCCCTGACATTATTATTGAATTGGATTGAAAGGAATTTACTAATTTGTCTTGTATGTGTGTTTGTTTTTGTATAATTAAGCAGAAATAAGCTCTCGAACAGACTCCAAACAAGAGAATCCAAACGGTCCTACAGGAGTAATAAAATTGTGAATATGACGTCCAATTTTAAAATTAAAAACTCTCCAACTCTCCAATTATGTGTACCATTAGACTTCCTGTTCATCTTAATACTGTTTGAGAAAGCAACTGAATCCCTCAATAAGAACATTTCTTAATTAATTACATAAAAATGGTTGCTGTAAAAAAACAAAAACAAATTTATTTTAAACAAATAATTTCCCCTAATGGACACACACACACCCTGTAATGAGGCAAGGTACTCTTGGTGGACTTTGTTGCATATACAGTGGGGAGAACAAGTATTTGATACACTGCTGATTTTTCAGGTTTTCCCACTTGCAAAGCATGTAGAAGACTGTAATTTTTATCATAGGTACTCTTCAACTGTGAGTGATGGAATCTAAAACAAAAATCCAGAAAAATACATTGTATGATTTTTAAATAATTAATTTCCATTTTATTGGGGGAAATAAGTATTTGATCGTCTATCAACCAGTAAGAATTTTGGCTCTCACAGACATGTTACTTCTTCTTTAAGAAGCCCTCCTGTTCTCCACTCATTACCTGTATTAACTGCACCTGTTTGAACTCGTTACCTGTATAAAAGACACCTGTCCACACACTCAATCAGTCAGACTCCAGCATCTCCACAATGCCCAAGACCAGAGAGCTTTGTAAGGACATCAGGGATAAAATTGTAGACCTGCACAAGGCTGGGATGGGCTACAGGACAATAGGCAAGCAGCTTGGTGAGAAGGCAACAACTGTTGGTGCAATTATTAGAAAATGGAAGAAATGCAAAATAACGGATAATCTCCCTCGGTCTGGGGCGCCATGCAAGATCTCACCTCGTGGAGCATCAATGATCTTGAGGAAGGTGAGGAATGAGCCCAGAATTACACGGCAGGACCTGGTCAATGACCTGAATAGAGCTGGGACCACAGTCTCAAAGAAAACAATCAGTAACACTGTACGCCGTCAAGGATTAAAATCCTGCAGTGCACGCAAGGTGCCCTTCCTCAAGCCAATGCATGTCAAAGCCCGTCTGAAGTTTGCAAATGACCATCTGAATGATCCAGAGGAGGAATGGGAGAAGGTCATGTGGTCTGATGAGACAAAAATAGAACTTTTTGGTTTAAACTCCACTCGTCATGTTTGGAGGAAGAAGAATGATGAGTACAACCCCAAGAACACCATCCCAACCGTGAAGCATGGCGGTGGAAACATCATTCTTTGGGGATGCTTTTCTGCAAAGGTGACAGGACGACTGCACCGTATTGTGGGAAGGATGGATGGGGCCATGTATCGTGAGATTTTGGCCAACAACCTCCTTCCCTCAGTAAGAGCACTGAAGATGGGTCGTGGCTGGGTCTTCCAGCATGATAACGACCCAAAACACACAGCCAGGGCAACTAAAGAGTGGCTCCGTAGGAAACATCTTAAGGTCCTGGAGTGGCCTAGCCAGTCTCCAGACCTGAATCCAATAGAAAATCTTTGGAGGGAGCTTAAAGTCCGTGTGGCCCAGCGACAGCCACGAAACCTGAAGGCTCTGGAGGAGATCTGTATGGAGGAGTGGGCCAAAATCCCTGCTGCAGTGTGTGCAAACCTTGTCAAGAACTACAGGAAACGTCTCATCTCTGTAATTGCAAACAAAGGTTTCTGTACCAAATATGAAGTTTCTTTTTCTGGTGTATCAAATACTTATTTCCCCCAATAAAATGGAAATTAATTATTTAAAAATCATACAATGTATTTTTCTGGATTTTTGTTTTAGATTCCATCACTCACAGTTGAAGAGTACCTATGATAAAAATTACAGTCTTCTACATGCTTTGCAAGTGGGAAAACCTGAAAAATCAGCAGTGTATCAAATACTTGTTCTCCCCACTGTACTTGCCAGCTTTTAAAATCTTTATTTGTTTGTTTGTTCGTTTTTTCCCCATTAAATGAACAGCAGACAAATGTAGAATTCTGGAAAATCTAAAACTGTTCGTAGGTAAATACTTCATGTTGTAACAAGCAATTAAACTCTGGTTTACATGACTCGAATAAACACATTTATTAAAAATAGTGGATCCTTCAACGTGTTCATTTGATTTGAATAGACACAGCTAGCTCGATTGCTTGTTCCCACATTAAGTAGTATTTTAGGTTGAGTGGACGTTGAAGTTGGCACCCCTGTACAGAAAGGTCGGAGTGTTTTTTGAAGGTGACTCTTAGGTGGTTTTGATTTGCTGAGACTTTTGTGCTCTTGTCAGCTGTAGTGCACGCTGTCATCAAAAAAAACAAAAAAACATCTCATGTGCAATCAGTTTAACTCAAATAAGTACCGTTGTCGGTACATAGTTACACACTGTACAACTAGCAATGAAACGCTGCTCCAATGCACCAAGTTGTTTTTTTTAGCCTTCCCGTCTTTACACTTAAGGAAGGCCATCAAATACAATTAAAATGAAATTCATGTAAATATTTCAAATATTCTATTTTTAACTTAATTATATTAAATTACTAAGAGTTAAAAAGGGAGGATTTTGAATTGTGGTAAAAATAGACACTCGATGGCGGGTTGAACTGCTTTAGGGTGTTTTTTGAGCTATGTAGAAAGTCTGGGGGAGGGGGATGCATGCACACATTCGCTGCCTTTTGTCTGCCTCTTAATTTATTATTATTATTTTTTTTCCCCCTCCTAGTTTTTGCCAACACATGTCACTGTGAGGAAGCTTTCCAAGCAGCCCAGACCACAAAAACCACCCAACGCAGTTATGATTATTTCTCTCCAAGTCATCTTTTTAAATATCAACAGGTTACATTTACAGCCCCTTACCTGAACCCTTAAACCCTAACCCCCCACCCAGAGAACTACAGAACAACAAGCTATCTGGCTGACTGTTTGGCTATGTCCTGATGATCTGCTCGGAGACCCGTACTTCCCTTTTTGATCAGGCTCGTCCAGCAATCTATTAGAAACAGCACCCTGCATTGTTAGGTCAAATCTAGGCTAAACATCATGAAACCTGTTTGAAACCTCTCCTGAAGCTGTTAGCATTGGGTAAATAGCACAAGGCCCCGCTCTCGTGGTTGCTCATATTTACATGTCAACAAACCGCAAATATGCCGCTCTCCAGACCTGAGCCTGGGGCATGTAACCTTCGCTAAAGCACATGATTAATGTTTTACTCCAATCTGCCGCACGCCATGAGAATTCACAACAGCAGGCCTCTGCTCCTGGTTAGCATTTAAGCCAATCAGTAGTGGATGAAAGATGAATGCCGGTGTCACCCGTTCCAACTTCATGGCTTTCTCATTCGCCTGTTGCTTCATGCTTTTTTGCAGACGGTGCCCTTTTACAATCGATATGGAATTTTATTTATTTATTTATTATTATTTATTTTTTTTAAAGGGTGGGTGTTCAGAACAGCAGCGTATTTCATCCTCATCTAGTATTCTCCTCCCTGCTCTCTGCCTCTTTTATCTGCTTCCTGGTCTTTGACATCACATTCGCCCCCTGGTCGTCAGCTGTAAATGTATGATATGGGTTTTTTTTTTGTTTGTTTGTTTTTTTTTTAATCTGTTGATTGATATTCTTGGCCTTTTTTCCTGTTTGAAAAAGCCTCTGCCTGGAAAAGCAGTCTCCAGTTTGGAATATTTGGTAAATCCGAACCACTGCTGGTTCAGCCTTGCCATTTGAAAGACACAAAAAAGGGCTTTCCTTAATTAAGGGTTTTTTTTCAGGGTTGACTGGCATTGCCCAAATGGCTTTTGGCATAGCTTATAACATTGAGCTTATTCAAACACCGGCTGAATCATCATGCATCATCTTACCTGCTCTGCTCTCCTTTAATCCTCTCTGTACACACTCCCATGGTTAATGTGTTTAGTGTCTGCCTTCCGACACTGACTGTTAGGGTTTAAAAGTCTTGAAATAGTGTACATGTCTAATACTATTCATGTATGATGTATACATCAAATGGAAATACAAAGTCTCCCATAAGTCTTAGTTTTCCCCGTTTGTCTCCCAATTTGGTATCATCAATTAATCCTCCCATATTCATCTCTTAGACTCGATAAAAACATAAACTTAAAAAAACTTGAATTATCTTCATCTTAAAACAGAAAGCTTCCAGTCCTTACACTCCTTTCCAGGTTTAAAATGGAAAAAAAAATAAACATTTATATTTAGAAATAAATGCTTGAGTAAGGCGATGGAGATAAAACGATGGAAATGGAGTAAACGTATCTGAACAGATCAACGTATTCACATAAGCAGAAAGAGAGAGAGAAAGAAAGGCAAGGTGCGAGGTGAAAGCACCCTTCCCTTAAACTAACAGACTAGGTCAAAGCAATTACACCATTATGCAAATCATATGCAAAACAAAAAGATCAAATGCATGACTTCTCATTCGGTGTAATAAAATCAAAGATATTCATGCTGCTGTGATTGGTCTTAAAAGCATATCATAACTTAATACCAATGACAAGGTCTAAAACATTAGTCAAGTCAGGTCAAGAGGCTTTTATTGGCATTCTATCTGAGTACAGATACACAGTGGACCGAAATGACATTCCTCCAGGGCCATGGTGCATCTTAAATACGATAAATTCAACAGACATACCACACAGTAAAGAGATAGGACAGGACAGTGCAGCACCGACACAGTACTCAGTACTCATTATGTGTGGTGGGGATATGGCGCAGAGCTATGTGACATATATGCAGTCAGCTTATAGCATATGTGAGCACAGCAGTTACTGAGGTAGAAGAGACTGGTTCTTATGTATACAGTATTTAACAGCAAGTAACCTGATAAGGATTACAGGTCATCTAACAACATGACTGCATCAACAGTGACTAAATAACATCTTGTTGTTCAACTCCTCATTTCTAGTGACTGTGAAATGCTCCAGCAGCTCAAATATGTCCTTTGAGTGTCCTTTTCCATAAGATGATACTAAAGGCAGTCTCCAACTGTCAAAGAATCATACTTTTTTTTTTCAGAATGTGATAATATGGAAGGATGTCAACAGCGCTTGTTGGAAAAGTGAAAGGTGAAAAGGCGTCTTGTTCAGGCTGTTAGAAAAAGATGTCTCTCTACGTCTAAATCAAATGGGCAAATAGGATTGCAAGAGCATTCATCAAAAGCTCCCAATTCACACATCTGTTTCTTTTCCGAGACGCCAGTGTATTTTGAACAGCAGATTAGCTTGGGGTTGTACACAATATATGTAGTTCGTCAGAAAGGCCAGTTTTTGATGTTTTTTTTTAACTAAATGAAGTCCGTGACGGGCCAACCAGATTTAGCCCACAAAACAGTGCTGGGTGGGTCTGCTTTGTGGTAGAAGGCCAGACCCCAGGAAACTGAGGTCTGAGTAAGTGAGAAAGTGTGCCGAGGTCTTGGATTGGGTTTGAATGTGTGTGGTGTAGAACATGCCTGAAACATGGAACATGTTTATTGGACTGAGTACAGTGAGCACTGTACTGCTACTACATAGTGAACCTGAAATGTGAGTTTGAGCCAGTGGGTCCAGCAATGATTGAGAGAACGTGCATTACATGATAGGGCTTTGATGGATGGCTCAAATTAAACTCTGAGGTTCTGCAGTTGAAAGTATTGAGGTCGGATAGGTACGATGGTGGTTGGGTAAACAATTGCATTGATTTATTAGCTCATTGTGTTGCTAGTGATAAATAGGAATTAAGACCTCAACCCCTTAATGAGCAAGCTGAAGGCGACAGTGGCAAAAAACTCCCTGAAATGTGAAGAAGAAACCTACTTTTGGAATGTGGAGTATTACAGGTAAGAAGGTAGAGGCAAGAGATAAGCAATGATAAACAAAAGTAACAATGGACATTAGAAGTAGAAATCACTTTTTGGAGGTTGATGATTGGTTTGTTGGGAGAGTAGCTTAGTTATGATGGTACGGAGAAACTGCCGCTGTGATTTGAGAGTTTGTGGGTGAATATATTGATGTTGTAGGTCTTTATATTTAGAGTGGGAGGAACTTCAGCCATGTTTCTTCTCTTAAAATTAATTTAAGAAATGATTACATTTGCTGGAAAGTCGACCGAGATGAAATTGTGGATGGAAAAAGGTCTTGTGGTCCGTATACGACTTTGCACCGTGTGGTACAGGCGTTTGTAGGACATACTGAGTAGAGGTTATGAGGGTGTCACTCAGATAGCTTGTTGTCCTGTAGTCACATCTCTAATTCGATTGTGCCAAACAACACAAAAGTGTCTTAATAATGGCCTTCAGCAGAACATCTGCCCCTCAAAAAATAAATGCCGTCCTTCAAAAGAGTCTGCAAGGCCTGAACAAATGGTCAAGGCACAGCTAAAAAGTTTACATATTAAAGACAATGTATGCCTGAAAGATACTGTTATGTAATAAATTTTATATATATATATATATATATATATATATATATATATATATATATATAAATCAATGTGCTGATCATCCTCTTCATCACACTCTAGCTAAAGCTGGAAAGGCTGAACAATGTGTTTGTAAATCTTAGATTTGGTCAATTAGATTTGGTCTCATTGTAATATTAATGTGTTTTGGTTGGTTTATACAACATATTTTATAGTGTATTGGATATTTATGTTATTGGGGCTTGCATGTCTTCACAGTCAGGGTTCCCTTTAAGTCCCTCTGCACTAATTTGAATGTTTATAGTTGCGTGGTGTGATGTGCAATAAACTGATATTTGGATGACTGACTACCATCTGTTCAGATGCACGCCAAATAAACTCAAGTTCTCTCTCTCTCTCTCTCTCTCTCTCTCTCTCTCTCTCTCTCTCTCAGTGTCTGTGCAGGGCCCTCACCAGAGGGCTCTGTTGAAAAACCTGCTGAAAGACTATAACCGTATGGAGCGGCCCGTGGCCAATGACTCTCAGCCCCTCACAGTCGTTCTCTCTCTCAGCTTGGTGCAGATCATGGATGTGGTAAGTTTTCTGACTTCCTTATGTAACAGGCTGAGGTGGAATAAAATACAGGGAATCTGTCCTTGAGAGTGAGTGTGAGCTTGGGTAGTGTCGATCTTAGTCCAGTAGAAATATGGAGCCAAAATATATACTTTAGTGAATTATATAAAAATATAAAATGCTAACTTTTTTTTTATTGTTGTTGTGTGATACAGTAATAGGTGGTGTGGAGACTAATCACCAGTACACAAATGTTTTATTCTACACAGCTATGACTTTGATAAGATTGATTTACTTTGCTTTCCTAATAAAAATATGAGGAATAGAAAGTCTGCTTTGGGTAAAAGTAGAAGTATAACTTTGTTTTCAACAAATATATTTCGTTTAGGCTAGAGACAGTTTTTAAGGCTAGTTTATTTGATAAAATCCATACCAGAGTTTGGGTTTTTGTGACCTTGTTTCATTTTCATCTGGTTTGTTTGGTTAAAAATCTGCCACGTATGCATATAGGTGTTTATTGTGTGCTTTGACTGGTCTGGAATTTGGCTTCAGATTCAGATTTGTTTACATAGCACTTTCATAACCAATGTTGTTACATCTGGGTCCAAGCCAAAGGCGACGGTGGCAAGGAAAAACTCCTTGAGACGAAACCTTGAGAGGAACCAAGACCCAAAAGGGTGACCCATCCTCGTCTGGTCGACACCAAATAGCACAACAAACAGCAAAAGCACAAGAATAACTGGCTAGGAAATGTGAGATAATGAGGTGCTATGGCTAATTATGAGAGCAGGTCGTGAGTTGACAAGAGTTGACAAGAATGTGAGTGAGAGCAGTATGAATGAATCAATGTGAGGGTACGGAGCATAACAGCATCCCAGCTGGCAGTAAGGTGGTGAAGAGCTGGGTTAGGCAGTACTGGGACAGAATAGTCAAAGAAGGGCATCTCAAAACATGGGAAAGAGAGAGAGAGAGAGAGAGAGAGAGAGAGGAAACAGAAAGGAAGGATAAACAAAGGGTTCAGAGGATTGTGGCACAAATTGATGAGTTTACACAGCGGGAGAGCCTGGACCAGGGGGTAGGCAAGCAGCAGCACTCGAGCATGAGTGATCGCAGCTTAGGGGACAGCTCAGTGGGCAGCTCAGGACAATTTTAACTTTTTTATTTATTTATTTATTTTGTAACTTTTGCCTACTTATGTTATTGACCAAATGTGTTATTTTACCATTTTTTAAGAAAATACATATGCTTAATGTACACACGCATCAGCTCAAAACTGAAATCCGGGCATGCAGTGTTTAAAAAATTATGTTCCAGCGTCTGCAGTTATTAGCATCAGCTTGTGCTGCAAGAACATTATAAGCATGGATTTCAACTCTCACACATTGGCTGTGAGACTCACACAATGTCAAGCATTCACTGCCACACTTGCCATTTCTTACACAGTTTAAATGACCCCTAGTTCTCCTCCAAAACAAGCCCAGAATGAATTGGGGGATGTTTGACTACAGCTGCTGCTCCTGATTTTACTGATTTAACACACTTTTGACCAGTAGCTTTTGAAAGGGGTTAAGGAGAGTACCCCACCACCACCCACCCCTGCCCAGCCAGTTAACTACATGGCAGATAGAGCCTAATCCACTTGGGGCTGGACCAACCTGCATCTCACTCCAAGAAAATTGTAAAAGTTGGCAAATTATTTGGGCAGTGCAGCACTGTCCTGCGCTGAGAAAGTCATGCTCAGAAGTTAAATTCCCTCGTGTAGGGCAGGCCATCATAAAAATGCAATGAACTGCACCAACGTTTGCTTGGAAGTGGACCGAGACCCACTTTCTATTTTCTTTTTTTCCCCTTCCAGTTGTTTGATGTGCATCTGAGGTAAAAGCAGCCAAATTCCCAGTTTCTTGATAGTGGAAGATTTCCTTAACTAAGCACACAAGAACAGAACAGAAAAATCATGTAATTTTGTACTAGTAACTTAAAGGCTTATTATACACTAAGGTGCATCACTCAGTAACTACTAGGACTTCTGTACAAACTGGTGGGGCTATTCTTTGGTAATAAAAGTTAGAAATAACACCTTCAGCCTGTCGGCAGACCATAGGCTTCCACATCTATTCAATTAGTGTGAATTTCACTAAAGTCGTACACTGCTTAATGTGGAACACCTAAACTCTATTTGGTGTAGTAAATAAAAGTAAAAATAAATAAATAAATGAATAAAAAATGGTCAACAGGAACAGTCTTTTTGTTGTCTCACTTTGTTGTCTTAAAACTGTCCCACAATAGGAAAATCATGCCAAAAAGTGCCTAAGTCGGGCAGAAATGTGTGGAGAGGTATGGATTGCGCTATAGCAACTGTTATTTACAGGGTTTTAGTCTTCTAATGAATTGTTAATGTCTTTCTAATCAATTACAGCTGTCAGACAATGGAGCTCTAGGTTAGAAGATTTTGGAGCTTTTCAATTTGAATTTGATGAATTGCTGTTTGACAGCTGGCAACTCAAATTGTCAAAAATAATAAAACAAGATTTTTGCATGACAACAGAGAAATCCATCAGAACAGTCTACTGTAATATGCAACATCCACACCTGTAACTCCAGGTTTTGTGAAGGCAATAACATTGTAAGTGGAAAAATTACTAATCATGGGCTCACACATTAAGCTGTGAGTTTTACTGACCTGAGACATTAATATACGGCAAAAATTAGATTTAGGGCTTTTAACTGTATGAGTGTGAGATCTACATTTTGTCCTGTTGGATGGTTTGGACACATCCTGAGAATTTTGGAGTGGTGCTTTGTGTGTGAAATGCAAAAGATGTCCCACATTAGGCTAATTCACCCTATACCTCAGAATGGACATCACTACTCACTCAAGGACCTCTCTGGTGTACTTTGTCCACCTCTTGCAGGTTGTTCGGTTGCTTTAGCCATTTGTCTCTTGTTGTTTTGATCACCCCTATGTCTTTCATTGTCCTCACCTGCTGTTACATGGTTGTGATCTTTCTTGTTTCGCCTCCTTTGGTGAACATGACTCTGTTGTTCGGTCTGACGCTTTGCTAAGTCCAAGATGGTTCTTTTATTCCTGTGGTCTTCTGTTCCAGCCTTTTCGTTCTTTGTTGTACTGCCTGTGACATTGACCTTGAGTGCTTTTAGTGCATTGTGCTTGGTTTTTTAAAAATTGCTCCAATTTCACTGAAGAGTGTGGGTTTTTTTTGTATGTATCTCAGCTTAGACTGCTTGCTTTTCTGTGGGTTTGACAGTCTCTAAGATGTTGTGCCTGGTTATGTCCATCGATTTCCTGCTCTGTGTGAAATTGTCTGCCTTACTGGCATTGCTGCCAGTTATTATACGTCTGTAGTAATTTTGGACATTAGCTGACAGATGTTGGATTTACACCATGTACTTTTGTTGTTAAGGTGTGTCTGACAAATCTGACATTCCTTTCTCTAATATTCTCTATTTTTCCAGGATGAAAAGAATCAGGTTCTAACCACCAACATTTGGCTCAACATGGTAAGCAAAAGCCTTGACTTTAAAATTTACCATGGGCAGAGACTGGTAATAGGGTGGTAGTTAAGCATAGTAGTTTTAAGCTACAGTCAGTGTCTCGTTTGGGGGATAGAACCTACACATCTGTCTCAGTAAAGCAATCCTTCATTCAGGTACATCAGAATCAATATTTGGAAGTGAATGAAGTTTCCATCAGCATCATAACCGTCTTTAAACCAGCTGTAGCTGCTAATGATGTATGGATATATAGAAATATGGATGCTATTGAAAAGATGCTTGTCCTGTTTGTTTTAGCATTTGTCCTGTTACAGCAAGTTTAAACAACTATCAAATCATTGATTTTGTTGTGCAGAATGATGCGGGACATTGCTCTGTAATCTTAAGAGGTCATAAACATTATTGTCTTATGAACAGTGTTTTCAATAGAGCAGTATTGGTCTATGAAATTAGGTCTACAAAAGCATTAAACTGCCCTGCTTACAAGATTTGAGGCAGTTATAGGGTGCAGGTTAGGGTGCAAATGAGAAGTTAGCTGGGCCCAGTAGAGCAAAGAGACATATGGGTGGTTCCACCATTTATCACACAATACTACCAGCACTGGGAGGCTAAATAAAGTGCCACCAGTGACTATTCTAGCATGTATGGGGCCTTGAGTTCAGTTGGGCAACCCTCCTGTGCCAGCTGCCCATATCATGGAATACTGAATCTCTGTTTGAGATAGTCACTGATTAAAGTCACTGATTAATCTCCTAAACATATGCAGTACATATATAAAACAATTAAGCAACAAAAAATGCCTAGGAAACATTTTGCATGTATTATTTTTGTGACCTCACGAAAACCCTATGTACATATATATGTCTGCCTGTTCAGCCTACAGCGGTTTGGACCCACCCTTTTAATGCTGAAGTTATAAGGAGTTTCTTTTTACATTTACATATACTTATGTAAAGGCAAAGTAGCAAAGCAGCCTTTTTCTAGGGGCTAAAGGGATTGATAATAATAATACAGCAATGGGCAAAGATATTGGCACCCATGCACCACATTTCTCCCAGAAAACTGTTGCACTTGTGTTCACATGTCTGTTTTCCTTTGTTTGCTTTACAACAGCACAAAAAAACTGAGGTAAAAGTCAAACAGGTTCTGGCAATATAGAAACCACACAATCAACCAGTCTTTATATCTTTTTACCACACTGTGCACTGAATTGACCGAGGAGACACATCTCAACACTACGCGTCTGTCTGCAGATATCTCTGTGTTCCTGTGTCCACTGTGTGCAACATCATTAAGATGTTTACAGCCCAGTGTAGCTAAGCTCTCTAGACATGAATGGCAGAGAAAATTAATGGAAGATTACAACAAAGGATTGGTGGCAAAAGAACCTTACCGTCCATACAAATTCATGCTGACCTGCACTATCCATTGCCGTCTGAATAAAATGGGTAGCTTTAGACCCAGGAGAACCACACTGTTAATGCGAGAATGAGCTTTTTGGTAAAGAACACCATCCTGTTTAGCTGCTTCTAGTACTAAATGACTTGACTGTTTGCATTATGATATCTGAATATGAGCAGATATAGGAAGGTTACAGGAAGCAATTGATTCCAGTTGTTGTTTCCAAAGGCTGTTCTACCAACGTTAGGTTGAGGGGTTTTGGCCAGTCCATTTCTGGAGTTCTATATGCAGTGACCTCAGATTTTATTTTATGTGTTGTTCCAATGTAAACTAGAGAGATGTGAACATGTGAATACCAACCCATTTATAACTGTAGCAATGGCCTGGGAGATGTGGGACAATTTTTATGGACATTACTGTAATTAATGAGGAAAAAATGGAAAATGGTGTAGTAAATATGAACTAACGACTTGGATTCAAGGGAAATACACTGACATGCCAAAAGTCATGGGATAGCAGTATGTAAATTGATTCTAAATGGCGTTACATTAGGGGACAACATTGTGCTCATGGCAAGACAAGCTGGAGGCATTATATTTGGTGCCAGTTGGGTGGGACATTCCTTTCGAAATTGTGTATACTGATCCACACTGTTACTGAGAAGATGTTGTTGAAGGCATTACCCCAGTGGACATTGCAGTGGCTGCCTGACTGCTTCTAGCTTGAATTGTCAATGCAGGAGGCCTCCCATACATATCCAGGTCAGCAGGTCAGTGCAGCGTTCTTTAGCCTACATGGGATGTGGGAGCCGAAGACCCACTAAAGTGCCTCTGTTAACACCACGACAACAGACACAGCGACTCAACTGTACTTGTGATTGGCGGCATGGGTTGAGTGGTCCAGTATCGATTGTAACAGGCTGAGGGTAGAGTTTGAGTGTGGAGCAGACCCATGAAGCCATGGACCCCAGTTGTAAACAATGCACTGGTTCCATAATGGTGTAGGGTCTATTCTCATGGCATGGGTAGGGTCCACTGGTTCACCTAAATACATTATTGACCAGTGCTCGCTACGTTTCACCTTCTTGGTGACCATTTGCAGCCCTTCATATACCCCTTCAGTAAGGGGATATTCCAGCAGGATAATGCAACGTGCCATCAGGCCAGAGCATCTTGGAGAGTTCCGATGAATTGCATGGCCCATGCACATTCGCCCAACATGAGCCCAATCCCGTAAAAATTATAGGATGTGGTGGAGAGGTTCTATCACACCTGAGACTCTGAGAGGGTGGTTGTCTAGGCGGCATAGCTCAACATCCCTGATCTCTTTCGTCCGCGGAAGTATTAAGGTTTATGTGCTAAACCAATGAATCAGCTATCTCCTTTTGACTAGCAGCCTTTTTTAGCCTATTTGTAGCATAACTAGCACATCTCTCTGTGCTTCCAGCGGTGGTATGACCACTATTTACAGTGGAACCAATCTGAATACCCTGGAGTGAAGAACCTTAGATTCACCACTGACCAGATCTGGACACCTGACATCCTGCTCTATAACAGGTAACAAATGCACTCCCACACACACACACATATCTCTGAGGACCAACATACAGCCACATGATTCAAGGATCACATTGCAGTCAATCCTGAGCTCACCAGTTTAATGGAATTCCTCAAATGCTTGTTGTCCAACATACTATTTTCACACAGTTACAGTATAGTTCATGAGAACAGCTCACAGAACAGCTCTCCTGCGAGAGGACCTAACGGAAGCTCTAACGTTACATTAAACCCTTTTGGTTGTAGCGTCACTAATGAGTCACAGGACTTTCGATTTCTGACTGTAAGGAATGCTGAAAAGATAGATGTAGCTGTTTGTGGACTGCAGTGTCTCAGCGCTAATGCAAACTGCAAAGCTAAACAGATGAACAGCTGCAGATCAATGGGCCGCAAATTTCGCCTTTGGCCAAAAGATAAACTGTTATAGCGAGATCACATGGTTGTTTGGACAGTCGATTAATTGACTGCCCCGGAGCTTCCCTTTTTTCAGTTTTTCGTATTGGTGAAAGATGTGATGTCTTGCTCTGGGGACACTGAGGAACGGCAAGCCCTGAAACTTCAGAACGAGGTGGATTCAGAGTTTTGAGTCTCTTTTTTTAAAGGCGATGAAAAAATTCAATAAAGCAACAACGGTAATCATTTACGAGGGTCATACCGCTCTCAGATAACTTTTGCCAAGGTTAATTAGCTTGTTATGAAAATAGCTGATTCACAGTTATCATTGATATTCACAAAGCAGGAGAAGGGTATAAAAAGATAGCAGACTGTTTTAGGTAGCAATTTCCTCTGTTCATAATGTAATTAAGGAAAGGCAGTTAACAGGAACAGTGGGAGTCAAGCTGAGGTCTGGAAGACATTTTTGGGAGTCATTGTTTGATTATTGTTTGTCTGTAAAAAATCTTCAGGAAGTTTTATCAGACTCAGAAGGTGTGGTGCAGTGTTCTACTGTGCAGCAACATCTGCAACAATACCTGCCCTTAATGAAAGAGTCATGAGAAGAAAACGTGTTATGAGTCCTTACCACAAAATTTAGATTTAGATGTTTTTAAAGGCACAACAAAATTGCTACCTAAAACAGTTTGCTATCTTTTTATACCCTTCTCATGCTTTGTGAACATCAATGATAACTGTGAATCATTCAGGAAACAAGTCCTGTAGACTGATGAAGTTTGGCCAAAATGAGCAAAAACAGGTGCAGAGTTTTAATAATAACAGCTCTACTATTTTAAGCATGGTGGATGATCAATCTTGCTTTGGGCCAGTGTCACAGGAAGTATTTCACTGATTGAATGAAGAATGAATTTTATTAAATACCAGCAAATCCTGAAAAGAAACCATCAGTAAAAAGGTGAAGATGAAAAAATAGATTGGCTTCTATAGCTTGATAATGATCCTAAACACAGCGCTACCTTAATATGCACAGGCTGAATCTGTGGATAGACTTAGAAGGGAGAAGAGCAATGCCCGTCACAATGTTTTTGAAAAAAAATAACACTTTATTTTGGTCATTTGTAAGTGGTTAATAAACCTTTATCAGTGAAACATACTTAATATATCAGTTCAGTAGCAGAAGTGAAGCGTCTGAATACACTGAGGTGAATATACTAAAGATATACTGTTCATCTGTTGATCAAGTAGACTTAATATCTTACTTCCATTAAGCAAAACTTAAACCAGCCTTACCCAACACCTGATCCTAATCCTGGCCCTAATTCTAACCTTAAACTCAACCCAAAACCTAATCCTAACCCTTATTCTGGCCTTAATCTTAATACAAAAACTAATCCTAACCCTAATTCTAACCAAAAACTCAACCCAAACCCTAATCATAACCATTTTTCTGGCCCTAATCCTAACTTTAACTTCAACCCAAAACCTAATCCTAAATCTAATCCTGGCCCTAATTCTATCCTATCCCTTACCTCAACAAAAACCTAATCCTAACCCTCATTCTTGCCTTAATCCTAACCTTAACCTTAATTCAAAACCTAATCTTAACCCTCATCCTGGTCTTAATCCTAACCCTAACCTCAATCCAAAACCTAATCCTAACCCTCATCCTGGCTTGAATTCTAACCTTAGCCGTAACCTCAACCCAAAAACTAATCCTAACCCTCATCCTGGCCTTAATCCTAACCTTAACCTCGACCAAAACCTAATCCTAACCATTCGCTTGGCCCTAATCCTAACCTTAACCCAAAACTTAATCTTAAATCTCATCCTGCCGTTAATCTTAATCTCAGTCCAGAAACTAATCCTAACCCTCATTCTAGCCTGAATCCTAACCTTGGTCGTAACCTCAACCCAAAAACTAATCCTAACCCTAATTCTAACCTTAAACTCAACCCAGAACCTAATCCTAACCCTCATTCTTGCCTTAATCCTAACCTTAACCTCAATCCAAAACCTAATCCTGAATCTCACCCTGGCCCTAATCCTAACCTCAACCCAAAACCTTATCCTGAATCTCATCCTGGTATTAATTCTAATCTTAATCTCAATCTGAAACCTAATCCTATCCCTTCTCCTAGCCTAATCTTGCTAACCTTAATCTTGATCCAAAACCTAATCCTCACCCTCATACTGGCCCCTTTATCTCAGCCTAATCCAGTTAAGATCCAGTTCCAGACTGGTGTCAGTGTCAGTTCTGTAGCAGCTGGTTGAGGATGGTGAGATGGTCTGTATTAGAGCTGTTAGATGATCAGTGATTTGATACAGATCTGAACTTGGACTCTTCAGATGAAGTGAAGAACAGCTGAATTATATAGATGTCTTCAGTAAAAGTCTCTTGATAATCTGATGAATGTTCAGATGCGGCTCCTTCATTGTGGTGATGTTAGGTATTTTAGTCTAAAAAAAAGGTCCACTTCAAATAAAGTGGCACCAACAAAAGTTTCTTTCTTTTTTTATTGTAAAAACAAGCTGATAAAATAGATATATTTTCAGTAGATCATCTTTTCCTGGAGATCTTATTGTAGAAACAGTATGAACTTTGCAGCACTGCCAGAAATGCAAGATGTATTCCCCACTGTTCCAACACTGTTGATTAGATGAAGCTTTCCTTAGCCTAATCTCTATATGCCGCGTAGCATCGCTGTCACATTGGTCCGTTCATCATGAAACAACACAACATAAAAAACCTGCCAGATTCAGATTTCTCTAAAGCCCTATTTGGACTGGATTGGGTTCACATGAGGAGGTGGAGTAATGTAATTGCTATCAGAGTTTCTCAGTAATTTTAGTCCCGTCTGTCATTTTTACAGACTGCCTGCTCCCATATCATTACAGATTCCGGCGCCTTTTACCTTCTGCGCAATGCTTCTGGCAGCTTTAGGCAAGTCACTGTGTACTGTAGCCTATAGCCTGCATATACAGACATCCTGTAGTAAAATTACATTACTCCACCTCCCCACGTAAAGCTAATTCCATCCGAATAGGACTGATTGTCTGTGCTAATTGCTGCCTTGCAGTATCTAAAATCATATAGATATCTAGAAATATCTAGAATTTGCTCCAACCTACTGCACCGCGTTCATCCATTAGTACATTTGACTTGTGTTCTCCCCTCTCTCACACAGTGCCGATGACGAGTTTGACTCCACCTTTAAGACCAACGTGCTGGTGAACTCCAGCGGATACTGCAGCTATCTGCCTCCAGGTCAGTCTGCTTTTACTGCGTCCATCTGCAAAAACAGAATGTAAGGCATAATAAATATGCAAATAAGCCCCCAGTTGATCAGAACCAATCACAGACACGTCTCATGAGTGTCTGTGGGTGGTTGAGGGAACAAATAGATTTTTTATATTCTATATAATCTATTCTAATAATGATTAGCATGAAGGGGCGGGGCATGGATTATCAGCATGAATGGGCGGAGCTAAACTGCTGTGGCTTGACGAGACTGATATAAGGAAAGGTGAAGAAAAGGTGTTTGGTTTTTGTGACATCACAAGTTTCTATGATATGAGCTCTTTAATATCACCAACAGACAGTGCACGTGATGTATTCTCTGCAGAGGTAAGAACAGATTCTGAGATCCAAGGACTTGGGTAAATACTTGTGGCACCTAGAGTGTATAAAGTAAAGATGCTGAGATTACCCAGTGGGTCTAAATGTCTGACATCTTCATTGCATAATGCAGAGATGGGGACAAATGAAATGTCTGTGCAATCCCTAAAGAAAGCACATGGAAATTAGACATCTATTGTTGTCTTGTGGGAATATGAGCCTTTTTTAGTGGCTCATTTGTGGTGCTTGAAACAAATTCATATAGAGGCATGCAGGTTGAAGGGTATTTATGAAGAAGTGCTTACTCGGAGTGTGAGGAGGCGTTTGGATTTTAAATAGCCGAGAAACTCCAGTGAGGGTACTTAGCATTGAGTTTATTTTATTCCAAGTGGCCCTTAGACCTGTTAACGCAGGGCGCGGCATCATGGAACGTCTTTGGTTAATTAATAGAGCAGAATACAGAGCTTGTTTAACCTCAGGCACAGGACTGGCTGTGGGTTTGTAAGGTCCTGAATGCCCTATACGCTGTGCAGGAGATATATATGCTCATTGTTGATGCTGGAGACTTCTGCCAGCTGTAATTATGGGCTTGTTACGTGCAGAGCAAAGATGAGCTTAATGGTCTGCTGGAACTCTGCTGGAGCAGTGGTGTGAACTCTGTGGAACGGCTGTTGGTGCACTGAAATACTTAATCTGCATCTATCTACTGAAGCAAAAACATGAGAGTTGCTCTAGGCACCCGCAGTCTACCAGCTCATCATTAAAACGCAAACCAGCTTTAAATAAACTTTCTCTCTCAGACACACACACACACACACACATACACACTGTAAAGCAAAGCATCTTAAAATACTCCTGGACACACAGCTATCACCACCGGCTCAGCACTGCAGAGTAAAGCATCTTTAAATAAACTCACAGAGCCCTTCAGTCATGCTTCCGCACAGACACACACACACATGCGCACACACTCAGTAGAGCGGGGAAATCCTCACAATCACTTGTTTTGAAGCTCAAATTAGTTTTATCTCATTTTTCGCAGCTTTATCCCTCTCACTTCACATTAGAGCCCACAGCCATTCAGTCCCTGTGCACCAACCATTCAGATGCCCTTTTGAAGTCAAGTCAAGAATGGGTGGCAGACACTCACACACATGCACGCTCTCTCTCGCGCACACACACACATAGGCAGACACACTCATGGTTAATTCAGCTGGTATGTTTATTCATTAGGAGGAGTGTGGGGTGTAAACAAAGATTATTTCTTTATTTCTTTCTTTATTTATTCCCCCCCCAAATATACTCATCTGGACCGGTGCCAAAGACACACTCTCTCGCCTTCTCTTTTTCTCACTGCCTCTGTATCCCTCTCTCACTCAAACCTAAAATTAGAATTGCTTCTTTGTATCTATTTATTTATTTATTCACTTATTTGTTTATTTATTTAACATAAACAGTGGGCGCCGGAGCTGAACCACACATTGCGCTTGTTCCCGAGGCTGCCTTCGGTAGTGCCTAGCGTCGGCTAGTCTGATCACACCCAGCGAGGTCAGGGACCCCAGTTATTTCATTTTTCAACCCTGAAGGCCTTGAGGCCCAAACTTCAGTTCATCACCCTTAAATGGCTTGAGTTGCATGATAGTTTCATAGCAGCTATGGAATCATTTCAGTGATAATAACAGATGGTTTAAACCAGGGTTTAAAGTTAATTCAGATTTTGACCTCAGGCTTGTTTCATGCGTGCTAGCTCTACTTCATTATAACAGTGAATAAACATGCAAGCAGGTCACTGCAAGGGATATTTGTATGGTGGGGCTTCAGAAGATTTTTATGCTTTTGGGCACAAAGGGTTGTAGTCATGCCACAGATCCAGGGGTTAATTGGGTTTTTATAGGTGGTGGTGGTGGTGATAGTCTTCTATGTTGTTCTCAGCTGTAGTCATGGTTGGTTTGTTATGAAATACATGAAATCTGTTACAGTTACAGTGAAACAGTAAAAAGATTGGTTATAGTTTAAAAATAGAGTAATTATTAGCAGGATTTTATTACAGCATAAAAATCCTACATTTTCTAGTTGTGTGTATTTGTAATAAGGTGCTGTTGATGGTGGTTTATTTTTTATTTACTGAAAATTTTTAGCTTGCGGGTGCCATGTGTGCAGTAAGGATACATAGTACAGTGACAAATACATGCACCTTTCCCTTTAAATTCTATACTTATGTCTCATTCTACACTCGCAGTAAATATTCTCTCAGCCCTAAAAAAAAGCCACTCCAATTTAAAGAATCATTTGAAGGTAAGAAAATTGCCATTGAATTCATGTAGATCTTTCTTTCTGTTCTTAGTGTGCAGGTGTGTTGCCCTGTGAAATCTGAGTACTAATAGTAACAATCACAATGACTTGTAAGCTAAATCCTCGCTGACCTGAAAAATATGTCTTTTTTTGAGCAAGGTCAATGAAGAACCATAGAAGAACCACAAAAAATGTTTAATCAGTTAAATTATATGTATATGATATTACTAATAAATTATTTTACTGCACAATATATTGCAACAAAGATAGGCTTGGTGGCTGTTCGTCAGATGCCTCACTGCTTCTTGGGCGCACTGTTGTGAACTCTCTAGCCTAATACGGGATCTTGGGCATCAGCTGTCATCTCCCTTCTCCTGTCGTTTTTCACAACTCTGGCCAAAACGAGAAGAGTGGCACTGCTTGAGGACCTGAAAGTAAACATGCCAGAACTTCTGATTTTATTTGGTTTAATCTTTATATTTCTTTCTTTCTCTCTCTTGCACAGCCCGAGAGAGTGCCGAGAGACACGCATGGATTGACATCCCTATGGTTTATGCATGTTGTTTTGTTTTGTTTGCTGTTGTTGCTTTTTGGAGCTGCTCTGATGAATGAAAGACTTGTTATAGTTGCAATCTGTAGTTACAGATTTTTTGTCTCTGAGACGTCTTTGCTTTGTTTGTTCTCTCTGGTGACGTAGCCTACTTGGTTTGTCTTGCAGGCGCTGGGAACAAAAACGAAATGCGTTTTTTGACGTACTAGTGACGGGTACCTCAGGATGAGAGATGCTCAGCGAAACACGGTGCCCTTTGCAGTTCGTTTGGGGGCTGTAATTTTCTTTCCTGTAGCTCTGACTCTCTCTCTCTCGTGCACCTCCTGATCCTCACCGCTTTTGTCTTTGCCCTTAAACCTGCTTGGCCATTCCAGCTGCTTCTCCCTGGAGGAATCCATTTGGCCAGAGAACACAGCGGTGCTGCTAGCTTGCTAGCTTTTGTCATTGATTAGCTTCTGATTTGAGCCACATGGACTCCCAAGGGCAGAATCAATCGGCAGCAGCAAAAATCCCACAAAATGCAGCCAGGCTTTGCGGCTTTGAGGCTCAGCGGGAAAGAACTGTGGTTAAATCTTGAAGTTATTGATTGGGATCAAAAAGGCCTTTTCTGCATGTTAGGGAAGGCCTAATTGCACTGGGTTCAGAGAAGTGTTGTATGATGTTCTGAAAAAGAGGAGCCTGAAGTGAGAAGAAGGAAAGGCCTGTTCGGGATCAGGGTTTGTTGCTAGGGCTGGAGTAAGACTGGTCGTCTCTGCTGTCTTCTGTCCTCGTCTCATCAGTATCACTTGCCTGACTATGCTGTGGCCGCAGTAACGAACAGGAACAACAATACAAGCATCATCTAAAAGCCTTTTAGAATAAAAGCCTGTTGGATGCACAAAGTAGGCTTTATGTCACAGGCATACATAAAAAGGCAGCTTATTAGGTTACGTACATTTTGAAGCTACTTGAATGTTGAAGCGTAATTGAAAACAAGTGCATACACGAGAACACGAATGCATTACACGGAATGAAAAGATACGCTCTAAACATAGGAGGCACACTTTTTTTTTCTTTTTCTTTTGTTTATTTTTACGGCATAGATCATGTTTTTCTTTTATTATTATTATATATATTTTTTTGTTTAACTCTGCCTTACTGAGCTCTACAATAAAACTAGAATCCAGAAGCTAATTCATAAAAATATACTTTCATCCACAAGTTTACTGACTGAGATCATACGAGACAAACAGGGCAGGGCCAGCGCTATCCTTGGGTGCCCAACACCCTGTTGCCAGTTTGTAGTAGGGCACTCTTTGGATCGCTGGGGGAACACCCCACAAGGTCTAAATGGTCAATTCCGATTTTGACCAATATCTTTCTTACTTAGAATCATAAATGACACAATCAACTTTTCATTAATTCTATATATGTGTGTGTGTGTGTGTGTATATATATATATATATATATATATATATATATATATATATATAAATATATATATATATATATATATATATATATATATATATATATTTATTATTTTTTTTTTTTTCTTTTTCTCATGCAGAAGCGTCACAGCCGTGTTGTAATCACGTAATCAATGGCTGAGGCTAATTCAAACACACCAGCTGAAAAGCTCTGCTCATCCTGTGTCAGTTTTTAGCGGCAACCAATAAAACAGAGAGTTGATCTGAGCTGGAAACGCAGGGATGAACGGTGGGATTTACTCAGGTTTATATATAATAGGATTACAAATGCTAAACCCGCTAATGCTGCTAACATTTATATATTCATATTATATTATATTCATAAGGACGTAGTGGGCGCCCAGGTTGGATGGACGTCCAGACATGTTAACTGCCCTTTTGTTGGCTGTACTGAAACCCAAAGGAAGATTGTGTATGTATATATATTGTGCGTGTGTGTGTGTGAGTAATATTTTTTCATAAGAGTATTTTTTTTTTTTTTTTTAAGCAAGATTACATTTTTTTGTATTACTTTATTTAAAATAACAACCCAAATGTCTTGCAAAGGGCTTCTAATTCTGTGAGATGCCTGGGTCATCTTTTGAGGTCTATCCTTAGCTTCTTTATAGCATATAACACAGCAGTTCTTTTTATATATATATATATATATATATATATATATATATATATATATATATATATATATATATATATATATATATAGTCTTGTCTTTGTATAATACAGGTCTGTGACCATGTTCCACAGAACTATCACTTGTCACTGGTGATTTGTGTTGCAATCTAGCTGAACAAGGACACATCACTCTCCTGATATTTCTCACCTGTCTGCAGCCTCCTTATCACTGTTCTCTAAAAGCAGTTTGTTGTTTAGTAAACATCTTAAAGAAAATCTTGCTTTTATAAAGTCATTAATCTTTCAACATTGGAATAGCTTATTTAGCAGCCGAGAACAATATTTGCTTGGTAACCACTGTTTTGTGTATATTAGGTTAGCAAGCTGCTTTACTTTAGCAATCTGGTCAACAATCTACATTGACTATCTACACCAACCGCCCACTTCATTAACACCGACATCCATTTCATCAGCTCCACTGACCATACAGGAGTGCCTAGTAGGTCTATAATTACTGTAGTCCATCTGTCTCTCCCCCTCCTTTCACCCTGATCTTCAATGCTGAGGTATTACGGAACAGGTATTATTTGGGCGTTGGGTCATTCTCAGCACTGCAGTCACACTGACCCGGTGGTTTTGTGTTGGTGTGTGTTGCACTGGTACTGCTGTGTCTGAGTGGATCAGACACAGCAGTGCTGCTGGAGTTTTTAAACAATGTCCACTTACTGTCCATTCTATTACACACTCCTTCCTAGTTGGTCCACCTTGTGGTTGTAAAGTCAGAGAGAGAAGCTCTGATCTGTTGCTGCACAGTTTGTGTTGGTCATCCTCAAGTCCTTCATTAGTGCTCACAGGATGCTGCCCACAGGACGCTGCTGGCTGGATATTTCTGGTTGGTGGACTATTCTCTGTCCAGCAGCACACCTGTGTCTGATCCCCTACTAACACGCCACCACCGCGTCTGCGTCTGACTGCAGTGCTGAGAATGACCCACCAACCCAAATGATAGCTGCTCTTTAGTTGGTGGCCCTGTGGGGTTCTCACCGTTTGAAGAACAGGGTGAAAGGAGGCTATCAAAGTACGCAGAGAAACAGATGGACTACAGTCTGTAACTGATAGAATGCATAATGAGTGTGAAAACAAGAAGATGGTATTAAGGTTATGGCTGGTCAGTATATATTGATGACACTTTTTTAATTGCTGAAATATCATTGCATATTTTGCACCCCACAGCACAGAATATATTTTGCTGAGCTTTTTACTACATTCAATGCTTTTTTTATTCTTACCTTCTTGTGTCTCCTTTGCCTTTTCGGCTGTTGTCCGTTTTCACTTCAATCACCGTTCCATATGAAAAAAGGTATTTAATTCCTACTTCCTGTCCTACATTACTGCAATACTATAGACTTGGTTTGGGCATTTACAGTTTGTAAGTATATTCTGGAGTTTAAATGGTTGGGACATCAGTCTGGTCATCAGTCCACAGCACTTGTTTCCAAGATGCCACATCTGGGTTCGTCTTCAGATGCTAAGTTTTGTGATGAGGTTGCAGGCCAGGTTTTGTCTCTGATGACTCTTTAATGCAGATCATGTTATGCTCTGCAGAACGATGCACCACCGCTCCTGTGGCCACTAAACCTTCCTGCAGGTTCTTGCTCTGCTGTCATGTGAGGAATTCCTTTGGAACTTCCTTCTGAAAATTTCAGTTAGCTTCGTTTTCAGCTCCAGCTGCTTGGAGGAGCTCATGCTTATGTATTATAATCAGAAATTCTCATCGGCTGGCAACTCCTGATGACAGTTCTTGACCTGCATGACTAAGCTTAACTTCTCTTCCTGCATGCCACTAATTTGTTAGAGACAACATCGACATCTCTCTGGTGTGTGAGTGGAGAGCAGAGTTGTTGCGCCACATCAAACACTATTCTATTAGTGTCTATTAGTGTGAGGCGTGGGAACGACAGAATGTTAGACTCCACTATAGAGGCTATGCATTGACATTGTGTTCTTGTTGGATTATCTGCTCAAGTTAAAGGTGGCTGGACTCGACAGCGATCCAACCACATTACCAAAGAACCAATGGCCCATGGACAGTGATGTGTAGCCAGGAACATCCAGCTAACTGAGGCTTAAATCACACACGTTTAGTCCGACCACCAGGCTCCCCCATCACCTGTACAAGACTAGCTTCACACCCTCCTGCCACTGCTGCCTGTCTTATGACCTTGTTAAAATCTAAAATGTCCTCTTAACCATCTGCCACTATTAATAGTACCACATTAACCAACATTACTCTTATTACTCTGACCATCACTACTATGACTGTATTAAGTTCTACTACACCATGATTATATTAGAATAGATTATGTTGCGCACCTGAGCAGGACAACAGTCTTGATGGTTTGGTGACTTTTTTATCAATAATTTCGTTTGAAATAGTTCAGAGCAGAGGAGGATGGACCCCCCTTAAGTCTTGGTTCTTCAGGGTTCTTCTTCCAGCTCTGAGGGAGTTTTTCCATGCCACAGTTTTTTGATCTTTTTACTGAGTACTGATTGTGTAAAGCTGATTTGTGACACCAGTTGTAATAAATTCTATACAAATAAATTTGATTTGATATCTGAGAGCAAAAAGTCGAGTGAATGGCGTTAGTAGTGTTTTCCGCTGTTTTCTGGCACATTTAGTAGACTGGCTCATCCAGGTGTGCTTGCTTTCCCTTTTAATCAAACTTGGCATGACTCTAAATTCACTTAACTACACTGGCCTCGGTTACAGAGAGTGACTGGATTTCAGAATTGCAGTAATCCATTTGTTTCTCTTTTATTGAGCTTTTAGCAGTCTGTAAAAGCAGATCTTCGAATTCCTGCCACACAACAGCCCTTTCCCGCTTTAGGTTTAGCTGCATTCACACTGAAAGCTCACGCTGCCACGCCGTCAGTCTGGCCGCAGTATCTCCTGCCACCTGTGACGTCACGTACATACTCTATTAACTTTTACTGTGTACATTTTTAGTTAGCAAACACACGAACCAACCTCTGGCTAAATTAAAAAGCGAATGGCTTCCGAAGAGTTATTTGGTAATTGAGCAATTCGTAATCCGAACAGTCAATGATTCGTTTTAATGATCAATGGATTGTTCGACTATCAAACTAGTCATTCGTTGCAGCCCTAGCTGCTACACATAAACTGTAAAACTGTTTATCTCTATAAGCGCTAAATGAATCATGATTCAGCACTGAAATATCCTGTGTGTGTTAAGTCATCTTAAAACATCTTATTACACTGACAAAAATGATGAGACCCTTCATACCCAGCAATCTGCAAGTGTGGAAAACTGTATGCTTGTGTGATTTCAATCTTAGCATGGGTATTGTGCAGTCCTCAGATGGGGGGTTCATGAAATATGATGTTGACAGTTTATTTCCCTCGAAGCAGTCACAAAAAGCTTTAACCAAAATATCATTTTTTGGTCATTCTGTGAAAGGAGGCGATGGCTTTGCTAACATTCCCTCCTTTTGCCATGACAATGAGACCTGATGAGGATTCCTTCACAAAAGAATCTTAAGAATGTGAGAAAAAGCAGACCAACATTGACACAAACTTACAGGTGGCACAAAACAAACCGTAAAGATGAAACACCGTTTTATCCGTAACCATTTGCTGAGCAAGTTTGATCCACATTAAATCCAGTCTAAAGCTCAGAAAACAGCAAAAAATCTATATAATCATGTTGTTTAGTGGTTGGAATCGATGCTCCTCCAGTTTTGAACTGTGATTTGTGGCCCTGAAGGTTTGGGCATTCATTCGGACCACTATGGAGCACAGATGAGAGAGGCTGTCAGCGTTGTGTGCCAAAGACAGGATCAGAGGATCAACACGAAGGTGAATTATTCAGGAGCCTTCTGGAGCTGTCCAGGCCTGTTTGGGGACCGCAATCATTAAATGGGAACCATAGTGGGAAAGAGCTGCTGGCCTGGTAAAATATTTCATTTTCTGTGCAGAGTCAGGTGTTTCTTGTTTCTCTTTTCTGAGACCAGGATGTAACAGGATGTTGTGGGCTACAAGCTTGTGCTTTGGCGGTGCTTGAAAATTCAGTAATTCAGTGAATTTCTCACCAGCTTATACAAATCAGTCAGTAAATGACTCCATTGTTCTTGAAATAGCCTTTAAATGAGGGGCACATTAACCCTGCTAGATGCTCCCATGGTGCAAGTGCATATGCAACTTGATATGCTCATTTTATATTTTGATGAATTGCTTCTTACTCTGTGTTAAATTAACTAAGCTTAGAATTTCTGTTGAACCCCTGTCTGAACAATCACCCCAACATTTGTGTTTGTAATGAAAAGAAAAAACGGATTTAAATTTGATTCTTTCATTTAGTTGCAGTAGGGAAAGAATCATTATCAGCTATTAATTCTAAAACAATAATAACATTAATACAAAGTATTTTTACATGAGATTTACAGACTCAAAACTGTTGATACAAAATATATTTCATTCACTAAATAACTGACTAGTTGTGTGATATAAAGTACAGTAGAATCGGCATGTGATGTATGTAATCACGCATGAAGATCGAATGTTAATTTAAGCACAAAGGATTTTTGTAGAGGGAAAAACTGTAGGCTGTCTAGTAACTATACATACTATACATGCTCACCACTGTAAGAAATGTGCTTTCAGCCATCATTTTGGCCCAGGATCCTTAAGCCAACCGTCCCCCACTACCCCAAAAATAAATCCTGTGCATGAAAGCAGTTTGAAGTATCTATCTTAGCAATGTGTTTTACCTGTAAAAGCACTAGAAAACATTAGAATAAATACAAATAAATGTAAATCCAGTAAGCAGAGGGCAGAATGTTTTGTTGGTCAGCAGAATTATTCATACTGAATATGGTAGAACAGTTAACAAAAAATGTTCTCTGTGAACTCTATAGACACTTTGCAGATTTATTTATGGGTTTTACCAGCAGCTCATCTGATTTACCTCTGATTTACCTTAATGAAGGACTGCTTAGACAAACTAAGGAACTTTAAGTACCGGCCCACCGTAAGGAGAAGTTTAGTTATAGTTAACACTCAAACAGCAATTACAATGTCGTGTTTTTTGGTTTATATGTATTTAGTCCAGTGTTAAGAAAGAAATATTTACATGAATGAATAAACAGCCTTATACACTGTCTGAGCAATTTATTAGGAAGACCATACTAATACTGAGTTGGAAAAGCTTTAATTCTTAAAAGCTTTGTGGCAAAGATCAACATGGTAACCTTAGAAAATTGGTCAATTGTGGACATGAAGGGGTGCACCTGGTCAGCAGAAACACTCCAATAGGCTGTGCGATTCAAGCGATGATTAATTAGTATTAACAGAGCCAAAGTTTGCCAATAAAAAGCCTCTTCACACCATTACACTATCCAGCAGCCTGGACTGTTGAGCAAGGCAGGTTTGGGTCCATGGAATAAAACTGTTGGCACCAAACTGTGACCCCTGTGTGCTTCACCAGAAATCAAGATTCATCGGGCCAGGCTATGATTTTCCAGTCTTCAGATGTTCAGTGTTGGTGAGGCTGTGCCTCGTGCAGCCTCAACTTTCTGTTCTTGGCTGACGGAAGTTAGCTTTTTGCTGTTGTAGCCAATCTGCCTCAAGGTTGGATGCATTGTACAGTCTGGGAAACCTTTCTGCTCACCCCAGTTGTGGTATGGAGTGGTTTCTGTTGGTTAATGTAAACATTACCTATAGTTGCTGGCCTGTATCTGCACGGTTTTATTTATTCACAATTGGCTGATTAGATAATTGCATGAATGAGAAGGTGTTTAGCTCTTGCTCTGTAAGTGTAAGTAATTTTCTGCACAGTATGTAAACTTTTCAGTGAGGCAGAATCACTGAAAGAAAAATTAACACTTGATGGGACTTATTGAGCATCTCCTTCTCATTGAATAGCAAGTACATACAAAGTAGTATTGAACAACACAAAGAGTGTTGAAAGAGACTGCCTGGACGATCTTCTTTTTACCGGCTCATGAGAAGCTGCAATTCTGTAGAAATCTCAATGTATATCTGAGCTGCGTTCTCCTCGACGTGTCTGTCTGAACGATGGCTTTGTATCGATCCAGATGGTCACCGTGTTTTGTACAAGTGAATGCACTAAATGGGTGCTCAGGTTCTCTTCTGTTCAATGGCATGAAAGGTAGTGAAATTGCTGGTACTGCTGGATGTGCACTAGCCTTTTGTCTCCCATCATTTCAAGAATGTTGCCATTTAGGAACAAACACCTAAACACACAGATGGAAATGGCATTCATTTTAATTGTGCTGGCACAGAGGAACAGAAAAGTGTGTTCAGTTTGGAAAAGGAAGGTCTTTTGTTCAGCATACGTAATTTGTGCATTGTAGGTTTCCCCATTTAGGGCCCTTTTCATTTCGTGCCTCTCCTCACTGTTGGAAATGCACAGAAAGCTGGAGAAGATTGTCTCAATTCCAGCTAAGGTATTAGTCTCCTTTCCAGCTATCTCGGCCTCTATGAAGACATCTGTATCTGATGCACCTTTAGAGTGAAATGAATCCGACTGGGGGAGGTCACTTTAAAAGCTGGAAAAATAGACTGGCTAAGAGTCATACAGTATGCTTTTTTTGCACAGAACTGCATGAACATTGAAGCTTGTATTTATGCACTATTAAATATTTCTGTGCTTCTCCAGAGACTACAATATTTCGCCTCTAAATGTGCTGTTTTTTGTCTTCATAAAGATGTGACGCTTTTGGTGGTTTGACGATCAAGTGCTTTATTTCTTTCTTTTTTTTATTCACAGAAACTGCTCAGAGCATTCAAGTGCTTGTTTCATCATTAAAACAGCCATTAGTCTTATAAGAGCTTTGAAATGAAAGTCGGAGCGGTGATTGTCAGCTGTGTTTGACATTTAGTCACAATGCTTCATTGAGCTAGGCTGTTGGCTTTAGTCATGGATTTGATTAACTCTGTGTGTGTGTGTGTGTGTGTGTGTGTGTGTGTGTGTGTGGGCCCATAAAGATCGCTTCCTGGATGAGGGCTTCTCCAATCCTCCCATTCTCTACACTCTGGTGGTGCTACGTTAGAAAAAGTTGCATTCAGTTTAATTGAAAGGTGCTCGTTGTTTCTGGGAGCTGAAAATGAGGGGAAATGTTGTGAACACTCCGTGGCTGTTCCGTTTCATTCACGTTGCAACAGATTGCGTGAATACAAACCTATGAATACCAGAGTTGAATAACGGAATTGTCAGGATAAATCAACCACGTTCTTCCGATGTTAAAAAATAGAAGCAGCAGACAATACCTGGCCCTATCCAGGATTGCCAACCTAATAACCAATTTGAAAAGTTAGGAAACAAATTGTTAAAAGATGGCTGTCTAAAATATATATCAAATGTAAAGGATTCTTTATTTTGACTTGTTATAATCATGGAACCCCTGTGGCTAAGCTTGGTTGTACAGTGTCTATATGAATATGAAATCCCCAAGTTCTGGGTGACACAGATTGTGTACAGTGACAGTTTTATTGCAAACCAATATTCTCAGTCAAAATTAATTATTTTTCAGCAGAAAATACTAATTTTTTTATTGCCATTAACACACATTGAAAGACAATTAACATACAAAAGTATTTGGCCCCCTTGAACTTTTCAACCTTTTGCCACATTTCAGGCTTCAAACATAAATATGTGAAATTGTAATTTTTTGTGAAGAATCAACTAATGGGACACAATCGTGAAGTGGAACGAAATTTATGGATGTTTTTAACTTTTTTTTAAGAAATAAAAAACTGAAAAATGGGGCGTGCAATATTATTCGCCCATAATACTTTGTTCTGTACAAAGTTAAATGTGCTGACAACAAAATCACACAAAAAATCATCAATGGAAATCAAATTTATTAACCAATGGAGGCCTGGATTTGGAGTCGCACACAAAATTAAAGTGGAAAAACACACTACAGACTGATCCAACTTTGATGTCCTTAAAACAAGTCAAAATGAGGCTCAGTATTGTATGTGGTCTCCACGTGCCTGTATGACCTCCCTACCTGGGCATGCTCCTGATGAGGATCTCCTCCCAGACCTGGACTAAAGCATGCGCCAACTCCTGGACAGTCTGTGGTGCAACGTGACGTTGGTGGATGGAGCGAGACATGATGTCCCAGATGTGCTCAATCGGATTCAGGTCTGGGGAACGGGCGGGCCAGTCCATAGCTTCAATGCCTTCATCTTGCAGGAACTGCTGACACACTCCAGCCACATGAGGTCTAGCATTGTCCTGCATTAGGAGGAACCCAGGGCCAACTGCACCAGCATATGGTCTCACAAGGGGTCTGAGGATCTCATCTCTGTACCTAAAGGCAGTCAGGCTACCTCTGGCGAGTACATGGAGGGCTGTGCGGCACTCCAAAGAATTGTCACCCCACACCATTACTGACCCACTGCCAAACCGGTCATGCTGAAGGATGTTGCAGGCAGCAGATCGCTCTCCACGGCGTCTCCAGACTCACGTCTGTCACATGTGCTCAGTGTGAACCTGCTTTCATCTGTGAAGAGCAAAGGGCACCAGTGGCGAATTTGCCAATCCTGGTGTTCTCTGGCAAATGCCAAGCATCCTGCACGGTGTTGGGCTGTGAGCACAACCCCCATTTGTGGACGTCGGGCCCTCATACCATTCTCATGGAGTCGGTTTCTAACCGTTTGTGCAGACACATGCACATTTGTGGCCTGCTGGAGGTCATTTTGCAGGGCTCTGGCAGTGCTCCTCCTGTTCCTCCTTGCACAAAGGTGGAAGCAGCGGTCCTGCTGCTGCTCACACTCATGCTACCACGAGTGTGAAAGCACCACCAACACACCACCAACATCAGCCAGAGAGCATAGGTACTGAGAAGTGGTCTGTGGTCCCCACCTGCAGAACCACTCCTTTATTGAGTGTCTTGCTAATTGCCAATAATTTCCACCTGTTGTCTATTCCATTTGCACAACAGCATGTGAAACTGATTGTCAATCAGTGTTGCTTCCTAAGTGGACAGTTTGATTTCACAGAAGTTTGATTTACTTGGAGTTATATTGTGGTGTTTAAGTGTTCCCTTTATTTTTTTGAGCAGTGTACTTTGTAGCACCACCTTTTGCTGCGATTACAGCTGCAAGTCGCTTGGGGTATATCTCTTTCAGTTTTGCACATCGAGAGCAATTCTTCCATTCTTCCTTGCAAAACAGCTCGAGCTCCGCGAGGTTGGATGGAGAGAGTTTGTGAACAGCAGTTTTCAGCTCTTTCCACAGATTCTCGATTGGATTCAGGTCTGGACTTTGACTTGGCCATTCTAACACCTGGATACGTTTATTTGTGAACCATTCCATTGTAGAGTTTGCTTTATGTTTTGGATCATTGTCTTGTTGGAAGATAAATCTCTGTCCCAGTCTGAGGTCTTTTGCAGACTCCAACAGGTTTTCTTCCAGAATGGTCCTGTATTTGGCTCCATCCATCTTCCCATCAATTTTAACCATCTTCCCTGTCCCTGCTGAAGAAAAGCAGGCCATGATGCTGCCACCACCAAGTTTGACAGTGGGGATGGTGTGTTCAGGGTGATGAGCTGTGTTGCTTTTACGTCAAACATTACGTTTTGCATTGTGGCCAAAAAGTTCGATTTTGGTTTCATCTGACCAGAGCACCTTCTTCCACATGTTTGGTGTGTCTCCCAGGTGGCTTGTGGCAAACTTTAAATGAGACTTTTTATGGATATCTTTGAGAAATGGCTTTCTTCTTGCCACTCCTCCATAAAGGCCAGATTTGTGCAGTGTACGACTGATTGTGGTCCTATGGACAGAGTCTCCCACCTCAGCTGCTGATCTCTGCAGTTCATCCAGAGTGATCATGGGCCTCTTGGCTGCATCTTTGATCAGTCTTCTCCTTGTTTGAGCTGAAAGTTTAGAGGGACGGCCGGGTCTTGGTAGATTTGCAGTGGTCTGATACTCCTTCCATTTTAATATGATCGCTTGCACAGTGCTCCTTGAGATATTTAAAGCTTGGGAAATCTTTTTGTATCCAAATCCGGCTTTAAACTTCTCCACAACAGTATCTCGGACCTGCCTGGTGTGTTCCTTGGTCTTCATGATGCTCTCTGCGCTTTAAACAGAACTCTAAGACTATCATAGAGCAGGTGTATTTATACGAAGACTTGATTACACACAGGTGGATTCTATTTATCATCATCAGTCATTTAGGTCAACATTGGATCATTCAGAGATCCTCACTGAACTTCTGGAGTAAGTTTGCTGCACTGAAAGTAAAGGGGCCGAATAATATTGCACGCCCCACTTTTCAGTTTCTTATTTCTAAAAAAAGTATAAAATATCTAATAAATTTCGTTCCACTTCACGATTGTGTCCCACTTGTTGATTCTTCACAAATAATTACAATTTCATATCTTTGTTTGAAGCCTGAAATGTGGCAAAAGGTTGAAAAGTTCAAGGGGGCCGAATACTTTTGTATTAACATACATTAGTAATTAACATTACTGTACATTCATACAGTTATGTATACACATATACTCAAGGGGGGAAATGATGGGGGTGGAGGCTAACTGAGATAAACAGTAACAGGTTTCCTTCTTCTTATAAAATCTGTAATATTGGTTGTAGTTGGATGGTCATGTGGTCTTTCATACACACATCCTTGATCTTTTGTATCCATTGAACAATAGTAGGGGGGTCAGGCTTCATCCAATGAATAGTGGTTATTTTTCTTGCAACTGTCAATAAAACGTGCATTATATAACACTGCTCAGTGGTAAACGTGTAGTTAGGTATTGCTTCCAACAAGCTAGCACTTGGTAATATGTGTATTGGGGTAAGTTTCTACCACCTTTGCACTGTTTGGGAGTGATGTTTGTCCATTCCTATTGGCAAAATAGCCCCAAGTCGATCAGGTTGATTGGATTATGCTAGTGGACTCCAATTTTCCAATAGTGATAGATAGATTCTGATCTGGGTAGAGGTCCATTGTAAGACCTTCACCTTTTTTACTAGTTTTACCACTACTGTGTTGTTCTGACCTTGTGCTTGAGATCATTGTACTGCTGAAAGCTTCATCAGACTCAAGCAGGTTATTTTACACCTTAACAAGATGCCCAGTCCATGCTGAGGAAAAGCATTCCCGCGACACAACGCTGCCATGCCCATGCTTTACTGCCAAGATTGTGTTTTTTGAGAAACTGGCATTTATTTGCTCAAAGTCTCAGCTCTTCTTTGCATGCTGTATATGTATATATGCCATATATTGTATCTATTTGCCTCTTTAAGGCTTCCCTTCATGTCCTGTTCTTGAGTTTTAAAGGAGTGGGCTTGTCTTTCACTGGAATCTCCTAGAATCCTCTCTGTCTTTATTTGTACAGTTTTCTGTCAGATTCTCAGTCTGATCAATGGTATTTCTATACAGTGGGCCTTTTGTCTAGAAAAGGTATGCTTTTTAAAATGATTCACAAGTAGAGGCCAACTGAAATTGTTGTAAATCATCACTTAAGACATAGCAAAATATGCCACAATCTGGTGGCTTTTAAGAGGGTTGATGACATTGTATTTTTGTCTTGCAAATACACCTCCATGGAGAATTTAGATAATATTAGCTGCTGCTTGAAAGCCTTAATGACCTATATCAGCTGTGTTGGATTAGAGTTGGAGCTAAATTCTAATCTAGCACAGCCAATCTGGATAATTAAGGCTTTCAGTTGCAGCTGAACATTAGAGCTCCTAATCGAACTCCCTGTTCGTCAGGACTTCCTTTCTTCTTACAAATCCAGAATGATGCTAAAAGATTATTAATCATCAGCTCCCAATCCCACTCCTGGGGGATCAACAGTATGCAAATCAACAAGCAAACTTAATAGAATGAATAAGCCTCTCATGTGGTGGGTCAAGACTGTTGGAGAAGAGGAACCACAAAAATGGACAAGTCAGGGGGTCCACAGTACTGGGATTGACTATCTCTGGATAAAACTATGCAAGAATATGATGGTACATGTGCAGCCTCATGTGCAGTAAGAGCACTATTATGAAGATTAGTAACTGAATAATAATTGTATAGTTCAAGCCGTTAAACATCAGTGTCAACATCAATCCATGTCAATGTTTTGCCTATTTACTTTTTTTTTTCTTTTTTAAATAATTTCTTAGGTATCTTCATGAGTACCTGTAATGTGGACGTTCGCTGGTTTCCCTTCGACATCCAGAAATGTGAGCTAAAATTTGGCTCTTGGACATTTGATGGCTGGCTGCTGGACCTCCAGATGAGTGAGGCTGATATTTCTGGCTACATGCCCAACGGAGAATGGGACCTTGTGGGTGAGTGGCGATGGAGAACACTCCATATCATCATCTACAAAATGTTCCATCTGGAGGCAGGTGCACAGGTGTGTTGCTGTTGCACTGACTGGTGGGGAAATGCTGATCAGTACATCTCAACAATAAGAAGACCCAGTGAACAGTGCTTTAACATAGACCTGTTTGAATTATCTTGGCTCGTTTGAGGTTGGGTAGCTCTTAAAGCCCCAATTAGTCTTGATTTCCTGTAGGGCCGGAAAGTTTCCCCCAACTCTGCTGGGTTATAATAACTGCTAACATTGAATTATGTAATTTTAGACATTATTTTGCAGTATAATTCTCAATAAACATGTGTTTGTATTTATATTTTGTATTTCAAAGTTGTAGTTAAAAATAAATAATAATTATTATTTTATTATCATTGTTAATGTCTCAATAATGGGGTGTGCACTCTCTCATTCTCCCTAAAGTCCATTATCAGCTCCTTTGTCTTGTTGACGTTTAGAGATCTGGTTATAAATTTTAGAATTGTAGAATTGTAGAATTATTTCCAATGTCCAATCGTTTCTGATCTCCAAAGGTCAGATTTCGTGCCTTTTCTAAGCTTAATGTTTTAACAAGTCAGTAATAGAACATATGAGACAAAAGAATGGCCTGGTCAATGTTCTTCATAGCCTAAAAGATATTGGGATTGTAATAGGCAGTGTCTGGGGACCTATTTGGGGCTAGGTGTCTTTCACAAGGGCACCTCAGATGTGAATGTTGAGGAAAGACAAAGCATAGTTCCTCCACTTATCCACTCCCCACTTCCTTCTGATCCAGAGGATCAAACGATTACCTTTGAATGAAATCCCGCTTCTCTAATCTTTAGGTTACTACTGCCCCTGGTTAAGGCCACGGCGGCCCCCGATCAATAGCCACGCATGGTAAAGAGAAACAGTACAAGACCATCCCCAGAGAGCTTAATATTTCTGTCACCATTATTACCAAATTGAAAGCCCTTGGGGCTGTATCAATGTATAAATGACTCAGCCTCGAAGAGAGAGAGAGTTTTAATTAGTGGTAAAAGAACAGACAGACTTTCAAGCTTAAGAAACGTAAGTTTCAGGTTGCAACACTGGTCACTGTCTCACTAAAAGCAGTCCCCATTGCAGAAGACAGAGAATGCTCCCCTTCTAAGAGAGAAACCTAGACTAGATGCACATTGAAGAGTTGTAGTCCGTCATCATTTGAGTAGATGAAACAAACTATGAACTCTTGGTAAAACACGTATGTAACGCCACCAAATGTATCGGGGTTATTTTGTGCGGCCTCTAGCACTGGCAGCCTTGAACCTGTGTAAGGCAATGATGAAATCAGAAGACCATAAAGGCATTTCAAAGCAAAAGTGTTAGCCCAGTCTTAGAAAGCTTATCTCAGTCACAGATCAGGGGTCTTTCAACAGGATATGCCACAAAACATAGCTCATAAAAGCACAGCAGGTATGGATAAGAAGAAAACATTCAGCCATTATAAAGTGGCCTACTGTCAGACCCGTTTTAACAACATAAAACATCTATGGAAGGAGCTGGAGCCCATAGTGAGAAGAACTTCAGCTTGAGAGAAGAAGAGCAAAGGAAAAAGGGCCATTGAAAGAGCTTGATTGATAGAGCTTTCTTGTCTCCAAGGGCTGTGCTGCGACATATTGCTCAATGGTCCCAGTAACTTTGGCCATGCCATTTTCCTTTGTTTTATTGATGATGATAATATTCTGGGTTATGAATCACATGGTCCTGCTCTGTTCAGTGTGAAACAATGAATGATTTAGTTGGTTTTAACAGCAAAAACTGAATATTTTTGGCAAAGGTACCAGAACTTTCAGCCGTTTCTGTAGATCATGGCTAGACGATCTGAGAAAGCAGACCGGGGTCTAGGGAAGCTTTAGAATCTTCCACCAGTGGCTTTGGTGAACCAGCATTCACCTAAATCCCTAAATCTAAGGTGCAATGGGGAAAAAGTAGGTTTTTCACCAGAAGAATTTGATAAGATGACAAAACTGAGTCGTCAACTAACAGTCAGCTAGTATGTATAGAGTATGGCTTAACTTAGCATAAGTAGCATTGTCACTACATTGGATTTATTAGTGTGAGGCAGGACCTTCTTTTTGATTGCATTGGTCTGCTTAACCAGTCAGTCATGCTTTACACACTTTCTTGCTTTCACTGTAACACTGTACTGCTTGGCTGCAGAACTAATGAATGCTGGGATTGAGACTAAGCTCCATGACAAATGTGTTAAATATGTTTGTGTTTGCAGTGAAATTTCTGGAATATTCTCAGAGGTTTTGCCTCAGGCATGTGTGCTTATGGGCCAGATGTGTGTGTGTGTGTGTGTGTGTGTGTGTGCAGTCTTGAGCACTTGTATTGTTTGGCTCAGCTTATTGCTATTGTATTAAAAATAAATTGAGCAGTTTTAGTGGGACCTGATCAAAAGAATAGAAGTGGCATAAGCTGCTCCCTCTGGAGTAAGCACAAATGTTGTGAGCCCTTTCCACTGGAGTAGGCATAAATGAATCTGGTTTGACACCTGACTGAGGCTTCATGGAGAACAGAGGATGCTCCTGCACAGCGAGCTTTTTCCATACAGCGAATAAAACCATCCGATCCACTCCCCCTTGCATTTAAGCCCACAATCATTCCTAGCCCATCTGATCTGCCAGGGGCCAATTTGATTATGTTCAATTGAATTAAGTGGCTAAGTGGAAGTCGATGAGGAAAAGCTGAAATACTGCACATCTCTGTCTCTGTTCTTATCTGCTAATCCAGTGTATCCTAAAGCAGGTCCTGGAGACCCACCTGTGCCTGAGCTGATCATTAGCTAATAACCAATTGTCAAAAACCTGAAACTGTCCGGTTCAGGTAGGCCTTCAAGACCTAAGTTGGGAAATATACTGCTGAGCCTTTAGTTTTAGCCCCCCCACTCAGTTTCATTTCACAAGCCAGCTGCCCTTCTGTTACCGACCATTGCTCATTCTCACAGTTTTCACCCTTTTCTCTGCCCCACTAAACGTTAAGACTTCTGTTCTCCAGTTAGTCTACCTCTTCAGTTTCTTTCTACCACGACACACTTGAGAAATTAGCTGTTGCTAAGGATTCGGCTCACAGGGCCGTGAAAACCACCTCGGGGTGTAGTTCTACCTCTGGATGTAGAAAAAGGTCTGGATCAATGATGTGCCTGTTAAGCCGAGAGCTCTGAGGGGACACAAACAATTTGAGACCATCCATGGGGCAACGCAAAGGCAAACCTCTGAGGGTATACAGACGGCTGCACTGGAAGCAATCTGGGCTTCTAATCGCATTTCACACACACACCATGAGCCTTGTACACTTTTAATTTTCATTACACTTGTAAAACTCATGTGATATCCGGATAATGTCCAGATAAGATTTATCCACCTTTGCACCTGGCTATGTAAATACGCCTTTGTCAGAAAGAGAGAAATCCGATTAGCGCTGCTTTTTGCTTCTAACATGCAAATCCACAGAATTCTCTTCCGGGATCTCTTTAAATTATTCCATGCCAGAACTGTTCTTCTGTGTGGTAATGCATTTTACATTTTATGCAACTGAACTCCACTGGAGCTGCTGTTTTTGTTTTGTTTACTTCAGTTTTTGTGCAAAAGCCAGAGAATGTCACTCTTTTATTTATTAATTTAATATTACTCACTAAAAATGAAATATTGACTTCTACAAATAAGTATATGTAAAATGTAGAGCCTTTTGTTTGGTCATACATCCACATCAACTGCTGTAACCTAATTAATGCTCTGTATAGGGACCTTTCTTATGATGACATCACTAGCAAATTTGCCTCTTAGGAAGTGTACACGGAAACTTCACAGAAGCATCAAAGACTAAATACAGTATCAGGTGTTTTAGTATTTAGAGAGTCCCCCCTTTGTCTTTATTAAAGTGTTAATAGCTAAATATATAGTGCGAGTATTCCAAGCAGTGAGTAGCCCCCCGGGCAAAAACTTTGTCACTTTGTATGTTTAAGGTGGTAATAACTTCAGGGCTCCTGTAGATTGAGAAGAGGTGGCACAGTGCATTAAATGTCTCATTGGATGTGTGGAAAATGGGTCGCAAAGCAGATGTTAATGATTGGCTAAAAGAAGTGATTGCATTTGGGCATGTGAAAGGCCATAGTGTGAAGGAAGCAGTTGAATATGCAGGTGTATTGAAGCTTATGGTCATACAGGTCCACCAGCAGTGGCAAAAATCCCAACCTACAGGAAATTCTCATCATGTTCTCTTTAGTTAGCTGCAGCTTTCTTTGTGGTGTCCTGCCATAGACACCCTGCTTATTCATGGTTTTATGGACTGTAGACTCATGAACACATATGTTAGCCTGTACCAATGACTCATTCAAATCTTCATTCTGTGTTGTTTCTTTACCTCTTTCTTTACCTTTATTGATGTGTCTTCGTTCTGCTCTTTGGGTCATTTAGACTGGGTGCCCACTTTTTGGCAGAGTAGCTGCAGTCCAAAAAATGGGTTGTTGGCTTAGGTTATGGTTAATTTCTTCCGAGTCAAATGCTTGTTTTAAAATCTGTAGATATCAGCATTCATGATATTTTCAGTCACAAATAAATTAACAGCTCCATCTCCTAACCTTGCACTGATTTTCTTTCACTGCTGATTGTATGTGAGGTTTAAAAATATCCAACTTAGGTTCTTCATCCAAAAAAAGAACCCTCTGTTTTTAGAGTTGTTCTTCTTTTTCATCTTTTTCCTTTTCTCAGTAAGATATTCTTGATCAGAGTCACATCCTTTCAGACTCAGCCATCTCAGTCAGCTTCATTTTCTCCTTTCTGCAAAACATAAAAGTGCTGTTTATCTGATGGCAGCAGTGTTGGCAGTTTTTGCACAGTCCCATTTTCACTCCAGTTTTGAAAACTCCTTTTGCTTGACTTATTTCCCTTGACTTCTCTCTTCCTCATGAAAGTGGAGGAGCTTATGTCTAGTGTCCTTTGAAGCATCTCCTTTAGCCTTTTTCGATGCATGTAAGAAGGAAATTTGTTCGTGTAGTTGCTTGTGTGCATGTAAAAGCCTCTTTAAAGGGTGAGAATGTCAGTGACACTTTTGGGAACACCTTCCGTTGGAAGGCTGTGCCTCGTTGGTTTGGAAAACCTCTTCTTTCAGTTCAACGCACAGCTTAGGCCTAATTGAAACCCCCCAGCCACTACAGCCGCTTAACTATGGTGGATATCCGTGTGGGTCATCAGGGTTCTCTGTTTTGGTCACCCTAGCGTTTTGGTCAAATGTTTTTAATATGATGATCAGCACACATTCAACCAGGTGTGACCAAACTTTTGGCTGGTGCTTTATGTTTCCTGTTTTTTTTTCTGACACTCTAAACGCTAATAACCAGTGCTTAATGGCAATTTTGACTGGAAATTGAATTAACTAATTGGTGGTCATTGACTTGAGGAAACGGATACATTAACAGCTGAGTCAGCTGCATTTTCAGTGTCTAACACAGTGTCTGGAGCGGTCTGATAGCAGATCGTCTCTAATGTGTCTTGGCAGTTGCTCTGCTTTTTCAAGATCAGACCCAATCATTCCAACTTGCATTTAGTGACCTTTTCAGAACCTCATTCGTTAGGAATCAGTGACCTTTGTATTTGTCTATAAAAAAAAACTGCCATTACTATCAGATTGGGTTGATGTTTCAGCAGCATTTCTCTGCCCTGTATCTACAGGAGTGCCAGGCTCGAGGAACGAGATTTTCTATGACTGCTGCAAGGAGCCCTATCCAGACGTGACGTTTGTGGTGACCATCCGCAGGAGAACGCTTTACTATGCCCTCAACCTGCTCATTCCCTGCGTGCTCCTCTCCTCCATGACCCTGCTCATTTTCCTGCTGCCTGCTGACTCTGGAGAGAAGATATCACTGGGTAATGAGGCTGATAGAAAGAGGAGAGAAGATGTTGAATTCTAATGTGTTATGTTATGCTGTTTACCAAGCTAACGTTTGGACTGTACTTGGAAGGTCCACTTTATGCAGTGACCAAATACATGTTAAACATGTAGTTAGTTTATATATGTGATCAAATTAGTCCTCATTAGTCCTTTTATATACACTATATGAAAGACAAAAGCCTTGTTTTCCTGGAATCTTTGATGGAAGTGGAGTGACACTGGCCTGCCTTGACAACCTTTTCTGAGTAATAAAGAACCACCATAGCTCCTATGAAAACTGCTTCAAGGAAAGACAACCAGTGAATCACAGACAGGGTCAGTGCTTACTGATGCAGTCCATATATAGCCCTCACAGTAAAACTTGCAGTACTTAAAAGATCTCCTGCTAACGTCTTGGTGACTGATACCATAGGACACCTTCAGAGATCTTTTAGAAGTCATGCTTTAATAGCTTTATTGAAGCATACTTATTTTAGGCATGTTATATTTGGCAGGTAATTTTAATGGATGATTGGTGGACATCACTTCCCATTCACATTGACCAAAATCAAAAGAATATTATAACCTTTTTTCTCATTTCTGAGAGACTTTTCCAGTAATGGAAAACCTGGAGGAATTTGAAGCTAGTGGTTGAGTTTTAGTGGAAAATAAAAATAAAGAAATAATCAAAAAACAGTGGACTAAGACTTAGGCTGGCTTAGGTCAGCTTGGGGTTACTGTGGCATCACTATTTACAAAGAAATGGTTGAAATTCCTATGTGCAAGTATTACCTTAGTATAAAAATATGCAATACATAACATACTGAAATGTAATAATTGTACTGCAGTTATTCACAATTATTCATAGTTAGTAAAGGAAGGATGAACTAGTGCAGTATGTTGCTGTTCAGCACCCTCCTGATTCTGAAAAAAAAAGCCTGAGTCTGTATATATATGATGTAATGCTGCAGTACCAAACCACCAGAAGGTTGGCTCCGGTAGCTGGGGTCTTTAATAACTCGCCAGACCCTCTTTAAATACAGCTGGGTGTAAATATGCTGGACAGAGGAGGCAGAGGGAAACTCGTATCCAGTGATGCCTGGGGCTGAACATCCACAGTCAAGAGAACATGCAGTGCAGTCAAGAGGCATTGCACAGTGCCGCCTGTACTTTGGAACAGGCACAGTAACAGACCTGTTGAGTAGGGTTTTACAGTTTTAAGTTTACAAATGTTCATTCTCTTATTATTTAGTTACATTTTTGATTTAGTTGGCAAGAGTCCCAAAAGAATTGTAATGATATTAAAAACTGTACAGCTCTGTGTTATTGGTTTGTAGTGGTTTGCAATAACCCTGCTTGGAATTCTGTAGGGGGGAGTAAATCACTAGGACCTGACTTGAGCTCTCCCGCTTTAAATTAAAAGGTCTTTAAGCTTATAACATCAGGCGTGTTCAGACTTGTGACTGGTAGTGCTATACATCATGATCATTTAGGGTAAAGTGTTCCATATGCACACACTCTCAGACCCCACAAGTTTATCATTCAGCTGTAGAATCAGCTGTAGGAGCCTGAGCTATTCTTGCTCACACCAGCCCTTCAAAAACACAACGCATTACAATACTGGCCCCTCTCCAGCTTCTGCCTCCTGCTGTAGCATATTGACTTTCCTGCTTGCCACAAAATGAAATCAATCCAGTGTCAATTGTCTTTTTTTTCCTCTCTCGAATCGCTGCGCAGAAAACTAACGATAAGCACAGGGGTGTTAATTATCTTCTCACATCTATAAACAGAGAAATCAAAAAATAGTTCACCTTCACCAAAGAGGGCAGATATGAAGATAAGCTAGGATTTGAATCGACATCTAAGCCTGAACTAAACATGCCTAATTATTAGCTGGTACATCATTTGCTGTGCAAGCTGAAGGGCAGGCACAGCTGATCTTTTGGCTTTATTCCTTTATAGCCTGTGTACTGGAACTACTGGAACTGTGTCTGTCTCAGCTTCTTCTCCCGCTTCAGCTGCTTGTTTGATCGTGCCCTTAGCAACGTTCTGTCTTCTGTGAACAGCGCTGTTCCGAACTGTTGCGGCATTTGACCAGTGATCGTGATCTACTGCATGATTTATTAGACGTTGCGACTGCAGCCACACTATCCGGCTCCATTCAAGCCTTCCATGCTTCCCACAGTTGCTTTAGTGCAACACTTGGAGGAAGAGTGGCTTTCAAATAGGTGTATGTTACGCATCCTCCAACTGTGTGCTTCAGGTCCAAGCAAAACACATTTATAGGATGAATGTAGGGGTGCACAGATCTAAATCCGGTTCAACAGACATGATGGAACACTGGGAAACTGCAAGTGACTTGCAAAATCGCCAGCTCTGTGTCTCAGTCTAGCTGAAATGTGCTCAGAGTTCATGGAAGAGTGGGTCAGACTGATCAGGAACTATCTAAAGAGGCCGTTGTAATCCTTACCCGGCAGGGCTGATTCTATTATTTTATATATATATATTGGTCTAAATAATATACAAACACTGTAGCATTGAATAAGTCATGTGTATTTTGATAGAACAATAAAAAATGATGTAAAGATGTGTGACTCAGCAGATTTGCTGAGAATGGTGGGAGACGTAAACTGCACTCAGACTCAGACAGTGAGATAGTGGCATCCTAGTGGAGCAGTAGATACAAATAATTCATTAGATTAAATTACTAAAAGAAATGAAGGGTCTGGTACTGATAACCTCTTATGCTAATTAAGCCTGTGCTGAAAAGTGATGTTAGATGTTCTGTGGTTTTCCAGAGTTTTCATAGAATGCAATTCAATGCTGGCCCTTCTCCAGCCTCTGCCTATTACTACAGCATACTGACTTTATACACAGTTCCCCAGCGTAGTCCTGGCCTACATGATTCTTTCAATGGAGAATGCTGTGTAGTCCAGCACTACAGAGTCTGTGAATACAGTTTTCTTTAAGTTCTACAAGATTAACCTACCCATGCTAGACAAGGCAGTTGTGCCTCAGTGGTTAGAGCACTGGGTAATTAATGGCAGGGTTGTGGGCTTGACACTTAGATTTACCAAGCTGCCGCTGTTGGGTCCCTGAGCAAGGCCCTTAACCCTCTCTGTCCCCCGAGTGCTGCAGCGGAGGCTGCTCACTGCACCGAGTGTGTGTGCTCTGGGCATGCTTCATGGCAAGGTTGGACTTTTTTGGTTTTATTTAACCTTATGAGACATAAATGCTACAAACTATGCAGATTTGAAAGTGGTGTTGTTTTTAGGGGTAATCATCCTATTGGTCAAATCTTTTAAAGAATCTACCCATAATGTAAAGCTTCTATACAAATTTAAAAGTTCTTTCCTTAACCCTTAAAGAGCTCACATATTTTATTTATGAAATATTGTCCCTTGAAGCAGTGCTTCTCAGACCGATCCTCAGATGGTCTAGATTTTTACTACGACCCAACACATAGAGCTAAACCCAAAACTGTGGACCATCTAGGAGTTGGTGAGGACTAGTTTAAGAACCACTGCTCTAAGGGACCTTCTAAGAGTTTTAGCTATGTTGTGGCCTACACGGCTAGCTACAGTAGCAAGACTGAAGGCAGCCCAAATGGCTCTTTAAGGCATATAAGATATAAGAAGGTCAATCTTTCCAGTGACACAAAGAGAAACAGAGATACAAACAGTGGGAGAACTCTTTAGAGCTCAAAAAATATAGGGTTTAGGACTCAAACTCAAATGCTGGCTGTAGCTGTAAGGCAGGGTAAAAAGGGACAGGGAGCCAGAAGAAAGAGCGGTAGAGTGGGTGGAGGTGCAGCAGCGAGCTGGCCCTCCGTCAAACACTTTCAGTGTACAGAAAAACAAAGATACTGACAAAGAATGAGAGAAAAGGAGAGGGTAGAGTTAAGAAACTGCAAAAGCTAAAAGGCATTTGTGCAGCAGCAGTACATGAAACAGTTCATGAATGTGACTGCAGGGAGGAAGGCAAGAAGTGAATTTTTAAAGGGCTGTGCAGAAGAGGAACGAAAAGAACAAGTCAGTCAGATATATGCAGAAAACTAGGCGAGGTTCGGAGAGTCTGAACCTCTGAATCTCTGAGAAAGGTGCTTACTTTAGGCCCATATGGGTAATTAATCTATTGACGTGGTTAAACACAATCAATGGGCAGAAGAGTGGGAGAGAGAGCAGTGAGAGGCATTTTCCCACAATGGCTTTCCAGGAACAAGGTCAAGTCTGATGTAATGTAGAGAGCAGTGCCACTAGGTTTTCAAGACTGCTACATCATTTAATGGTTGGTGTAAACGGTCATTCCAGGTGTGGTTTGATAGTTAATAATAGAGATTTTAGTCCCAAATATTGTCACTTTATTTACTAACCAAATTGACTGAGGTGAATCTCCACTTGTGCTTTTGGGACTGATCAACAGGTGTTTATGGTATAATATGGGTAAAACGGGGGTTATAATATATATATATATATATATATATATATATATATATATATATATATATATATATATATATATATATATATATATTAGCAATAACATCTCAGTGATGCAGTAAATGATCAATAGCCTTTTAATTAACTGCATGAATAAAATGTGTTCATAATCTGCTGAATTCAGATCATTCATTTAGAGAATCCAAGTTCAGATGTGTAGATGTTCACCTGAGAAATCACTGATCATCTAACAGCTCTAATACAGACCATCTCACCATCCTCAACCAGTTGCTACAGACCTGTCACTGACACCAGTCTGGAACTGGAGCTCAACCGGATTAGGCTAGGTTTACTGGATAGGGTTAAGCTCAGGTTTTCAGTTGGGGGGTAAGGTTAGAATTAGGGCCAGAGTTTGATTTAGGTTCTGGATTGAGGTTAAGGGGTCAGGGTGAGGGTTATGTTTAGGTTAAGGTTAGGATAAGGGTTAGGATTAGGCTTTGAGTTGAGGTTAAAATTTAAATTAGGGCGAGGATGATGGTTAGGATTATGTTTTGGGTTAAGGTTAATTTCTGGATTATTACCAGGATGAGGATTAGGATTAAGGTTAGGGTTAGGATTAGGGTCAGGATAATAGTTAGAATTAGGTTTTGGCTTGAGGTTAAGGTTAGTATTAGGGCAAAGATAAGGCATATGTTCAAATTAGGGTGAGGGTGATGGTCTGGATTAGATTTTGGGTTGAGGTTAAGGTTAGGATTATTACCAGTATGAGGGTTAGGATTATGTTTTTGGTTGAGGTTCGTATTAGGTCCAGGGTGAGGATTAGGTTTTGGGTCCACGTTAAGGTTAGGATTAGGGCCAGGATGATTGTTAGTATGAGGTTTTGGGATGAAGTTAAGTTTAAGGTTAGGGGAGGATGATTGGTATCATTAGGTTTTGGATTGATTTTGAGATTAGGATTAGGACGTTACATTTTTCAGAGGTCTGGTTCTGATTACCCCCACTGTTAACAACTCTGACTCAGCATGTTTTCTCTAGAAAGGAGCATTTTTACAGCTTAAAAGTTTAATGATGCAGATCCTAAAATATTTAATTCAATGTGACCATTAAAAATAATTTGTAAAATAATTTCTAAAATTCTTTAAATTCTTTAATTTCTTTGTTTTGCTGAAGGGGTCCCTTATCACTTTTTCAGTGATTGAAAAATTGGACAGTTATTGATATGCCTCCATTTTTACAGGGTTTACTTATTGATAGTGGTGTCTTAAAGGCGCATCCATCTTGCTTATTGATCTCAGTGAGCAATGACATTTGTGACAGTTATTTTATTGGGCGTCTGTTATGCCAGCAGAGCACTTCTTGAAATGTGAGCTAAAACAACACACACAGAGCATACAGAAGAAGATTTAGAAGACTTTAGTGAGAAATGGAGATGGATGGATGGCCGAGTGAGGTGGGAGGAAAGAGGAGTGGAGGAGACGGACAGCAGAGTAAGAGGGAGGGAGCGAGGGGAGGACATGAACAGGAGTGAAGTGTGATTGGAAAAGACAAATGGCTCAATGTAATCCCCCTTATGTATCGCTCCATCAAGCTACGGTGCACCGGCCAATCAGATCCAATCAAGTTCAGCCTGTACCAATCCATCCAGGCAGGTGGTTTCACTTGGTTTTGAAGTGCCAGCATTGGTTAGTACGGTTAGGTCCTAACAGTAGATACTAAATCCAAGTACGGGTTCATTTTCACTGCAGTGGATTCTGCCAAACATGGTTTATCTCTCTCCATTTCTCTCTCTCTCTCTACAGGTATTACTGTCCTGCTCTCACTCACAGTCTTCATGTTACTGGTGGCAGAAATTATGCCTGCCACATCTGACTCCATCCCACTTATTGGTAAGTGTCTCGCTTTCTTTCTCTCTATATAAGGAGGTGTTTAAAAGCCTGTGCTCAAGTTTTAACACTCACATTCATAATCTGTATGTGTGGTATTCAAATACAGTTTCATCAGTCATGGTCACAGAGGTCCCCTGTCTGCACATTTTAGTCCTCTCATCTCAGCATTGGCTTGTTAACCCTCATATATTGTCAGCTGGAGCAACACAAAAAAAAGCTGAGGAGTGAAATGTGATATCATTCCGTGCACCCTAGAAGTGCACTGGACACAATTATTGGCAATTTTTCAAAATAGCAAAAAATAATTGGATTTTAATCATGTGAAATTGTACTCATTTTAACTTGTATTTGTGGCTAGTAATATAGAAATACCACATTCAACCAGTTCAATGGAGAAAAGTAGACTAAAAAGTAGAATATTTGTGTCTGTGTTCCAAAATGAAAATGGAGAAAAGAAAGAAGAGCAAGGAATTGTCCAAGCATGTTTGAACCAAAGTTGTGAGAAAGTATGGAAAGTCTCAAGGTTACAAGTCCATCTGGAAAGATCTTAATGTTCCTGTGTCCACTGTGCACAACATCATTCAGAGGTTTATAGCCCACATCACTGTAGCTAACCCTCCTGGATGTGGATGGAAGAGAAAAACTGATGGAAGATTACAACAGAGGATTGTTTGAATGGTGGCTAAAGATTTTCTATCAACTTTCAAACAAATGCAAGCTGACCTCATACTTTCCACCAGCCTCTGAATAAAACAGGACACTATGATAGGAGACCCAGGAGGATCCACTGTTGACACCGAGACATAGAAAGTCTATGTTTGAGAGTGTCCTGTGGAAAGATGAGACCAGAATTGAGTTTTATAAAATGAAGTCTTCAAAGAGAGGAACACTGTCCCTGTGGCCCTACAAGGTGAAGGTTCAGAGATATTCTGGGGTTGTTTTCCTACTTGCGGACCTAACTGCCTTGACTGTGTGCATGGCACTATAAAATCTGAAGACTTCCAAAGAATTTTGGAGCACAGTGTAGGGCCCTGTGTAAGGAAGCTGGGTCTCTGTCAGAGGTCATGGGTCTTCCAGCAAGACAATGACTAGAAGCATACTTCAAAAAGCAACTAGACATGCTGTAAGACAAAGCGCTGGAGAGTCCTGAAGTGGTCTTCAATGAGTCCAGGTGGTCTGCAAATCCTATATAACACCTGTGGAGAGATCTGAAAACAGGAGTTTGGAGAAGACACCCTCTAAACCTGAGAGACCTGGAGCAATTGGCAAAAGAAGAGTGGGACAATTGTCCAGGTGTAAGAAAGCCATTGGTGGTATGATGGTGGTGTTAAGTTGAGGGTGCCAATAATTTTGTCCAGTGTGTTTCTAGAGTTCTGTCTGGAATGACCTCAGATTTGACTTTTATGTGGTGTTCCAATGCAAACTAAAGAGATAAGCATGTGAACACTAAAGCATTTGTAACTGCATCGGTGATCTAAAAGTGCAAGGGTGCCAATATTTTTGGCCATGACTGCATAGCATGGAAGTCTGATAGAACACAGATTATTTTTTCTTATTATTCTCATCTCTTCCACTAAAGATTGTGTTCTGATGACTCCTAGGTGGCTTTGAGTTACTGATCAGAGACTTTTGGACAAACTTGCAGAGTCCATGCAAGATCATGAATTATGAAATTCCTGTTAAAATATGAAAGAGTCTTTCAAGAGTGCTTTTCACTCCAATTGGTGCCAATCTTAAACGAATGCAGAATGGAAGCGCTTTCATCTAGTCAACGTTTAGAGCTCATGTTGAACTGTTTGCCCACAAGAGCAAGAAAAAAAAGTGCATTTTCGCTAACTGCAAAATCCTTCTGCAGCACTGAGCACCCCTGCTTTATTCAGTTGAATTAGTCCTCATTTAGAGTTCACTTGATTAGCTGGCAGGGTGGGTGTTCTGCATAATGTGCCTATGAATGTAAATGGTAAAGGTTTCGCCTGGGCACTCTGAAGGCTGTTCTTTTTTAGAACAAACTGAACTCTCACGTTTTGTGCAAAAGCCAAACACACTGGTCTTGCCCTGGCGACCAGACCATCTGCTTGTCTTCTAAATGTAATTGGCTGAATAAATTTTGGAACAGAAATAAAGTCGGCTCACCGGGAACGAATGGGCAAAGGAGAAGGGGGAAAAAAAGACAGGCTAGGATGAGCGAATGAAACCAAGGCCTTCTGTCAAGCCTCTGGATCCCCATTTTCTCTTCTCCCTCATTTATGGCCCGCTGAAAAGCGCAAAGTCATGATCTGTGGGGATATATAGCGACTGCTGGCATGTGTTGGGTTATGAATGGCTCACTAGCTCTCTTTCTCCTTTCTCGTCACTGCTTCTCTTCCCCTAACCATTGCTTATGACTCATTCCTCTTTCCTGCACACTGCTTCTTCTCTCACACACATGAATGCTCCTTTGCTTTCTCTCTCTCTCTCTCTCTCTCTCTCTCCATATTGCATATTTTTGGTCTTATATTGTAGGCCAATTTTTATTATTTTTGCTTGGTGGAAAGAAGCCATTGTACTAAGAGACTGATGAATTAAAGGTTAATGCATTCACTATCTCTCTCTCTCTCTCTCTCTCTCTCTCTCTCTCTCTCTCTCTCTCTCTATCTCTCTCTTGGTCTCAGGGCAGTACTTTGCTAGTATAATGATCATCGTTGGAATGTCAGTCATAGCAACTGTGGTTGTGTTACAGTATCATCATCATGACCCAAATGGAGGAAACATGCCCAAATGGGTAAGTCTGTTTTGTATGCGTTACACTCTTGATGATGCATTTATATTGAATATCTTATTGTGCAAAAACCGTCGTTAATAACATCTACAACACCCAGGCCTTTGCCATCATAGCAATGGCTATCTTACTGTCACTCGATCTGTCAGACCAGTCTTCTCCTCGCAGCTGAAACTAAGGCTTGGTTACTTGGACCAGTATTACGCTGAGCAAGGTGTTGTCATGTAAGCTGTCTAACTCAAAAATTGTTCTCTGAAACATGTCTTACTTATTTTTGCTGTTATTCAGACTCCTCCCTGTCAGAGTTTCCGCCAATTTCCAAGAGCCTTTTGATGGTGTAGGACACTGTGCTCACTCTGGCTTTACTTTTACTACTTTTTCTCTTAAGGAAAGGCCCGCACTTTTAGGAGTTATGATAATATGTCTGTCTTCTTTTGTTAACAGTCTTTTTCCAGCCATTATGATGTGCAATACTGTCCAAACAACACCCTAGAGAGAGCAGTCTGTTCCAGCAGTGCTTTTATACAGACAGAGAGTTTGTAAGTGATCAGTAAAAGGTGGTACATTTGAATCTTTAGCTTCTATGTTTATAGCTTAATGTCCTTTGTTATAAAATAACTGTGGATTGTTATCCAATGACTGGGTTCCCTGAACTCAGTGTTCTCTTTACATTATATTTCAGTTTGCCTTATACCTTTGTACTGTATGTAATCTATATCAAGTTGAGCATCCTTGACCAGGTGACACATATTTTCTCAAAATGAAAATCACCATCAGTGTGGCCAGTGCAGAGTTTAGGCACCTTATAAAGTCAGTGCTTAGTAACACCCCCTTTGACAGAATGAAGACTTGCAAACATTTTGTATAGTCATCCTAAAGTCTTTTAGTTTTTGTCAGTGGAATTTTCTCTAGATCTAAGATTTATTCAAAAAGTTCTATGATGTTTATGTCAGAGGACTGTGTGAGATATTCGAAAACATTCAGTTTGTGGTTTTTGAGGTGTGTTTTGGATCATTATCCTGTTGGCATTTGAACAGATGGTTTAACATTTGCATCCAAGATTTGCTGGTATTTTGTGGAATTCATTTATCCCCCACCCCTGCAGGGTTGCCAATGCCACTGGCAGCAGCACAACCCCAAAGCAGGATAGAGCCACCTCCATGTTTCACAGTTGGCAAGGTGTTATTTTCATAAAGTGACGTACCTTTGCTGATTATGGCCAAAGAGTTCTGGTTTGACATCAGTCCACAGATTTTGCTTAAAAAGCAGATTTTTCTGACACAGTTGCAGTTAAGGTTTCCTTCTTATAATTCTTTCATGAAGATTATTTCTATATTATGAAAGACAGAGTAAATGTGAACTAAGATTTGCTGGAAAAATGTTATGTTAGTTAGTTTCAGGAACTGTCTACTTCTTGTCAATAAAAAAGGGTAATTGTTAGTGTGAAAATAAAGTGCCCATGGGTTTCTAAATTCTGCATAAGCCTGTATGGTATGTATGTGTGTTTACTATGAGGGTATTTCATGTATAGTTATACTAGTATGAATTTGTATCATTTCTGTGTCTCCCAAAGTTTCTAGACACCCCTTCTAATCAGCTAACTGAGCTTCTTTAAGGTGCAACCGTTGCTGACATAGGTGTTCAATTGCACACAAAATGCTTGCATAATCTCTATTGAGCAGCCACACACGAGCTGGTCCTCATGGCAATTACTGTGAACATCCTTGTTTTGTACATACCGTATAAGGTTTTACATTATTTATGATATTTCAGGAGCCATTAACAATGGCAGCTGAATATAAGGTTAGTAATATTGTACCAGCACTCTCTTATTAGTAGAACAGTGGAGTTTCTGCTTGCACTGCAACTCAAATCCCAATCGTTCCTGTGAGGGGTAGTGGTGTTAACCACTTTTTAATGAATTTTAATTGAGCTGAAAATAATGCAAATGTCCAGCACTAAATGTGTCTGCATGCACAAGCTAAACATAGAATTTACTGCAACAAAATTATATCTTGATAAGTGACCAATTCTAAATCAGATTTTTGCTGAAAGTGTTGTAAGAATAGTATACTTGTTTGATTTCTAGACATGTTGCTTATTTTAAGTCAGTTTATTTATAATAGCAAACAAATATGGCATTTTGCTTGCATTAGGACATAATGCTCAAATATACTGAACAAAAAAAAGTAAAGAAGTAAGAATAAGCAAATGAATCTTATAATATTCTTATAAAAATCATTTAAAAATAGTCAAATACATTTTACAATCCACTTTTTTTCTTATTGGTGCAGGAATTATTGCCTTTTGTTTAATGGCTTAGTACACTCATGTACCCTCATTGCTATAGTTCTATATATCTATACATGTAAACATCTGCTTCCGAGCTCACATCGTTCATCCCTTCCTCCCGTATTGACAGGTGTCATGGTGTTACCCTAGTCACTAATAATATGGGACAACCTTGCCAAGGGGCCACGAATGAGTAAATGGAGTACAGATGGATCTGGATCCGCAATCTATCTGTCATGATAAATGGCCTTATTTAGGCTTTCTGCCGCCAATTAGCAACTTAACCAGTGCTTTAATCGAACCTTACCCACTCGTAATACACCCCGCTCCCAATAATGAGCATGCTCATTCAGTCTGCTGAGAATCTCGCCCAGTGTGTGCGATTGTAGATTTGTTGTGACCTTAGAATAACAATGGGTAGGGAAAATGTCTGTGATTATTCACAGATGGGCAGCTTGTTTACAAGAGAAGTGCCATATTGGCTGGCTGAATGCTAATTTTTTCATTCATCAATTTCAGTGTCGGCTAATGAACGCATTAGGATAGACGTTGTTCGTGATCGTAATATTAAGGTTATTTTTGGCCATTTTAAAGGATTGTGTGTTTTGGAAATGTAAAGGTCTAATAAATTGCCTTGGAAGTTAATAATTAGTCTCGAAGCATATCCAGTTTCTCATTGCTAATACAGAAATTGTTTTTGAAAATATTATTCTGAGTGATTCTGTTTAGACATCCTAAAGCACATTGTCCTCACACAAACTGCATGCTAGTCACTCTCAGTCCCAGTTGTCTCGATTGCAATCTAGGTCACGAGGTTCTGATCAGGACCGGGTTTCAAAAACATGAAGGTCTTTGTACGCTGCCAGAGGAAATCATTTCGAACAGCCTCTCAAATACAGTGTTTTTTGAGACAGTTTTAGAGGCAGTGTAGCATCGTTGTGGTAAACCTGTTGTCAAGGCCGGCCAAACACAGCATGCAAGAATATTCTCATCATTTATCATTTCCGTAAGAACGAAGCCCTTCACATGCAATTCTAACATATGTTGCTGTGAATTTCCACCATGCATACAGTGTAGCATTGGTTAGATTTCTAGTGCCTATAGAAATGAGGGGATAAATGAGTATTGATGAAGAGGACTTAGAGGCAGAATACAGCGCCTTACTTAAGGTGAGAAAGACAAGGTTTGAATATTTGCACATTCCACAAGAGATGAGCTCTAACTATATGAGTGACTGAAAGGGAGCCTCATTAAGGAGAAAGCTTCAGGGTGAGAGGGAGCTTTTTTAAATTTTATCGTTCTTGTTTTCTAGCCCATTCTTCTTTGCAAAAGGTTTCTGCTCTTCCGCTCATCTATGTACTTTTGATGAGGTTTAGGTAGGGTGAAAAGGGGCCTTCAAATGTTCAGTTTGCACCTTGGATTTTGAGGTGTGTAGGATTGTTATCCTGCTGTAGAAGCCATCCTTTCCCATCTTTAGCTTAGCTGCTGGTACTGTATTGAAAGAATTCTTCCCTGGATCAGTGAAAACCCCTGTGCCTAACAGTGGAAGAGTTCTCTCACTGTTATCTCACTGGGTTCTTTTCATGACATTCTGCAAACATATTTTTGCTCATCGTGTCAAAAACATTCCAAAATGCATCAGGTTTGTTTGCATGTTCCTTTGAGAACTGCTGATGCTGTGTTTTGTGGATAGGAGAAGAGGAAGTACATTGTAAGTGTACTTAAGATTTTTTAAGTGTCTGTGCTGCTGCTTAATACTTTACTTCCACTCCCTACATTTCACAAGAAAATCTGTACTTTTTTTACTTACAGTTTTTTAATCACACATTTTCCAATCAGACAGCTACTGCTGTTAGTAACTCTCAGACTGTGTGTAAAACAGAGCTCAGCTTCAGTCCTGTAATCCGATTGAAATAGTTTCCGAAATGATCACAACCTGTAACTGACACACTAGCACAGCCTCTTCCCTCCATCTCCCCCTGCGCCTTAAGTTAATTCAAATCAAATCAAATCACATTACAAGTGTAAGGTGAGTGAAAAACCTGCTTGTGTAAAAGGTGCATCGTCCCTCACGGTGTAGAAAAAAACATTCTAAATATTTACATATTAACTTATACACACATACACACTACACACACATTATATAGTACATACCCTCTATTTACAATAGGGCACTGGTTTAAAGCAGTTACATGTACAGGTTTGATATAATCTGATTTGTAATATATATGTAATATATATATATATATAATTTGTAATATAACATGATCTGTTTGTTATTTAGAAAAGGCACTAGATGGGTGTGAGTTCAGGTGTCGTGTGGGTGGGGAGAAGTCTTTGTGCATAGGGTTTTCGGTCATGATTGCAGGGTGCAGAGTGTGTTTGTATGGGGAGGAGGTGTGATGATACATATGAGGTCCACAGTCTGCTAGCTAGTCCACAGCTGTTTCTGCTACATTGAATGTTTAATAAAACAGATACGTGTTCTTTACTCTCAACCTTAATAAAGCCCACATTACTGTCCGGACTGTGTTTGGTTTAATCCGCAGTGAGAGTGTCAGAGATGTGCATCAGGGCTCTGTCAGATACACTGAGGAGCTGAGTCAGACGACGGTTCATACAGCAGTTCTGTTCCACTTAAACAAATCTGTGCTAAATCTGACAGCCAGCTAAAACTACAATGTCTAATCAACTGATTTTTCCCACTGTTCTGCTTAGTGCACTTAAAGGCATCTGTGCGTCGCTAGCAGCTAACAGTGTTTAATATCGATTAAGATTGATTAATATTGGCAGTCAGTTTCACCAGTGCAGCAGAGTTTAATCAGTTAGTTCTGAAGGGAGGAATACTGGGATTTTCAGTGTGTCTAAGAAACCGGTTTCTAGATCTGGTTTCTGGATAAACTGTTTCTGTACCGTCTCTTAAAACCAGTGAATAACTGGAAACCAGCACAGTAAATTTTGCCCCTTTAGCAGTTCTCTGGGCAAGTGTTCCTGATCTTTCAGACCTCCATCGTTCCTGTTAATTCTTTTCTTACTTGCAGTATGAAATAAGAGAACTGGAAACACTGGAAACTATCTTTTTATATCCTTACAGTGACTGAGAACAGGCCAACTTTTATGCTTTTGGGAGCGTAATAGAAGGCAGTGGGCAGCTGCTTCAGCTAGTGTGCTTTTTTTCTTCTTCTTCTTCTTCTTTCCCCCCTCCTTCAGGCATGTTCAGAAAGAGTAGTCCAATAGGAAGTGACATTTTCACTGGGCAGTCTTCAGTTCACCCTTCAGGTAACTGAGAAATCATGTCTTGTGAAACACCCTCCTCTCCCATGTCCTTACTAAAGTTAAACACTGACACTGGTTTTAGAAGAGAACAGGGCACAAATTATTGTAGAATAAAAATAGATTTGGATTTCTCTAGCTTCACCCTGAAGATTGAAGACCTAATAACTCTTAGGTCAAGGAATTCACTTGTTTTAATCTCTATTTGTTACTGTTATAAAGCATGTAACTCCATGCAACTCCCACTAAGAGCCAGTCAAGCTAAAGTACAGTGTCCATGCAACAAGGTTTCTTGTAATGCTGCGTTACAACTAGTGCACACAACTACAAAGATGAATATAAACCAAAAATAAGATGGACAACAAGTTATGCAGCTTTTGAATAACCATTCCGTTCATTGAAGATAATGATTTATTCGAAACCAATACCACCTATTTGAGTTTTTTCCCCATAGTTACTAAAACAACCAGTTATCCAAGTGAAAATGACAGTTGACATGTTCAAATTCGCTACCATGATAACTGCCAATGTGAAGCAGACTAGAAGATTCCAAAAATCCAGCACATTATGCCACGTTTTAAACAGATGATTCCGGGACTCCAGTGAACCACAGTGAGAGTCAATATCCACAAACGGAGAAAATTTGGGACAGTGGCGGACCTTTTCAATGAGTCAGCCTACCAAAAGAGCACATCAACCAAAAGAACCCAGGTGAACATCTAAAGGACTGAAGCCTTACTTGCCTTAGTTAAGGTCAGTTTACCCGATTATGATTCCACAATAAGAAAAACTCTGGCATCCATGACAAAGTTTGCAAGGCGCAAACTGGTAGCGAGATGGCCTGAGGCTGCTTTGCTTCTGCAGGACCTTGACGACTTGAAAGTAAAAAGACCATGACATCTTCTAACAGAAAAGACTGAAGGAGAATGTCTACCCATCGATTTGTGCCCTAACGCTCAAGCGCAGTTGGGTTATGCAGCAGGACAATAATCCAAAGCATACAAGCAAGTCCACTTCTGAATGGCTCAAAAGATTAAAATTAGGTATTGGGAGCACACACAGTTATCAGGTTTAAATGGAAACCAATTACTTTATCACATGGGTGATTTTGAGTAAATCTTTTTCTTCAGTAAATGGAATGAACATTTAAAGGCTGCATTATGTGCTTATTTGTGCTGTTTTTGTTTTGCATTAAATTAGTGGGATGACCTTTTATTATTATTATTTTCTTCAAAGTAAAATATTTTTACATGTCATTGTACTGATATTTACCTTTGTACTTCGGGTTATGTTCAGACACTTCCAGTCACTAGTCATATTTATTTTAATGCAGATATTGTGTTTGATTTGAAAAGCACATCTTATAATTCAGTTGACTTAAATGGGTTTCTAGAGACTTAAAACTAACCCCTCTGTCTGAAATGGTTGATGCTGGAGTTTGCAGTTTTATCGCATAGCAAAGATATGAAGGTTGTCTGGAAAACTATGCTCAATTACTCTCCTCTCCTTTTTTTCTTAGCATTGTTAAATTTATGATATGAACAAGGTTGTGCTTTAAAAACAGTCACTGTGCTTTATTGACTGATTGAAAACAGTTAGAAACTGAGAAAGCTGATTAGCAGATGAGCGTTATCTTGGAAAGGTACATGTAGGATGTCAGGAATAGGCTTGTCTCCTTAGCTAGCACTTTTGTCTGTTGGTGACAGCAGTGGCACCTTAGCTGAGCATATCATTATAGTTTATGCCTTCCCCTGGGCAGGCTTCCGGAGGACCAGACAATAATGCTGCTCTGTCACTTCTTTCTTTCTGCCTCAAAGCCCTCTGTCCCCTTCAGCCGTCCCATATCTCTTTTTTCCAAAATTGCTTTTTCCCATCAGCATGTAGAACAGATATTGACTAAGATAATGGTTTGCTAGCATTATCTCATAAACAATGGTGTTTTTGCTCATTTGCTTCCAATATAAATCCACGTTTTGATAAGGCAGTGGCTTCCATATATATTCATACACTAGGCAAGGTTATCTACAGCATTTCATGACTGATGTGAAAAGACTGCCTCCTCTATCTAACCCTCAATGGCCTTCCTATCGACTATATCACACAGACTGAACACACAGTAATGCTGCCAGGGGGAATAGGTGAAGCGCAGTAATTTCAGAGCTATAATGAGGTGAGCTTTACAGCCTTGTTCCCCTGCGTGTGCTGCACACCCCAAATTTTTCACACTCTACTCGATTCTACTGTGAAATTGTACCAAATCCATGCAGAACTCATGAAGGCTTGGATTGTGTTGAGACTAGCCCTTAGCGAACCTAATGGCATATTTAATTTAGAATTTATTCGGCGTGACCATCTACAATTGCTTTTTCCCCCGCACTAGTCTTTTCAGTATCATAACCGTCATAAGAAAACCTTTTTAACTCCAGCTGACCTTTACGTGGAGCCAACATTTCATTATGAATTGGAATTGATGGAAAAACAAATCTTTCAAGCATGTTCAAGTTTAAGAGATATTCAGTTAAGAACATTTGTCATTTTAAAGATTCTTACAACAGCAAAACCACTCCCTGTGAGTAAAAAGGTTAAGCTGCGTGTTTTCACTTTATACCTATACGTTGGTCCTGTTCAGCGGATTGTGTAGACAATATCATTTATTTACAGAAATACCTGAAATTGTCCATTTGTGTCCACTGAAGGTCGGCGTGAACATGGGTATAAGTAGAGGGTTCTGCGTAGATAGATGACGCTGAAACGAACAAGGGAACAGAAACCCCATAAAGCGAGAATAAAGAGTGATAATGCATATTTAATATTTATTGCTCACATTTTGTGTGTATGTGCATGCATGTGTGTGTGGTGTGATGGTGTTATGTGGAGTGAAGGGTTTCTAGTATGTGGTTTGGCTCTGGGGGATTATAAGTTTGCTTTAAGATTCTGGTACTACTCTGGTAATTAAAGACAGTAGGCCATTATCACACTTCCACATTAACCCCTTAACGCAGCTTATTACACACTAGGGTATATTATCCGTTAAGTACAGGAACTTCTGTACAAACTCGCAGAGCTATTCTTTTCTTTGGGTCATAGTTTGCCATAGTTGTGTTGTGAACAATGGCTGAGGCCACTGTTTGGACCTAAACACACTTACCAGAGTTTTCGCTCTGTTTCCACAAGTTTGGAAATGTGGAGCTCCAGCTGAAAAGCTCCACTCATCATGTGTCATTTTTCCAAGCAGTTAAACAAGAGTTAAACTGAACCGGGGTAAAAGCAGGGCTGAACAGGACAGATTTACTCATGTTTGTGATTACAAATCTGCTTTAATTAATTTAACCTCCATATGAACTGTTCTCAGCAAGGTTTGGTTAAAAAACAGAGAAACAGACCCCTCAGAACTGTATCTTTGGTGAGTCGTTTAATATAGAGCATATCATATGATGCTGTGTCTCTAATGTTGCCAATGTTTACGTGGACTGAATGAAAGGAATGAACAGTTAAACCTGCTGGATTGTTTTCTCCTCCATAATGGAGCTCAGCCCATTTTCTGCTTAGCAGAACTCCTTGCAGCTCTGACTCTTGCGCAAGTCTCCTCAGCCAAGGCAAACTAGTCTTTCAGTGTTGGAGGGACTTTCAGACATGTTAACTGTCCTTCTGTTGGCTGTGATAGAAGGAGGATGTTTTATTGGGTAAGACGGTATTAGAAGACACAATTCTCATATGATTTGTCTTACTAGACTATATGACTAATGATAACTTACTATTATGCTTTCCAAAATAACTACCTAGACCAGTAAAATGTAAAAAACTAGGTAAAGAAAGCGTAAGGTAGAGAAATGGCACTGTCTGTATTTCCACTGTGAAAATGTTCTGGAATGACTGCAAAAAATACAAATGTTACAAATAACAAAAAAAATGAAAGTGCTTGTTTAATTCTTCCTTCCTCAGGTCCAGCTTGTGCTGCTCCAGTGGGTGGCGTGGTTCTTGCGGATGAAGCGCCCCGGTGAAGGCGAAGATCCTGAACGTCCTCCCTGTGCCCCTCACCTCCGCCGCTGCTCATCAGGCTCTCACAGCGGCAGCCTCCCCAATGCGGCCGGTTCGGCCTCTGCCGACCTCCACCATCACCATCACCACCCACCCACCACGCTGCACCCGCTGCACCCCCAGAGCCTGCTCCATGTGGCGGCCACTGCCGGCCACCCCAACCATCTGCACTCGCAGAGCAACAGCGTCAACAACAACGGCAACCTGCTCTACATTGGCTTCTCCAGCCTGGACGAGGCCTCGCCACCACCCTTGCTGGCCGAGTCCGTGCAGAGGAACAGCGTGCAGGGTGTCGCCCGTCCCTCCGTAGTGTCGCCCCCGGCCGTGCCTTCCTCCAGCCCGCCCCCTCACCTGTCCTCACAGTTCTGCAGCCCACCGCCCCCTCCCACACCGAACGTGGAGGCCACCGGATGTCCCAGCACAGTGTCAGGCGGCGGCGGAGGCTGCTCGTGCTCGGGGGCCAGTGGAGGAGGAGACCCACAGCTGCAGGTGATCCTGGATGAGGTGCGCTACATTGCTGACCGCTTCCGTGCGCAGGACGAGAACGAGAGCGTGGCGGAGCAGTGGAAGTTTGCAGCAGCTGTCATCGACCGCCTCTGCCTGGTGGCCTTCAGCGTCTTCAACATCATCTGCACCATCTCCATCCTCATGTCGGCGCCCAACTTTGTGGAGGCCGTGTCCAAGGACTTTATTTGATGAGCCCTCTTTGAACAAGGAGGAAGAAAAAAAAAATAAAAGCGTGGCTGCATGAAGGTCTGACTGTAGCAGTGATGGGGGATCTTTCCCTCTGAGCCTCTGAGACTATATCGAAGACCTTCATGTTAGACACTGAATATTTTTGAAGGGTGAGCCATGATTTATAACTTTGAAAAAAAGTTATGTTGGGGACTTTCACTCTCAGACTAGAGTGACGTCTCGGTCGTTGGGAAGGAGATATTGACCTCACAACTGTAGCAATGGCATCTAGCCAAGCGTGACAATGAGGACCCAAACCTTAATTTTAAAGGATGTAACTGTGGCATTTGTCTGTCTGTCTTCTCCTTGAACAGTACAAAGTCACTCTGAAATATGAAAATATATTTTGGGAATGTGTGTGTCTGGGTGAGTGTGTTGTTCTGAATAGAGAGAGAGAGAGAGAGAGAGAGAGAAAAAAAAAAAAACACAACAACAAAAAAAAAAAAAAACGTAAAACCAGTTCAAGGGAGACGGTGAAGTTCAGGAAGTCCTCGTCTTTGGAGAGCCAAAGTGGGCAGCGTTGACCGAAAGCAGAAATTTCTCATCTTCGTTACAGAAGATGAGGATGGCTTTGTTCCTCTCAGAATATCAATAGCACACAGAGGAGAAGAGGCAGGCTGTATCTTTGCTTGCTGCACTTGCTGAACGACTGCGCGAGAGATAATAGATTGAGGCAGACGTTCGGGTAAGAATGAAAGACAGAGAGTGCTCCAGAGATCTGCCAAGATGGAGACGGATAGGGAAAGCAAGACATCACAGACGAAAGAGGTGAACAGAGAACAAGGACAAATGGTGAGAGCTAAAGAAAAATGAAGGAAGAGAGGAAGATAAGGAAGGGAATGATTAGGACGAAATGGAGGAGATGGGTATCGAGACGAACAGGCAGGTGGAGAGCGAAGGAAAATGAGAGAGAGAGTGAGAGAAAGAAGGGAGGATCAGCAGAGGTAGATAAATAGCATGACTGGAGGAGAGGAAGATTCAGGAACACTTTAGTGGCAAGAGAGAAAATGACCTCAACTTTGGAGTGAGATTTAAAATAGTGTGTCCCGAAAAAACAGAGCAGAGACGGCATCGGTCAGTGCGAGGCCTATAGAACATAACCGGCTTAATGGAGAGTGGAGAAGACCAGAGCAGAGAGACGTGTGAAACCAGAGAGCTAGAACGATTCCCCTACAGATGGTGATGGAAAAATGGCTATGGAGTCGGTAAAGGCGCCTTCAGAATCTTCCAGACTTTATCTTTTCAGGCCCTCTCGGGTCTCTCAGATGGCAGAAAATAAAAAATAGTCATAGGAAGTCCAAGCAGAAAAGGCAGAATGGCAAACCCCCCTAACCCCCCCTGTCGTTTTCCAGTCCTGGACCAAATGGGGCATTTCTAGCATTTCCGTCGAGCTGATGCTTTTGCCCAAAGCAACAACATGCTGCAGGGACAGTCCCTCTGAGATAAGTGCCTCGCTCAAAGGCACAAGCGGGAATCAAACCGGTGAGCAAAAACAAGTACACTAACCAATTGGCCACCACCACCAAGTGTGAACATGGATAGTCTTTGATATTCCACTGATGTCTCCTGTGACCTCTAAGAGCCTATATTGTGGAAAACTGAATTTTCCTTTCTTTTTTTTTTTTCTTTTTTTTTTGCTAACATTTGCGACATTGTTAAAGGGCCCATATTGTGGGAAAACACATTTCTCTCACCTTTTTTTATAAGAAAAAAAAGCTTTACCTAGTGTTAAAAAACCCCCAAAACTACTGTTTACATTTCCCAGTCCACACAGATCATGTATGAAAACCAAGCTGCGAAAACAGCCCTTTTTGAATTGTTTGTGAACAACTGAGCTTTGAATGAGGCACAGTACAGAGCAGCCATTCAGAACAGAAGTAATGTACATAGACTCAGTCTTAAAGGCACAGGAACAGTCACTGTTTAATTCTAAGGGAGAAAAAAAAACCTGGATGGACGACAGTAATGTTAAAATGAATAATGAAAGAATGACTGTTTTTATTAAATAAAACAATACAAATGTTATAAATGAAAGTCGGGGGGGGGGGGGGGTACAATACAGAAATAAAAATGTAGAATAATATGGGCCCTTTAAAGTTTCAAGCCACACTGTTCACTCCCATCTATGACAACTGGGCGTGTGAAGGGGTATACGATATTGTGCAGTATGTCTGAGACGTAATTTAAAAAATGTATTTTTTCAGTCAAAACTACCTTTATGGACAATTTTAACATGTTTCTGGAGGTGTTTCTGAGAAGATAAGAGGAAGTTGCTAAAATGATTTAGAAATGGAACCTCTGGCAACAGTGCAAATCAAGCTCAACTCTCACTTCAGACTGGAAAGCATCCACAGATGTTTCTATCCATCCTTTCATTGTGAGAAGACAACTTAACACTGTGGGGCTGAAAGGATGTGGCGCTGATACTGAGAAAAGCATTTGCACTACGACACTAAAAGCAGACAGCAGAAATGTGGAGAAATGTGTTTTATGGTTAATCAAAATTTGAGGCCTCTCCTACACTGTTGAAGCTGTGAATAACCATTCAAGCCTACAGCCACCAGTTAAGCATTTTGGAAGATCAGTGCAGGTTTAAAGATGCATAGTAATATCTGGAGCTGGTGATTATTTTTTTTGATGGTAGGCATCATTAATGCTGATAAGAACTCAGCAGCTGTGATTGGAAAGAAATTCATTTTGCCGCAAGGTAACGACTCCAGGCTTGCTGCTGAGAAGATCGTGACTTATTAAACTTCTGAAGCTGCTGGAGTTTTCAGAAGAATGGACTGACCACCCCAGAATCCAGACCTCTGTGTTTATAACGGACCTCAATAAAATGTGTATGGGATTTCTTGGATGGCCAGAAGCAGACAAGTGCTCCAACTTTTAAGACTGAACTTTGGAGGTGTGGAAAAATCTCTGTGCCAATTTCCTGAAAGTCTCCTGAAAAGAATGGAAGCTGCAATAAAGGTGGACACACTGAATACTGCAACTTTTGATATGAGATTTATTTGTAGAGGCCTCTGTGTAATTATCAGTTTCTTTTCAAATATGTTTCCTCCTTTTTTTCTGATGCGCTGAAGTGAAGAATAACTGACTTGATGGCTGTCTTGACTGGAAAGAAATTAAAGAAAGAAAGGGTGTGCTCTGGCTTTTGCACAGTACTGTGTCTGTATATATATATATATATATATATATATGCAGATACAGACCAGCAGCTTTAGATGATGTTCACATCACCCAAAAAGGATTTCTATGGTTTCTAGCATGGCGTGATTGATTGTTGCCAGATGGTCTGGTTTGTTCTCCTGGGCTTTTCATGTACAACAGTCTCTAGAGTTTACTCAGACTAGTGGAAAACTAACAGGAAAGGGTATGGTAACCTAGATAATCCCGCTGTACAAGAAAAGCCTCTCAGAATGCACAACACCTCCGACCTTGAGGCGGATGGGCTACAACATCAGAAGATTATGTTTGGTTGCACTCCTGTCAGCCAAGAACAGAAAGCTGAGGCTGCAGTGCGCACAGGCTCACCATATCTGGACAGTTGAAGACTGGAAAAATGTAGCCAGGTCTGATCAATCTTGATGTCACACAGATGGTAGGGTCCATGTGCATTGCCCTACATGACCACAATGTGCCCATTTTCTCATGTCTCCTTTCAGCATGATAATGCACCATGTCATTAAGCAAAAGATGGCTCAAACTGGTTTGTAAACTCGGGACGTCGAGTTTGGCCTTCATCTGCGACCTTCGCAGAATCTTAATCCAGTAGAACACCCATGGGATGTGGAGAACACTTTTTGAAAACAGGATATTTGCAGCCCAAAAGGGATCCCAAAAATCAGCAGGAATTGTGTGACGCCATCCTGTGAACATGGACCGAAATCTTAAAGGAATCTTTTCAACGTCTTGTTGGATTGAAGGGGTTTGTCCAAAAAAGGAGGCCATACCCAGTATTGGTGGATTGTTCCTAATAGAGTGCCATGCACCTAATTTGTGACTTTGTCATTATTTGAATCTGACATCTGCATTTTACATAGTGTCCCCTGGCAGTTGTCCGTTGCGTAAATGGATCAGGAAGAATGCTAAAATATGACTGAAATGAGAATTTCATTAGAATGAAATATTTTTACATTGACTTTCATGTAAAGTTCAGATTTTTCGGTGAAGTTGCGATTAGATTTAGAGACTCAAATGTTTTGCATGTCAGTAACACACATGTGACACACATAGACATGCATCTCACCTAGCATCTGGCAGGTCATTTTAGGGATTTCCATGATCAAAATCCATGTCTGTTTTCTGCAACCATTTACCTTGTGTCCCTACAGGTTTTAGATTACATCTTAAATATTGAGTTTAGCTGAAATTTACTATTATTGCTAATAAGTTTTAGTAAAGAAGTTTCATGTTACTGAATTTCCACAACAGCATCATTTATCGGAGGGAGTGTTTTTTTTATGTTTCAACATTTAATCTTTACAATATGATTGGTCAAGTTTCTTGAAACCACTGTCCAAGTGTTGATTCTATAATTGTGAAAAAAAACAGTGTTATCTATTAGCTGATGGAACAGAGCTAACAGATAAGTTGCGGTTGTGGATAAGATGCAGTTTAAAAATATCATGTGATTGGGAGAGCTAGTCAGTGGGTGAAAATGGACACAACTAGATTCAAGGAAACAATTGGATACAAATGATTAGTAATTATTAATAAGGAATTTGTACAAAACACATCTCAAACAAGCTTATTTCCTCTGTATTTTCTAATTGTATTTCCTTTACATGTTTACCTGAATAATGCTTTGCTAATATATGGAACGACACTAAAAGCAGACAGCAGAAATGTAGAGAAATCTGTTTTATGAATGTGCTTTTCCATAAAATACAATAAGTGTATATCCTTTTTCAATCAAATATATTCTATGAGTTGCTGTTGGGAGATCTATACTTAAAATTTCTTACAGCAAAACAAAATCCACTTTTGCATCTGAAAAGATTTTGAAAGTGTATTAATATTCTGATATTACAATGCTTGGATTTAATATAAATGTGAATTATTGAACTATGTAAAATCAAGTTTGACAAAAAAGAAAACTGAAATATTTGATTCAAAGAAGAAAGATTTTATCCAGTATGCAGTAACTTAAATTAAATATGATTCTCAGTGTTGTTTTTATATATATATATATATATATATATATATATATATATATATTTATATATCAGCTCTGTTCAGTCACTCTTTAAGCATTTTAACTCCATATCTAAAATGTGACTTAGAACCTGCTGGGACAATCTTTAACAATGTATAACCCAAAAATCTAGTTTACCATTTGTCAATCTACCATTTGTGTTGGACACAAAGGGAATGGCCTCCGTCATTAACCCATCCATGCAGTGGACACACCCATACACTGAGGACAGTGAGCACACTGCTTAGAGCAGTGGGCAGCCATCACTGAGACACCCAGGGTAACGTGGCAGCTTGAACCCACATATAATGGAAAACATTGACTAAAAAAATTGCTCTCCTCTCTCATTGACTAAAAATTTATGTCATGATGTGGAACCAGGCAGTTTGTAATTGGGTGGGGGGGGGTGTGTACAGCCTAATCCAGTTCTGATCCTTTGTTTTTACCTCTGTGTTCTGACAGAGCGCTCTCCGGTGTCTTCCAGGCACCACTAATGGACGTTATTGCCAGCCTGCCGCAGTGAGGAGCGTTGAGGCAGAAGGTAGAAAAACTTTTGGATAAACATATCTGTGGTTCTGGTGCTTTAACTGGGTTTCAGCTGCTTGGCCTTCAGACATTTGTCTATTTTCTGCTGTTTTTGCAAATTGTACAGGCAAAAAAAAAAAATGACTACAATTGGTCCACCATAAATAATGTTGTTGTTGCCAGTTACTGTCCGTTGTACACTGTCTATTGAGTCCAGTCACTGAATAGGGTTTGTTTCTGTGATGTGCAGCAGAATGGGCCAATAATTAAAGCTTTGAACAGATGTCCATTTTTTTTACCTCCATACAAAGCATCTGTTATGGAAAATTACATCTTAGGACCTCTATCACAGGTCCTCGCTGTTTTGGTGTAATGTCAGGAGAAACCGGCTCCGGGATATGAATAAAACATTTCGGAACGTGCCCTTTTTTCTACAGAGGGTTTAATGTCAGCTGGTAGCATCATGCGATTGTGGGATCACATCCTTTGGATGGATGGATGGATGGATGGATGGGCGGGCAGATCTAGTTTCAAGAAGACTGTGAAATGAGGTTTATTTTTTCATCTGTTCTGAGTTTACATTAGTTATATTCCTTTTGAGTTTTGGGTGAGAATTGTAGACCTGAAAAATATGTAATTACATTCTCCCACACTCAGACACGCTGTCGAACATTCCCTACGGCTGCACTATGCCATGCCGGCTAATTAAATTTTATTGATAAAATAATATAGCAGTATTGTAGCAGCCAACTTGTTCAGCCTGGAAATAGATACACCGGGGTCCACCACTGACACTTGTCACTGACAGCTCAGGGCTATGAACATGTGGCTGTCTGTAATTCGGTGTGAGTGATACTCTTATGAGCCAGATAATATCATTTCTGATATCCGAGCCCACAGCTGTCCACTGCACGGTTGACAACGCCTGCAAGGCTACTCTCAGGAAGATATCAGAACCAATGGAAATTCAATACTAACGTATAATTTTTAGTACAGGGACACAAAGCCCACCTGCTGCCCTGCACTGTGTGTGTGTGTGTGTGTGTGTGTGTGTTTATCCAGACATGCGCACATGGCATCTCTCAGACCTGATTTTGTGAGATCAGCTTGTTGATTTCTTGCGAACCCCTTACTGTGCAGCTTCTCCTACTCCCATCTTTAGTCTTAATGGCCAACCCAGTGAGTGGGATGGGGGGGTTCATCCACCCCCCCCACACACACACACTCTCACTTTCTCTCTCTCTCTGTCTCTCATCCTCACATATATTGCAGAAGACTGCACTCCATTTCCCAACCATTGAATAAAGTGTTCTTTTCTAACACGCTGTCTCCTGCGCTCATTTCATAAAATAATGGAGACCTGAAGTGAGAAGCATAGCACGAGCATGAGGAGGATGGAAAGTGAGAGGAACGAGGCAGGAGAGAACGATGGAGAGCGGAGGGAGGAAAAGTGGGTGAGGAGGGGGGGAATGCTGACGCGCACACCGGCTGGACAGGGTTTTAATTGATCACTCGTTCAGGAAGGAGGGGGGGGCGAGAGAGAAAAAGCAAATGGGATTGGGGAGGTATGAATGAAGAGGGGGGGGGGGTTAATGGAGGGGAGAGGGGCAATCTCTTCGCCTCGGGGTGGATTTATGGGGGGATAGAAGTGGAGCGCTTTAAAGAGACCGGTCCAAGTGCTGCTTTTGGCAACAGCGGATTAAAAAGCAAACCCGGACTGCAGCAGGACGTCCAGCATCACAGATACACAGATAATGGATGATTAGCTGTGTGGGTAGAACAGTGAGGGTGTCTCTTTAAATATCTGGGTGTATTTTTATCAGCTTTGTGAGTCATACTGCTGTGCAAACACGTGTGTGTGTGTGTGTGTGTGTGTGTGTGTGTGTGTGTGTGTGTGTGTGTGTGTGTGTGTAGCCATGCTGTTACTATTCATATTCAGTAACTACTTTTACATACACACCAGTGATATGTAATATCTGATATTATTGGTGTAAAGCTGCGGTCACACTGAATATGAATACATAAAAAAGCCAGTTCACTGGAATGGAAATGAACATGGCAACATGAAAACATCCGGGAATGGTCAAGTCCACTTCAGTTAGGGATAGCCCCACAAACTTGCGAAACTTGGCAGCGTGAGCCAATAGCAATATAGAGGGTTATGCTCACTTTGGTCTGAGCTGTTCCCTGAAGGACTGTGACCACATTCCCTTTAATCAGGACTGCCCAAAATCGCCCAATTTTGCTATGTTATCATAGTCTTATATATATATATATATATATATATAAGACATATTTGACTTTCCACAGGAGATGACGGAATATTTACACCAGGGACGATTCGCATCCCAAGGATAATTTTTATGGCTTGTTTTACAGAAGGTAAATTTGAGCAATAAGTACATTACCCCATCTCCCCATGTAAGACTAACCCAGTCCAAATAGGGTTTGAGCTTAGTAGTCTATGCTGCGATTATTTAAACAGCATGTTTCAGTTGCCAGGCCCTGACTGTGGTTATAGTTGGGCTAAGTCTAGCCTGATTAACTGTGACTTAATTTTATGAAATTCTCAGCTAAACTGAGCCTTAGCTGCACAATGACTTTGGGGGCATTCAATGTTTTAAAGCCTGACTGGCCGTGTGCATGTTAACAGGGCTGTAAACAGACTAATCCTTTATAAAGCTTAAAAAAAATGTCCCGGTTCTGTTTCTAAGACTCACTAATAACATTGCTGCTCAGATGTAGTGCATGTGAGCGGAGCGTATTTTAGTATGTTGTTGTAACGCGTGTGTATGTGTAGGCGAGCTCTTGCTACATGTGTTCACTGTGCGTGTGGGTGGGTGTGTGTTACACTGCCGCATCTACGACCTGTCTGCCACTGTGATTGTCTCGCTGTGAATGTGCAGTGTGGGCATATTCCCTCGTTCACATTTGCTGTGATAGGACAAATGGGGGGGAAAAAAAAGAAAAGCAGGAATGGGGTGATGTGCATGTGGGAGACTGTTGAGACAGTGATAAACATAGTAAGAGATGGGCTGCATATTTTATGTGTGTGTGTGTGTGTATGGGGTTGGTACAGTCAGCCAAGAATAGTTAGGAGTCTGTGAGACGGTATATGGATGTGTGGGCAGGTAGGAACGAGAGAGAGGGGCAGAGCGAGAGAATGTCAGCGTGTGTACCCAGCTGGATAGCTACTGATAGAGACTCTCCCACTGTATGTGTCTGTTAACAGTGTGTGGCCTGAATCAATTGAGACAACCTTGTGCTCTCTTTCTGTCTCAGTTAATGAGTCTCTCTCTCTCTCACTCTCTCTCTGTCTCACTCACACTCATCTGCAGTAGGATCCTGAGCTAGACGATTGGGCTTCAGTCATGTGGAACACACTCCTGCCAGCTTAAGTGTGTGTGAATGGCTCTCCTCTCTAAACACTCGTACCCTTCCAATCCAAGCCCATGACGTCCCGCCCACTCTTCCTCACTTTAAAAACAGAATTTCCTAGATTTTGCAAAAACGTCTTCATAAAGAAATGGTTGCGATGTCACAGTGGTGTGTGGTGTACTGTCTGAAACCACCGGCCAACCTCCACGCCATCCCATGGAAATGCATCGAAAAATAATCTGGGGACTATTTGGCCTTGCAGTGCCCTGCAGAATCTTAGCATCCCCCCTGTAGCCCTGCCTTCACAGGTTTTCGGGTATGTTCAGCTGTTGTTTTTTCCCCAGTCTCTCGCTCTTCACGCCGCCTGTGATTTTGAAGCTGCCGTTTCCCTGAACATGATACGGCTGCTGCATGGCCCGCAATCAATGGCTTTTAATTACCGGGGTAAGATCAGTCTGATCGATAATAATGACGAAGAATGTGGAGGAGAGAAAGAGAAGGAGAGGGCACGCAGAAAGCAGAGGAGAGGTCTGTTGAGAGCAAGAGAACAAGATGAGGAAGATGAGGGAGAGGGAGGAGTGTGCTCTTTAAGGAGGCTGAATATGAGATCAAGAGAAGGACGGGGGGATAGAGAGGAAGGAAGAGCAGGAAGAAGGAGAAGTCAGAAGGAAGTAAAGGGTGAAGAAAAGAGGTAATAAAGCAGAGAGAGAGAGAGAGGCAGTGCTGTAAGAAAAAAAAAGAATGAAGGTGACAGGAGTGTGTGTGAGAGAGAGAGAGAGAGAGAGAGAGAGGGAGGAGGGTGATTGATATCTGTTCTTTCCTGGGGGAACTCTCGTTAATGCTGATTGAAGCTCACTAAGTCACCTCTACTCCACTGCTGTGATCACACTCAGCCTATTGAAACCCCTGAGGAATGAACACACACACACACAGTATTAGATATGAAATATTATCTTACATAGAAGTCTCAAACTTTTCCTCTGGATGTTCGGTGGTATGACTTTTGCAGGGAAGGTTTTCTTCTTATGACTCTTTTAATGAAGCAACGCTGCACAGTGGAACAGTGCACCACCAGGCTAGACTCTAGCTTGCTTTTTAGCAGTCATGAGGATTGTGATTTGCCATTCCTACCACCATACGGCTAGTTCGTTCGGAGAGTTTGCTTGGTCTTGCAGAACTTAGTTTGACCTCCACAGTTCTCCTAAGCAATCATTTCTTAATAACAATCAACAAACAAAAAAGTAAAAACACTCAAATGATAAAACAAAAAGCCAAATTAAAGTAGAAATAAGTAAATAAATGTAATTTATTAATAAATGTACATAAAAGATAAATAACAATGTAATTTATAATGATTTTGTATGTAGTTTTAGTAATTTGTAAGATGATAATTTAGTTATTTTTTAAATTTATTTTATTGTATTTTTATTTTTATATATTTTTTAAAACAATGCTAGGGTTCCTTGTTCCACTCTATAGAATTTGCAAGCTGAAAACACTTGGCTGTCTTCTAATAGCCTTTTCCTGCCCTGTGGACATCTGCTACTTTGGTTTTCAGATCTTTAGGCTTCTCAGATATTTTGCTTAGTGTTAGAACATGACTCGGTGAGTCAGAGACTTCATAAAGTTTGGATATATAAGATTTATAAAGTTTATTTCTTGAAAGACAGAGTTCCCGATCATGAATAATATGGATGCACTGTGAACTGAGTGGGGCTACAAGTGTCCCCCGGAGCCATCTCTACTCTTTTACTGATCGTTCCGACTATTTTGAGCACACTGACTGGGACATGTTTAGGGAGGTTCCAACTCCGTCAACCTGGAGAAGTGTACAGAATCAGTGACTGTGTACATGACCAAATTCATCATCACACACCACCTCCAGAAGCCATGGATGACTGCAGAGGAGTGCCCGCTGCTGAGAACCTGAGATGTGGCCTTCAAGGTGATAAGGCAGCCAACCTGTCATCAGCACACTTAGGCACAGAAGGTCCATGGTCATGTACAGGCCATCACCAACTATCACCTTCATCTGCATGTACATGTCATGCCTCCCATCTAGATGTACTGAGCCACATCTACAATCAGTTTAATGCTTGGTACTTGCAAGTACTCTGTTTGACCACAGCTGATGTGAGGAGGACTTGGAGTCAACCCATGGAAAGTTGCTGGGTCGGACAGCATACCTGGTTGATTGCTCAAAGAATGTGCAGACCAGCTGGCTTCATTTTCATAAAGTACTTTGAGAGGCACCCTCAAGAACCAGTGGCCCCCTTTACTGGACCCACTGCACCTTGTGTAGCATTCCAACAGTTCGATGGACATTGCCATCTTGGTAGGGATGTAATGGCATAACGGTACACAAGTTTGTTCCACCTAGTGTTCTATAGTTTTTCCTGATGTAGCTGGTGCAACCTATAGTGAATTAAGCAGTAAAATGTTTTTCCATTAGCATGTAGGACGTTTCCACAAAAACCCTACAGCTGTCCAGCTATCCCCTCCCGGTCCACCACAATTTCTTGAGTTAAAGTAAGATGGAAAAGGCCATGATGTCTCTGAAATACCGATCAGCAAGAGATGTGAGTCACTCTCACTACGCATAGAAGCGAGAAGAGGTAGGGAATGCTGGGGGCGCTTTTGAAATTATCATATTTGCCGTATAATTGTGCATACTGTGTATTCTCTGTGTGATTATATGCACCAAACTGGCACCCGTACTGTGACGGTCATCTGCATTTTCAGCACCACCGCTCTGAGCACTGGTGTCCCCTAGGGCTACATGTTCAGTCAACTGCTGTTCACTTTTTGCTGACTCATTTTGCTGCCTGCAAAGTACAGTATGAATCACATCATCCAGTTTACTGATGACACGACTGCGGTGGCTCTCATCAGGCATGACGAGTCAACGTCAGAGAGGAGGTGTGGAAAATCCAAGGAGACGGTTGTTTGATTTCACAACAATCCGAGGTGATTACCCCCTGCTGATCATCAGCGGCTCTACTGTCACTGATTGGCAAGAGCACATTGGCAAGTGTTTCCAGAGTAAAGAACCGTACCTGGTTCTTCAGCACCAGTTCCATAGCCAAAAAAGGCCCCAGCAACGTCTCTACTTCCTGCAGAGACTGGTGCAAACTCACGTCACCCTTCCCGTCCTCAATAGGTTCTACAAAGAGACTGCAGAAGGCATTCTGAGCAGCTCCATCTGTTTGGTTTGGAAATTGCAAAGTCAAGATCCTATAATGGATAATGAGGACAGCTGGGAAGAGCATCAGGCTCTCTCTCCCCTCAATCTTGAACCTTAGCACCACGCACCGCAACGTCACCAGCGTTGTGGATGAGCCTATTCATCCCTCACATATCCACACATCTGCCTCCCGTCTGGCAGAAGGTACTGGAGCATCCGGGCCATCACTGCCACACTCTACAGCAGCTTCTTTCCCCTAGGCCGCAACACTCCTCAAGAATGAACTGACCTCCACACACTCACACACTTCAGTTGTCCCACCCTCACTCTACCTCCTTGCACACCTTTCTCAGGTGCAGTACTGTTGCTAAATGCTGTTTCTAACTCCGTTACAGCTGTGTTCATATAGCCTGTGCTATGACGTGACTGCTGAATAGCTTATGTCTTCATAGAATGGTGAAAATCCCTAGTCTTAGTCTTCACAGTGACTGATGTTGATCTGACCTCTCCCTACTCCCGTATATATGGCATCAGTCAGCGTTAAGACATCCTGAGCTTTTCAGCTCAGCTTCTAACATATATAAATGATATATAGCTGTAACAGTTAGTGGAGCAGACATCTAGCAGGCTAGCCAATGTAAGCTAATCTACACTGAACCACTCTCCTGCCACAACGCGCCTGTCACATTCAAAAGCCTAACTGATGTTAGCTCTTTATCGTTTGGTGATCATCTGTGGGCAGCACAGATTAATACTGGCTACCCGATCCGTGTCCAATGCTCAGTTTGCACTGCACATGTGCGCACATGCTCGGCCCAAATCAGGCAGGAAGATGAATCAGGTAGCAACAGTTCGTTCTGACTTTTTTTTTTCTTTAAATGACTTAAGCAGAGGTAGTTGAGTGTAACTGCTGGTGAGTCAGACCAGTTTAGATCATTTTAGATGAATACGGACAGCAGATCTAAGCTGCTTGTCTGAGCTGCTTGTGTGATGATTTCATGATGAATGGACCAGTATAAATCATCATTTTTTAATGTTTTTTTTTTTTTTTTTAAACTATGAAGCTTGCTCTTGGTGAAGTTTCCATTTTGGAGATACGTTTTTGTTCCAGCAGCGATGGTTTATATAATTTAATAGCCTAGGAATTTGTTTCATGAGGACATGAGCTTCAGGTTTGGTATTTAGTGAGGACACACAGGCCGGTTTCCTTTGAATTTACACGTCAAGTTTTTCTTTTGCCTTTATTTGAATATGTAACGGATATGTAGCTGTTTAGGTAACATTTTATGTGGTAAATAGAATACAGTGGTATGCAATCGTTTGGCTAAAACCCCTACCTAAAACATCTGTAACTGCGAATACCTGAGAAAACTTCAGGCACCCTGCATGGCTTACCCATACTAACGAACTCTCTGTAAACCCTTTTATGACTTGTATGACTGCTCTTTATTTACAGGTTTATTTTGATGATGATGCTAAGTACAGATGGTGTTTAGGTTGGTCTATGAGGGCAATGGCAAACCTTCAACTTGTGCCTCTTGAGGTGGTCCATTGAGGATTTTGAGGTGTGTTTAGGATCATTACCCTGTTGTGGAAGCCATCCTTATTTCATGTTAATCGGTTTTACAGATGGTGTGATGATTACTTCCAGAATTTGCTGGTGTTAATTAAATCCATTCTTCCCTCTACTAGTGAAATGCTCCCTGTGCCACTGTAATACAAGCCCAAATCCAAGCCACAATCCATCCACCTTCTTTACATAAACTTCTGTACCTTTTTTTCTCCAATTATACTTTAGATTATTGCACCCAAAGAGGTACATTGTAAGTGTATTTGGTAGTGAGGATCCAGGCCCAAGGATCAAGTTTCAAAATCTTCCTGACAGTCTTCTCAGGACCTCTGATGTAATGCATCTTACACCTTTAAAAAATCATAAGCATAAGCACATTCATTTTCTGTGATAATCTGAGTGCAGTTAAAACAAATATTGAGGTAATAGATGGTTTCAGCAACAGTTTGTCTCAGCTTGTCTCCACAAACTGGTCTATGCAAAGTAAAGCACTGTAAATGCCAGTATAGGAGACTGAGACAACTGACTCATGAGTTTTTCAAGAGCCCCTGTGGCCTTTTCTTTTGTTTAGAGCCTTTTAGCACCTGCCGCAATGGACAGACAATGCATCCAAAGTTTTTAATACCTGAGACTAACGGTGGGCTGTGGGCTTCCCTCTTGACTGGTCAAAGAAGGTGGGCCTTTGTCATGTTGTCTTTGGGAATGTCAATCTGCACGGCCCAGGCGTTTCCTGCTGAGCCAACTCTACAGGATTGAGCTGATATTAGGGGTTTAATGGTACACAAATGTCCTGATCACTTTATGGACTTTACTGGACTAACCCAGGTTTCTTTTCATTGATTTTGAACAGACAGTAGATCGTTTGTGACAGTTTGTTCCACCTGGTTGTTGTATATTGTCCCCATGAGGTAGCTGCTGCAGCCTGTAGCGAATTAGGCAGTAAAATGTTAGCACTTTCACCTCTCAGAGCTGGGGTTCTGGCTTCAAGTCACTATCTGCTTAAGGTTTCCATGTTCTTCCTGTCTCCCTGGGGGTTTTCTTCCAGGGACTTTGGTTTTCCTTCCACAGTCTAAATGCATGGAGGTTACCTGGATACTTCAGAAATTGCCTGTGTTTGAGGGAATGAGGATGTATGTATGTCTGTCTGTATGCCCAGATATGGTTTGGCACTCTGTGCTGGGTGAACCCTCCTAGTGCGCAATGCAGTCCTCCAGAAGGGTGGTAGTTTCTGGTTGAGAGAGACACACAGTCGTGTGTTGGTTGAGTACTGAGTGTGAAGGATTGTAAAGCATCATTGGTTTTCAGAAAGATGCTTTAAGTGAAACTGTCATTTATTCATTCACTTAATGATTTACTTTATTCCCAGTCTATAAAGAAAGAAAAGGGTGAACGTATACGAGTCAATCTCTAGGTGCTAGGTACGGCAGCAAGCAGGAGACACGAGTATTTACCCTAAAAGTCCATACTATGACATCCATACCGGTCCGGTACATATCAACATCAAGGAATTTGGTTGGGGTTACAAATTCTAACAGAACCCGCTGCCCCGTTTCACTGCATCCATTGCTTGGGCATTGGTAAGGGTTGGCTATATAGGCCTTGCCCATTGTGACCTGAACTTGTAGGCTCTTGTACCTCATATCTGGGGGATATATTGATCTGTATCATGACTAGAAAACCTCCTCTCCTTTTTGTACTGCTGTAGAGCAGGACATCAAACCCATTGACCAGAACCGGAGGCAGCAGCATCACAGTTCATGAGGAACTGGAAACCCTACCAAAGAGTGTATCCCAATTTTCTGACAATTTTCATTTATCCCCAGCAACCCAAGCAGCTCAGAGAAGCAGTGGTCTTTAATAACCACTACTCCACAATCGTTGAGCTCTGCAGTTCCAAGAGAGACCATTCGCAACATGGATGGTTCACCATATCGTTTAGGCATTAGTTGCTCTGTAAAAAACTTTCAGTGATGATTGTGAGTTGTTAGCCGCTATCCAGTATGCTTGGGACAGTCACTCCGTCCATTCTAACCTCTAAACTGCTCGGGGACTGTTCTGGTTCCAGTAGTCACACGGAACACTGACCCCTTGTGAGGAAAGGAAGTCATGGCATGCGCTAGGGCAGCTATTATTGTTTGAAGCTTTCACGCTGGAAAGAGCAAAAGTGTGTCCGCATCCTCAAGGACACAAGGTTCATTTGGTTTCCAAGGATACAACATAAGAGGACAGACGTAGGTTGCAGACTAAACCATGCTGACACTCCTTTCTCACTGTTGACTGCTGTTATTTTCAAGCCATTCATTGAAGTTGACATCCTCATAGATGTCAGACAGGGAGTGTTCTAGCCCCAGTAGTCACGTGGAGCACTGATACCTTATGGTAAGATTAAGTAATACCATGAGGTTTACCATAGTGGCCGTTTTGTTTAAAGCTTTCGTACGGCAAGGAGCAAAAGGACCTCTGCAGCCATGCTTCATGTTTTCACCCATGACAAAGTATAATCTGTAAGCAGGATGACAATTTAGCAAGGGTGGAGTTTAGTAAGTCCATCACTCGCTGTATAGCCAGGATACATGCTAAACTATATCTACGCGAAATTTGTCCATGCTTATACACTTCCTTGCCTTTATATATATTTGCTGATTTGTCCTAAATTAACATTTAGATTTATTTGTCTTTTGCAGTTTTACAAAATAGCCCAAATCTGCTTGATTCTGCCTTGGAAGCTTTCTGAAGCCATGCTTAGCTTTCCGTGTAGGCTATGCACGAAACCTGTGCTGAATGCAGAAGAGTAAAAGGATTGTCTACACATCAAGGGTATAATCATGGATTGGATACACTGCATCTTCTTTTAGAACAAGAGATGCTCAAGATTCCAGTCACTTCTTCTAGTGGGAGAGTCAGGTCTGAGTGTAGTCAGTTTGATGATCATCTCATTGGTCTGTTAAATCTGCCATAGAATACATAGAGTGAGTGTTTGTAGGAGTTTTTGATGGCTAAATAGTCTAAAAAGTATGTGCCTTTGGTTGGGGCAATAAATGCTCTGACCTCAATATTTACAAGCTGATTTACAAGCGTGTTATTTGTGCCTCAGAATGAAACATGCCAATTTGCCAGAGGTGCCCTTCTGGGGGGAAATTGACTTCTTTTTAGACTGGTTCACATAGCATCATTCCCATAACTAGCAGAGTCTGGTGGTGATGTGCTGCTGTCCAGTATTAACAACAAGATGTTCTCCCAAAGTCAGTCATAGGTGCGTAGGTTTACCACCTGGGCTTTTCTTTGGAGTTCAATACTGTTACACAACAGTTTTGGCCAATTTTCCAGACCCGTTATGGTTACACCTTTCTTTTAAGGGAAGATACAGCAGTGTTGGAGGTACTCGTAATGTCAGTACCATGTACCAAACTCTCATCACTCAGCTATTCCAAAGAAAATACAGTTTGACAATGTAGGGTCCCTTTAAGTTAAATGCAAGCCAAGCTGCAGAAGCCACACACACACACACACATACACAAGAGCCAATTTGACCCGGTAAATAGACATGGAGGTTGAAGAACATCTCGTTAATTATCCGCCCTCTCTTATTTGGTTGGATTTGTTGACAGTCATGCAGAAATAAAAACAGACTGCAGCTTTGTTCTTCAGGGCACCTGCGCTGTACCTATCAAGGCTGAGAAGACATGTGCCAAGCAGTCTCAGCCAACAAAACTGAGGTTAAGGCCACTTACTCACCCAACTTCACTTCAGCTCATGTAGGACATGCCCCCATCCACAGAAAACTGCTTTCACTTGCAAAATGTAGGGGTTTCAGAATGATGACGAAGTTGAACCTTCTGCTGGTGATGAGGCTTTCCTGAACATCAAGAACAGGTGCATTTTCCGAGGCTGATCAAACAGTTTCTTGGCTTTCCCTTCAAACAGCTGATGTCTCTTTGTTGTACTCTGACAAAGAGGCCACAGATGAAAGACCACTATGGGTAGTCCATGGAAGAAGCTTCAGTGAGGCTCATTCCCAAACTACCCCTTTTCCTGAGACTTGGGTATATTATCCTAAACATAAAACTCAAGTGTCTGGGGCAACATTTTCCTGACTGAGGAACCTCCAAATGTTCTGTTTTAGTCAGGTACCTGATTTTTTGGATCTGAACAATCCACAGACATGACAGACATTGAGCAAATGTTCCATAGGTTGTTAGTGGCGGAAGAACATTTTGGGGGGGGCATGGTTGAACCACAGCTAGTGTGTGTGTGCGCCACACAGCTTCAGGGCCCTGGGGTTGTTGGTTGTTTGGTCCTTGCTCTGATTGCTGTCTGTGAGGAGTTTGGTCTGTTCTCCCTATTTTGCTGTGGGTATTCTGAATTGGCTGAATTGCCCATAAGTGCTACCCTGTTCTGTCAAGTGGGTATTCCTATCTTTCTTCTTGGTTGACTTGACTTGGACCATGACCCTGACTAGGAAGAGGTATATAAGAAGATGGATGGATGGATGGATAGACATTGTGACTACCAGCATGTTTTGTGGTATCACGCCCAAATTCTTGACCGAGGCCTTGGAGAGTATTGAATTAAGGTGCATGTGTTTGCCCCTCACAGTCAGTTGCTATCTATGTGCTGAAAAGGACAGCCTTGATGCAAAGTGGTTTATTAAACACCACTTTTACGCTGCCGATTAATTACACTCTCTTTTATGACTGAGGCCATTGACAAAACTCAGCGAATGCTACCTCACTAGAGCCAGATGAAGACTTGGCTACTGGACTGCAAGGTGCCAGGTGCCACCCATGTAGATGGGTGCACAGCATTGGACTGGGATTGGACCTACATGCTGATGTGTTTGTGTTTCAGGTTTTTATATAATTAAAGAAAGAATGCAAAGAATGTCCATACCAATAGCCAACGACTACAGAATTGTCCCTAGCAATAATTTCAATTAAAAGAAATCCAAGCACAACAGACTAGTCAGTGTATTTGGTACACAAGTGGGTAAGCGATCTTGTTCTGTAATACGTGTTCCACCTCCTTAACTCGCACTGCTAACAGGATTGGCTTTGCCGTTCCTTGCTAATGCGCGAGAGGCAGTAAGAAGCGCCAAAGCGCTCTCAACTAGATGTGCATGTAGGCTGAGTCGGAGCTATGTGCTCAAAAATCACATCTCGTACTGATTCAGTAACACAGTTACTGCAGTTTATTACTAAATGGGGAGCGATTCTGTAGGCTATTCTACAGAACTGGTGGCGATTAGCCTAATTTGGTGATGGGTTCAGTCAGGATTGCTGCCAAAACAAGAAAGGTGGACATTAGGAGCTACTTCACATCAAGTAAATGTGAGTCAGTAATACTGGTAATAATAACATTCCACAAAGCCATACATGTTTTCTCTCTGTTCATATGGCAGCATCAGGTGACAGAAACAACCCCACCATGTGGGTGAAGAGACAGGGTCACAGGTAAAGTCTGATAATACCTGAATTCAGTATAGACTATAAAAACACAACAGTGATGTTGATTAACATAATCAAAATTGTCATTATTGTCAAAAAACCCAACCAGATTCCCTTCATGAGTGTGTCGGCTAGCAAATCTGTAAATAATGGCTCTACACGACATGAAATTGCCGTTAGAAGTCTAGTATTACTTCCAAAAACTTCCAGGCCCGACCTGCTGGAAGTTTGCCCGCTGAGGTCCCCTCTACCTTCGTTAAACCAGCTGCCACCTACCGGTCCAACCAGCAGGCCCCTCACCCACCACCACCCATGGCAGACCAGTGGCTCACACGCCTACCACTGCTATCTGTTTAGTGACCATGTTAAAACCACTATTAACTATCTGTTGTATCTGGTTTGTTCATTTTTATCATTAATGTTTAAATAGTTCTGACCAGAGGAGGATGGGTCCCCCTTGTGAGTCTTGGTTCCTCCCAAGGTTTCTTCCTCCAGCTCTGAGGGAGTTTTTCCTTGCCACTGTCGCCGTTGGCTTACTAACTGGGGGTCTTTGATCCATCATGTCTTATGTTATTTTCTTCTTTCTTCTTTGTCTCTGTCTTTTATTACTCACTATTTATGTAAAGCTGCTTTGTGACGACATCAGTTGTAAAAAGCGCTATACAAATAAAGCCTCAGCTTCCAGGGTGCTCCCTGAGGACTGCCATTGACCCCACCAATGTCAAAATCTTACGTACAACTTTCAGTATGGTGTATGACTCCCTTGGATTTGCTCTGCTTGTTATTGCACTGTCCTAGGTATGTTTCTTCTGAAGTCCATGACTGGGATGCTCCTCTGCCAAGCTAGAATCAAAAATTGATTGCAAAAATGGAGAAATTCTCTGGCACAAGTACAATTTGTAGGATGTATATGCTCAGCCCAGACAAGAGAGTAAAATATCCAAATATTCAAATGTATGATACATATGATGAATATCCAAAATCTGATATTACTATTCCATGGCTTGCGTTATTTTATCATTTTTTTTATTTTATTTTATTTTTTTTGCAGCTGTAGAGGCAGCCTGTCACCTGATGCTCAATCCCTGCAACACCTCGGGAATCTCTGGAACAACGGGTTCTCACCAAAGCCTTGTTACAAATCTGTCTTGGCCATTCTAATTTCTCCTCTAGAACATCTGGAGAATTGGACCCTTTCTGTCTAGAAAGGCCAGCTACTCTCCTCCACTGCTCGCTCATCGCTGGCTTCCTGTAGCTGGCCACTTCAGATTTAAGACCATGACCCTTGGCTACAAAGCCAGTGTCCTGGATCCCTCCTTACATGCTAGTAATGGCCAAAACCCAATCAGTACCAAGAGCCCTTTAGGCTTCAAGTATGGCTCAGCTTGTCCCACCATCCTTCAAGATTTCTGTAAGACAAGCATCCAGACATTTCTCTGTCCTGGGCAAGCCGAGTTGCTTGTTGTCTTCAAATTCAGACTGAGGGCCAATCTTTTTCGAGAGCACTTAACACTAATTCTGCAGTTATTAAAGGCGTGCGATTGCACTTAAATATCTTACTTTGATGTCCAAGATGTTCAGGTGCAGTATAGAGTATGTGCTGTATCTGTAGCTGTTCAGTATTGAGAATCTTTTGTATCCAGGTACAAATACTGGCTATACTGTATTTGGCAGCATCTTAGCTTAGAGATATATTTGGATTCACACTAGCTCAGGTATAGAGAGAGCACATAGAGAGCATGACTAGATGTCCATGTAGGCTGAATGAGAAACACCATGACATCCAACAGTGCTCAAAAATCATATCGTATACTGATTCAGTAAGGAATAGCAGTGTTTATTATTAATTGGGGAACAATTCTGTAAGCTCTTATATGGAACTGGTGACTGCCCTAAATGTCCCAGTCAGGATGGTCCCCAAGTGGTCCAGGGGAATAAGGCACTGTCACTAAGACTAGAGGATCGCTAGTTCAAATCCCAGTCAACGCAACTAGATGTCCATGTAGGCCGAGTGAGAGACACCATCCAACAGTTGTTTTAAAATAAAGAATGATGTCTCATCCAAGGGGACAGTGGGGACAGTGCAGCTTTACAAATCTGGTGGCAACCCTAAACGGAGATATGCTCAGTCAGGATGGCCCCTGAGTGATCCAGCGGAATAAGGCACAGCCCGATGACTAGAGCGCCGCTAGTTTAAATCCCAGTCAATGCTGCTAGACCTCAGCAGCCAGGGCCCAGATAAAACATGAGGAACAATTGGGGGACACAGGGCAAACATGTAAGTAGATTGAGTAGATTTCAAGCAGGGCGCCAAAAAATTGCTTTGGCCCACTCACATACTCACGTATTTCTGTAACATTTAACTCCTATATTATTTAGCTCACCTTCAGGCATTATATTGACGGGTTACAGTCAGAGTCAGACACAAGCAGGTGCTGGTCAGACTCAAACGTGCTGCATGCGGGTTTCTATAAAACTTCAGGCTCCTGTTCTTCGTATTTTTCCACTTTTCAGAGAATTGCAAAGCGAATATGGCAAGTTGTTCAGTGGAGCAACGGCAGACAATTCTGCCACTGTCAGCTGAATTTCCCAACTTTGCCATTGACTGCAGCAGTGGAATAAACTAGATGTTGCTTTTCTAAAAGACCAGGTGTACCACAATGACGAACCCCATTAACATGCATGCAGCCAGCCACACCAGGTGTTCCAGTAATACAACGGTACAGCATTCTGCTATCCATCATGCACCACAATGAGGCACGCAACATGCAAGCTAGCAATAACAATTTAGCTAGCAATTTACCTTTCTTACACCAAAATCATCATTTGAGTCAAGGCTACTGTCAAAGATTGCTGATTGGCACTGGCTATTTTGCTGAAGTTGCTTAAATGCATTGCATTACCTTGTTGTAAATCAATATTTGTGAAGGGTAGGGCAAATTAAAGGTGTCTGGAATGTATAGGCAACTACAAAATACTTTTAAGAAGAAAGAGGATGATACACTGCTGCTCTGTAGGCTGAAAACCATGACACTCTATAATATAATAAGTTGGCCTCAAGGGCCATAGTCCAGCATAGTTTGGCGAGTTCACTGGTCGAACACTTCCACACAACCTGGCTATTAACAGAGGTGTTTAAGCAGCTTTGTCTGAGCAGTGAAATCATCAAAATATGCTGGACCATGGCCCTCCAGGACCAGATTAGACCAACCTTGACACACACACACACACACAGGAGCACAATCCTTTTATCCACTATTTTTTTTCCCCCCTTCACAGCACACTGATTGTTTGACCTCGGACTGCCTGTACTGCCTTTAGTGGTGTTTTATCACTCTGCCAGCCGTCTGTAATTTTAGAAGCCTAATGGGTTTATAAAGGCTTAATTATTTATGTAAATTGAGGCTTAAACATACTGGAGTCTTGGTTTTTACATGTGCGTGAAAGCTAGACGCTTAATGGACTCAGGTTAACGTAGCGTTATAGTGCGGATCTGTTTTGAAGTCTCTTCCTAAAAGGCTCTTTTTAAATTCTTATAACATTTCCATTTGGCATGTTAATCATTTTCTGAGGCAATATGAAAGAAAGTGACCATTGGGGGCTATTACTGCAGTAGAACCCATTTCATTTGGTGGTGCTTAACTGGATATAATTGAAGGACTGATAAAGATCTTCCATAGTCCAAAGTCTTTTTCCCCCATTTCATTGCCTTCTCAGACTGGTTTATTAAAAGTGGGGTTTTCATATACACTGTATGGACAGAAATATTGGGACACACCTCTTATTCGTTGAATTCAGGTGTTTCATTCAGTCCCACTGCCACAGGTGAATAAAATCAAGCACCCACCCAGCCAGCCAAGCAGTCTGCCTTTACACACATGGTACTGTAGTAGTTGGCGAAGTTGGAATTATCTCCTAGATGTTCCACGATCAACTGTGAGTGGTATTATTGGAAAGCGGAAGGGTTTAGGAGCCACAGCAGCTCAGCTATGAAGTAACAGAGCATGTAAAGTTAGAGTTACTGAAGCATGTAGTGCATAAAAGTCTCCAATGCCCGGCTGACGCAATAACTGCGTCAAAGAGTTCCAAATCTTCTCTGGCATTACCACCAGCACAGATACCATGTGCCAGGAGCTTCACGGCATGGGTTTTCGTGACCGTGCAGTTGATGCAGGCCTTACATCACCGAGCACGATGCCAAGCAGGACTCTGAAGCACTTGAAACGTCTTCTATGGAGTGACAGTCACACTTTATCTGGCAGTCTGATAGACAAACCTGGCTTTGGCGAATGGCAGGAGAACGTTACCTGCCTGACTGCATCAACTGGTGAAGGAAAACCAACTCAATGGGGTTGGCCTATAGGGCCCTTTAGTTCAAATGAGGGGAAATTCTCGTGCTTCAACAGACCAAGACATTTTGGGCAATTGTATGCTTCTAAGTTTGTGGAGACAGTTTAGGGAAGGTCCTTTGTCCTCTGTTCCAGAATGAGTTCGCTCTACTGCACAAAGCAAGGTCCACAAAGGCATGGTTGGGCGGGTTTAGTGTGGAAGAACTTGACTAGTCTGCACAGAGTCCTGACCTCAACCTCATTCAACATCCTTGGGATGAACTAGATCTGAGAGAATGCAAACCAGGGCCTCCCATCCAACATCTTGATAAACGGGCAAAATTTCAGACACACTCCACAACCATTAGCCTAATTACACATTCTGTATTTTCAAACATTATTTTCAATCTACAAATTTTTAATTACCAATAGGGTCTGTGCAAATGTTTGAGCTGTCGAAGCGCTGCAAAAGCTCAGATAATGTTTGACAAGGTTTCAGACCTTCATTAGCAAATCAGGTCTGAGAAATATCATCAGTTGTAATTAGAAACAGACAACTGAAACAAATTTCCAGACTTTAAAAATTCTCGCTTCAAGCCTTGTGTAGAGGAATATTATAAGGCGATATTTTAGAGCTTCCCAGCCAGCGAGAAAGTTAAAGGAATGTTCAACAATATGTTTAAAAGGTTCCAGAAAGGTTAGTCTGTAATGTTGGAAATAATGTTCCAGGAATGTTCTTTCCCAACTTTTCCAAAACTAAAAAAAACTATGTTTTTATTGCATTGTGTTTAATGATAAACCTAATCTTAATCACATTAATATCACACAGATAAATCATATTTAAAGCATATTACTGCATCATAAAACAATTAGCAAACTTAAGAATTGGAAGATTTATTTAAACATAGAATAGAATCATTCTCTGAATCTACACTGCTAATAAAGATAATAAAGATAAAGATAATATGCATAGCAAATGGGAACCTGCAGGTGTCCCGGGGGCGGTCCTGAGCCGCGGTCCACAGGCTTCAAGTACTTTTCAGTTGATTTCTCGATTTACGGACTATGAGTTCAAAGTTCATGTTCACGTCTTTATGCTTCTGACTTTTATGTTGACACTCTGTTCATGTATCACGCCATGTTTTCAGTGTGTTCAGGTGTGTCGTATTTGTGTTCATTGTTTCATTGATTTGGTTCGCCTGAGGCTGTGGTGTTTAGGGAGCTAACGCGAACACCCCTTTGCTGAGAATTCACCGTTCTGAGCCAACCTGGCGAGTTGGCGTCTTAGCTTTGTAAAGCGTCTCGTTAGAGATTCACGAGGACGTCCTCAGGAGTGTTCAACTCGACTGTTGCCGTTCTGAGCCAACCTGGTGAGTTGGCGTCTGTATCAGGTCCACGTTGTCAAGTGTCTAGTTAGTTCTTCACGAGGACGTCTGTGAGAGTCTGTCATGTTTCCAAAGATCATCGTTCATGAGAGTACTATTTCTCTGATTTGTTCTGAGTTGCCTCTGGGGTGCGGTGACTGATCCCTAAGCTTCCTGTCCACGTCTTGTAAGTTCTGTTGCGCTTGACGAGCGCTGTTTACATTCTCCCGTGTATTTCCACAGGCACGCGGAAAACGCTGCAATTACATTCAATAGGGGCATTCCTTGGTTATAACCACTGCAATACTGGGGAAATGTTACTGCAATTATACATACAGGATTCTCATATTGTCCCATAATACCACAATAATTGCACCATTATGTGAGAGAGACAATAATTGGTCATCACAAGCACTTGATTTTGGGCTACTTTTACTGCACCAAGGAAGCAACTCCGAGAAGAGTCACAAACATGAGATTATTCTGTAATATATATATAATTACATTACAGAATAATCTCATGTTCGTGACTCTTCTCAGAGTATATATATGTGTGGAGTCCTAACTGAAGTTGTCATGGTGACTAAACATAAGTATTCAGAGTTCTACAATGCAGCCCCAGGGAATGTCTATTATCAACACGAATACATAATTCTCTGGAAGAAGAGAGAGAAGGGGGGGGGGGTAAGATGCAAGCTCTCGACCCAACAGCAATGATATGTTTTACTGACAGCTGCCAAAACGCTCTGACTACAATTGCTGACACCTAGAACCCCCGGCTTTCTACTCTACTAGCAACAGCCCTGTACGTCATTAAAAACCCCCATCCAAATAGATCAGTCCACAATTCCACAATCTACTCTAGCTGCAGTCAGTCAGACCTGCAACGTCCCCAAAATGTAAATGGTGCTAAAAATAGCACAGGCGATGTGTGTGTGTGTGTGTTTGTGGTGCCATGGGCTCCATAAGCAGTCATGAATTTCTACATGCTGGAAATCAGGACTCTCTCGAGACCCTTTTCCAAACGTAACCTCGAGTACACATCTGACACATCCTGTTAGTCTTACCAGATCTTTTTTTTTTTTTTCCTGACAGGCTTTTAAAGTCACTACTTCTCTCGCAGCTCATTCCTCACTGTGCTCCAAAAAGCCTCTACTAATGACACCGATCTTATATCCATGCACACATAATCAACTTACTCTAGCTGCACATTTGGACAGCTTCCAATCGCATGCCTAAGGAAACCTTCCCACAGACACCATGCATAGGAACAGTATAGATCAATCCACATAGAAAGCTTCAGGAAGAACTACTGATCAATGAAACGGCTCAGCTATGGGACGTTCAGCTATAGCTAGATCCTAGCCTGATCCTTGCCTGGAGCAGACTTGTTAATTTTCTGTATATGACACACGCTCGGTTTTCTTCAACTGCAGTGTTCGGCAGTATTTTTGCGAAACGCGGCCCTGCTTTCAGGCAGCAAGCTCAGCGGCGTTACATAAGCTCCCTGCAACCTTGATTTCAGTGGGGTGTGGGAAGGTTGTTATTGAAAAGAGTGGAGTTTAAGAACAGAACTGTTTTCAACTCTGCTCATTGGGAACCCAACCGTATTTGAAAATGGCGCCTGCGCAACCCAAGATTGTACAACATTTCATCATACCTGGACATGTTGAAGGAAGCTTCAAAGCTGTGTGCAAATACTGAGAAAAAAAAAACTGAATGTCTTTTTCAAGGAAAGTACTTGGCAAACCTCCAGCCACATTTAAGACGAGTTCAAAGTGACTGAAAATCCATCCTGAAAGACCCACCATCATTTGTCTAGTTTGGAAGGGTGGAAAAGGGGGGAATTTGCAAGAATCCCTAAAGAGTGATTCAGCCCCCTAATTTGAGATCACTGATTTTTTATGCACACATTTTTAAATAGAAATATATATATATATTATCCATTTAGCAGATTTATCTCTCACAAAGAACAAAATAATAAAAAAGCATAATTATAAAGCCCACCTTTTGGTGCACCAAAGTGTTAGGGGACAACTGAGGACATGGCCAAAAACTGTAGCAGCTTTAGTAGATGCTTCTACTAAGTAGATGGAGCTTAGTATCCCTAGTTGCCAACAGCATAGCAGTGGTAGGGAAAGCCATGAAAATATGGGAGTAAGTGGAGAACAGAAAAGACGACCAAGCACCCAACCTTGCCGGACGCCGCTAAAGAGTCTGCCTGAAGCAGATGTGGATCCCCTCCAGGTAGAACCACTGGACACTCTGCCCTTTATGGAAGTCTGGCTGATCTTGCTGTGAGGAGCCTTTCAGTAACTGCAACATGGATGAGGTTGTGTAGAGTGTAGAGTGGTTTGGAGCCAGACTAATTGGAATTCTGGACATTCTGGACTGCACATTCAGCGTTGGCTACTGCAAGCTAGGAACCACTCTGGCTCTGGTCTTGAACGCAGATGGTACATGATCTGACCCTGATGAACTGTTTTGGATTGAAGAGAAAGGGGGAAATGATCTCGTGTGGATGGGGTGGGGACCAGCTGACACCATGGTCTGGATCTTGAGCCCCCTGCTACCCCACATCATCATTGCCAATCATGAGATTCCATGTGCAAACAGATTTGCTTCTACCTCTTTTGTTTAAAGTGACTTTGTCCGGTTAAGATGAACTGATGTGTACTGCTTCAGCATATGAACAGAATACATATATGTATAGTATATGGGATCATAATGAAATGCCCAGAACCCGATATGGAGAGGATAGAAAGTAGTGCCGGTACACAAAAAAAAAAGACCCGGTATGACCTTGAGCACAATGTAGGTGAGTACTGGCCCACTTCAAGCACTGCTGATATGCATCACATACTGATCTATGATGTAAAGGTAATGGTTAAAGGGTGAACAGGTGGTATAAATCGAATTGTTTATTAGTACAATTATCAAATAACTCAATTTTTTTCCTTTGGACTAGTTGTAATATTGGTAGGTAGCTAGTAAGCCATCTGATTTGTGACAGATGTTTGTAACAATGAGACAAATGTTCAAAAGTTCAACTTTTACACTGGCAAACATTACAAATACTACAGCTAATTCAGTGTTAATTCCGTTAGCAAAACTATATCGATAAGAATATTTGTTGACCAATTTTTCACAACAAAAACAAGACTAGAACTAAAACATAAAGTAGCATAAAAACAAGAACTATGACAAAATGTAACTTGCTTTTCGCCAACGAATAAAAACTAAAGGATAGTGTGAAAAACTGACAAATGGACAAATGATTTTTAATTTGCTTATCTTGCAAAATCTGTCCAGTGATTAGCTAGCTAACCAACTTTTCAAACCAGCCATTAGTTATCTGTATTATCCATATGATTGGATATTCAGGTTTCCCCTTCTCGCCTCTTGTTTATAAACAATGTCCTAAAACGACTGAAACTGCATCTTCTAAATTGTGGTGAAACAGGGAAGATATACACTACACAAGTGAATCAAACTTCTGTGAAATCAAACTGTCCACAAAGGAAGCAACACTGATTGACAATCAGTTTCACATGCTGTTGTGCAAATGGAATAGACAACAGGTGGAAATTATTGGCAATTAGCAAGACACTCAATAAAGGAGTGGTTCTGCAGATTGACCACAGACCACTTCTCAGTACCTATGCTTTCTGGCTGATGTTTTGATCACTTTTGAGTGTTGGTGGTGCTTTCATACTCGTGGTAGCATGAGACAGACTCTACAACCCACACAAGTGACTCAGGTAGTGCAGCTCATCCAGGATGGCACATCAATGCTGTGTAGTGTCCAGAGGCTGGAGGCGCTACCAGGAGACAGGCCAGTACACTAGGAGACGTGGAGGAGGCCGTAGGAGGGCAACAACCCAGCAGGACCGCTACCTCCGCCTTTGTGCAAGGAGAAACAGGAGGAGCACTGCCAGAGCCCTGCAAAATGACCTTCAACAGGCCACAAATGTGCATGTGTCTGCACAAACGGTTAGAAACCGACTCCTTGAGGACGGCATGAGGGCCCGACGTCCACAGATAGGGGTGGTGCTCACAGCCTAACACCGTGCAGGACGCTTGGCATTTGCCAGAGAACACCAGGATTGGCGCCCTGTGCATTCATTCAGATCTAGGATGTGTTATTTGAGTGTTTCCTTTATTTTTTTGAGCAGTGTATTTTGAGTTCCCGATCTTTTCAGTTCATCAAGCACAATAGCCGAAAACGCTGCAGCAGGGGCAAATTAAATAAAAAATGTGGACACTGTTTAAAAACATAAGAGAGCATGCTGGTGTTTGTTAATAAGTAGCGAAATCTAGGAGGGGCGAAATGCAAATATCCACTGAATATATAATATCAAACTAACTTTACCAAGCTAGAGAATGTATCTTTTTAAAAGTACACCCCCCATCACAGTACAACCACAGTGTATGTACACACTGCACTGTATCTGTTTAGTTAGACAAATGTCATATCAGTGAAATTAAGTTAAATAAATGCAAAATAAAACACATTTTGGACAAAGGACTAAGGCTTAAACTAAATCGCCTGCCCAAATAAACACTGAGGAAATTTCATGTTTGGCATTGTTAAAGTGGGTAAGAAAGTGTCCAATTTGGTGAGCTGCACTGTCAAACAGGGGGTATTACTAATGAGCATGAACTGATTTAATCAGAAAAATGATTGTAAAACTGTGAAAGTGCCCAAAAGCAGTGCCCCCCCCACCCCCACTTGACCTTCTCTTTGGTCAAAGAATGCAAATCTTGATTTAATCAGCAAGTTGCCAAGATTAAAATTAATGACTGCTGTCAGTGGATTGTATTACATCGAGCTTGCAGTTTTGCACTCCTTTTTCAAAAATACTTTTTAATGATTTTTTTTTTTTTACCCTTGAGGGTTTTACAGGTTAAAAAAAAAAAAAAAATAATAATAATATATATATATATATATATATATATATATAGGCAGTGACCGCAATTCCAAAAACAAGACCTCTGATTTGACCTGTGCCAAGGCTGCATCAAGTACCATTACAAGCTGCTGAAGAAAAAGAAAAAAAAAAGTTTTTAACAAGGGTAACAGGCTCTACCAAACGCCCTCTGCCCTCATAGCCTCAGAGTGGAACCCACCAACCAGAAAGGTGGGATGATCTCATTCACTCAGCCTACTGGAAGCTCTTCTAGATGAATGTTTTGAGCTGTGCACCAACCACACAGAAACCACATGCAATCTTCTGCGGTCAGCAAGTGGGTTGGAGAAGTACCCCTTGATCTTCACCTTTCCTCCCACCAGCTGCCCACCCACTGGTGCCTTTTAGTAGGAGGCTGGACAACGGCCAACATTCTGCAGAAGGCTATAATGCTGTGTGGAACAGTGATTTGATTATTAATTTGAAATGCAATGCTTTTGGACCTTTCAGAAAACTTGGTCTACTAGGTTCTGTAATTGATTCGAGTGTTTACAGTGAGTTTTTTTTTAGGCATGTTTGTAGGTTGCAGTCATTAACCATCTCTCGCTGAGAAGCAAACTGACCAACGGGTGACGTAGATGCCAGCATTCTGCAGAAGTCTGCTGCAATCTATGTATTTCCCTTCATGCCATGCTTTTTTTGGTCTTGTAGTAGTAGCACATTTACATTTATGGCATTTAGCTGACACTCTTATCCAGAGCGACATACAAGGTTATTCATATCACAGAGGTGGGCCAATGTAGTGTTAGGAGTCTGACCCAAGGACTCTTATTGGTGTAGCGCAGCATAGTTGCCCAGACCGGGAATCGAACCCTGGTTTCCCACATGGTGCTGTAACTAGTGGTGTTATCTGTTGCGCCACATTAGTAGTAGTCGTGGGTGGTGTACTATTGAAAGCTGATGTGTGGATATTTTGGATTTTTGGATGGCTAAAAATAGGCCTTCCATTAATAATGTATTCAGTTTTTTATTATTATTATTTTCAGCTTTATAAACGTACTTGTGCTTAATAGTGTCCCAATCTTTGTCCTGGCCCCTCTTTTCCAGGCCTCTTGAAGCTGTGGTTCACCTGGACCTGGATTGGAACACACATGCCACTCACAATACAAGGGTACAATACAATACACAAGATCATATATTACATCCTATAAATCCAATAGTATCATATCAAATAGTATCAAACAGTACTAAATATTTCTTTATGTTTAAAAAATATCTGCCTTCCTCAAACAAAAGGACAGTCTACTGCTGAATATCTGCAGTAACTAACGGTAAGGACAGACCACCTTTTAACAAGCAAATCATACTAGAACGCCCCTGCCTGCTATACATATCTATATGGAAACGTTGTCTTCACAGTGTCATACTTACAGGGTTGGTGTGGTGGTGGTGGTGGTGGTGGGGATGTGATATTTTTTCATTGGGTCCAAAATTCCTAAAGGTGCCCATGCATATATTTGATTCCATCTGCAGTTATGGGTGCAGCTGTAGAGTTTGGCAGTCGAAACACCACTGGAAGCACACAGGCTGTTCCAGCCACTGTCACTGTGCCCTCTAGCATAGCATTCAAGCCTATCATCTGCTGCTGAAAAGGCACTGAACTGACACTAAGCCTGTGCTTACACTCTCTATTTACATGTCGAGTTAAAGCCCTACACCAGAAACAAATATTGAGGTAATAGTAGTACGAGGGTCAACTTCCTTACTAAGCTCCCTTATAGTGAGATCCGTACATATCTGGACATCAACAAAGTCATTCATTTTTTTTTCCTTCACTGTGAAGATGGTGGCAGTTGTACTGGCCTGCATCATGATACTACCACCACCACATTTGACAGATGAGTGGGATTATTTTGATCATAAGAAGTTCTTTCCACTTTTATAATCATTCTGGTACAAGGTAATCTTTGAGTTCTGTTTATCACAGCCTTTCAGATGTTTTTGAGTCTTTCAGCCACAGTTGTCTTCCTTGTTTTTTTTGGGCCTTTGAGCCTTTGGTCATTTAAGCTCACCATTTCAATTTCTTCTTAACCCCCAGGTCTTGGAGGCACCTTGCACATTGTAGTGGACTCCCTGCTTTAACCCACCACCTGCAACTCTGAAAGAGCTTGGTAATAAACTGATTAGCTGAATCAGAGGTGTTGCAAGAAGGGAAAGCAATAAAATGTGTAGGACAGGGTGCCTCTAGGGCCAGGGTTGAGAAACACTACACAGTTGTATAAGATAGTAAATGTGGCCACACCTTATATACACACTCTTTCAGCCTAATGATGGCTCGTGTTACGGATTGTGGCTGCCATTCGGACTTCACACTGCCGCCAAAGCTCCACGCCCCATGTATAAAAATTTATAAAATGTATAAAATGTATAAATATTGGCCACATTTCCGACACTGTTCACCTGAATACCCCAAACGTTACCCCTTAAACAGCCTATGGGCGGCCAGCGGGCCTAAAGTGTTTAAGTGCAACAAATAGACCCACCAGTTTGTACAGAAGCCCTTAATTTGTAATGAGCCGTACTGTGCTAAAGCCCCCCTCCACTTGTTTTTCATGATTTCTCTTCTAAGGGCCATCTGTGGTGGTTGTGATCAATTTACTATGAAAAGGAAAAGATGTTCAATTCAACAGAGGAAAACTGCAGAAAATAAAAAGTTTAAGTGGGACGGGACTATATTGGGTCCGTCTGACGTCAGAACGGCCTGCAGCTACTCACCAGCTTCTTACTGGAATTTTAAATGGCACAGGATTTACAGGAGGCACTGTTTTAAGGTGGTATTTCATCTTAATGCTGTGAGACAATATATATATATATATATATATATATATATATATATATATATATATATAACATTTCTTGTCATTTTGATTCAGTTAATGCATGGGGTCATGAAGAAAAGCTATAATAATAATCATAATAATAATAATAATAATGTTACTGATGCAGGGGGTTGTTTACTTTGTAATTTCAAAGCCACTGCCAAACATTCTGCAGTCTGACACGCCACAGTCTCAACATTTAGAGCATTTATCTATGATTAAACTGCATTAATATACAAATGTATACAACACTGGTCCACTAAAATATGAGTAATGCTTATTCTGTGGCATTTCTAAATATTTTAAAATATTTACTGAGCTCTCATTCATTAGCCCTAGTTCATTTCAACTCCAGTATGCCTTGGTAGGCCGCTAAACTAACTTTGTCAACACCCAACTGTTTATGGACATGACTGCATGAAGGCAAGCAGGTGAACTGTAGGACACCAAGTGTAACTCCTTTTTCCTCCCAGTGTTTGTTAACTTGTACTGAACTTTATAAAACTTCAACACAGAAACAGTTCCTTCATCAATAGATAATTTTATTTAAAATATTATGTTACAATGTTTTATTCTACATGACAGTTTCCAAACTTGAGTTCTTATTTCATTAGTTAGTTGAAATCCCTGTTTTAGATATAAAACTATTGTTTACCAATATTGTTAATCTGTCATTAAGCTATATGAAATAGTCTGTAATCTTTTTCATTTATAAATTAAATCTCTTCCCATCCACAACCTTATGCTCAGGCTATCCTATCGTAAATATACTTCATTTAATACCTTTTATTTAATGGAAATATATATCTCCATTATATATATATATATATATATATATATATATATATATATATATATATATATATATATATATATATATATATATATATAATGGAGATATATATATACACACACACATCTCTCCATTTTATATATATATATATATATATATATATATATATCCATTACATATAGTTTCAGTCAGAGGCTACAGTGAACGCTTTGTCAAAACAACATATAAACAATACATTTACAGGTAAACTGTTGACCAAGGACAAACATTTGTGAAGCGTTCGCCACTTACAACTCATAGAATTTTTTACTAATGACTGGAACGAAGAAATGAAATCCCACGCAGTAAAAAGCTAAAGTTTGCGACTCTGCTTTACATTTTGTTCCTTGCAATTCATGGTAACAGCTTATTGTGGTCCTTGAACGTGTGCATTTCAAGTCAAAGCTTCAGCTGCAAAAGTAAAAATGAAGCTACTCCTAGTGGGAGATAGGGGGAGGTCAAAGAAAAAGACTTTTTAAACTCCATTCTGGTACATTCAAATTCTTAGACGCTTAACACACGAATAAAACACTGAGCACAGGAACAAAGATCTCATTGCGCTGGTTAAAGTTCAGACACAGCTTTGCCTTTTTTTTTTTTTTTTTTTTTTTGTACACTGCGTCTCTTAGGAACTTATGATGACCAATTACAGACAGTACACTCACGATGCAAAGAAGCCAACTCTCTTCATTTGTGTTACAGGAATAGCTCCTCAGCTTAGCATGGAATTTCAGCAGCAGAGACACACATAGTTAGTCAGGTTTGTAAATACACGGAGCTAAAAAAAAAAAAAAAAGAAAAGAAAAAAAAAGGTATATGTGGATTTACGCTGCCAAGGCAACAGGAGGATCTTCTCTGACCAAAGAGTCTCTCTCCCCAGACACACTCCCACACACATACACACAACGTGCTGATGATTTTTCCCTTTAATGTGGGAGAAAAAAAAATAAAAAAAAATTGAATGGGCGATGAAAGGGTGATTGTGAGACAGAGGGATGTCTTAAACCCGCCCCCCCCCCCCCCCAAAAAAATGAATGAAACTAAAAGAAAGATCCAAATCAAAAGGAGGAGAAAACATTAAGAAACAACCAAAGGTAAAAAAGAGAGACCGTAAGAAAATGGGAGAGAGAGAGCGAGAGAGCGAGCGATCACTATACAGAGAGATTCATATAAATTTCTGATACAGGTAAATTAGTGTTAATAAAAGGGTTCCTTTCTTTCTTCATCTGCCCGAAACGCACACTCGCTCGCTCGCACCCTCCCTCTCTTTTACCAGCCTCCTGACTCTCTCTCTCCCCATCCTCCTGACACGGTTAATAGACAGGATGCAGTGCTATGCTCAGAGGGCAAATTACTGAGCCCCAGGGAACCATTGCTCTGAAGAGCCTGGAAGACCTCTCTTTAAATACTCGATACAGTTAAAGCTCAGGCTCACTTGCTCACTCACTCTCTCTGACAAACACACACACACTTACGCACGCCTCCCTTTTTAACTGCTAAACATGAGCCAATTGTTTTCTCCTTTTCCCTCCATTAGACATTAAACATCTAATGGGAGAAAGCTCTTCCATTGTATGTAGTGTGCTGCCCCCTAGAGGAAGACTACAGAAATGCACCTGAACATAGCAAGAGAAAGTGTCCCCATTGCTCACCATACAAGCCACTGACGTCCTACCAGACCTACTGTTATAACTGCCATCCAATGCGCGCGCGTGCGCACACATACATCTGCTTCCACCTGGAAGCATTTCACACCCACACCTCCTATAACTCTTTGCGTGAATATAATGGGTCAATCTCAAGCCTTTTCTCAAGCAGTTTTACACTTTACCAGACTTTGTGTCGTCCTTATTGCAAGCAGTTGTAAAAGTAACCAAAGAGAAAGGTTGATGGCTAACGAGCACCTTTCTGTGATTTTTCCAACAATTCAGTTTAGCCTCTGTGTTGGAGCATTTTAGCCAACGATGCTGAATTATTAACAAGAGAAATGCAGTTAAGCGCCTTTGTTCAGAAGACTGTGTTTAAATCTGAGTGGACGGCTACGATTACCTTTGAGGCTAAACCTCAAAAGTACTTCAGTGAGCACCAGTCCAGCACTATCAAAGCTCCAAGAGTTTTAATAACCTCTGATCATAGAGTTAATAATAATAATTGGCTATTAACTCACACACCCTACCTTAACTCACATTTTCAGCCTCCCAGAATTTGCCTCTCTCAAACATACACGCTGGCTCTGATCAGTCACGCGGATATAGCGACCCCAACAACCAAACAAAAGCTGGCTTCCGGTCACCACAACCGATGACAAAAGTGACTTCTTCGACCAATGGCAGCTCATGCTATGGTAGCGCCAGCCAGTAGGAGAGCGAGAACCTGTTTCAACGGCCAGTGGCGCTGAAGCCCTCAGACTATCCTATGCAATTTTTGCATTTATGAGAAGGGTGGCGAGGTGAAGGTTTCTACTGATGACATGACCGCAGATCCTTTTAGTGCTGTCCATTTGTACTGGTCCCAATCTTGGCTCGGAGTCTGTGTCGCCATGGTAATAAAGGTTATCCTTAGTTGCCAAGGTGACATGGCAGGCCTATGGAACCTCCAGCAGCTGAAAGGAGCCTGTTTGTCTTTCGTAGTAACGTGGTTGTTATGGCATTGCTGGGGTTTTTGCCGTGGTAACATGGTTATTAGAATGGGTTGCTCTAGTGTGATGGTCCAGATCAGTTTATACTGATTTCCAGGGGCCAGGAGAGGGATTTTTAAGAGGTGGCAATCTCACCCCCTAGGTGGCACCATCCCTTTTGTTGTTCCAGTGGGGAAAGGTACTCTGAAATGGGGGGAAAAAAGGAAACTTTAGACATTTGTTTATGTGAAGATGACTTTTTAACCATGACATTGTATAGGACAAAAAAAAAAGGCAATATAAATATAATAATATATGAGCATTAATAAGGGGGGTTAAATTACAAAAAGTTGAGATATTCTCCATTCAATATACATTTTTATGTCTGTTTATATTTTCCCCACACTGCTCATTTCTAAGCTGACCTTACCTCCAAGATGACAGACTTCACCAAATACTGACTCCGATATAAAATTTGCAACCAAAACCGTGGCAAAGTACAATAGTATCACTACAACTACGCAGTACTAAACCACAATTTAAGCTGGTAGTAATGAAGCATGTAGTTCAAGTACTGGCACCTTCCACAATATTCACAGCATTTATCATGACAAAGATAACTTTGCCAGCCCAACTGGTATTTTGCTTTAAAGTGGTAACCAAATTAATTTTCTTATATAAGTTATTAAAATTAGTTTGAAGTGTTTACTCATGAGGATGGTAAATCAGTAGTACTGAGCAAGATTATTAAAAAAAAAAAAAAAGAAATTGAAGACATACTTAAGTAATGCTAAACATCAGAATAATTACTTTGTTTACTACAACTATAATATTTACCAACTTGGTTAGAAGAGGTTTAGTGTTTATGTGCACTTTAAGGAAGTGTGAGTTTCATTTGTGAAGACATGGTTCTCTAAAAAGGAAAGGACATGCACACATGTGATCAAACTGATACTTAGCCTTGAGTTTAACTTTTGCATATGTTCATAACCAAGGGAACAATCACAATACCACAGAAATGGAACCATATGCAGTGTACAGCTTTAAAAGCCTGCATTTAGTAAACTGGACAAGGCATACCATTGTTACTGCAGTTCTTGTTGTCCTTGTCTGAGGCCTCCTCTTCCACCTTTTCCATTTTTGGAGAGAAACAGAAAGTTAAACATGTGACAGGAAAATTTCAAGAGTTTGGTAGTATCATACACAAACTCACCTCTTTTCTCCATTTGAGCTCACAGAAAATCCTCTCAAAGCATTCGTGCATGTAGTTAAACTACGGGGGAAAATACACAATCAACTATTAGTGGCTTATGAACATTATAGTTAAAAAATATTTAAAAACTCTCGCTAAACTTTATATTGCATGATGATTTCATGATCAAAGATAAAAAAAAATTGCATAAAATTACTTGGTATTAAATCTTACAACACAAACAAAAAACATTCTCCTGAGAGAGACACTGTTTTAATCTGACATGCAACAATATGGCTTTTGATTCTAGCATTACATTATAAATTATTAGGTATTAAGTCACACACAATACACGAGAATGTGAGAATCCAATGGATCAGGATTGGGGCTGATCCAGGCATATTTTAATGGTTCGGGTATCAGTTATTTGAATCCCAATTCAAAATAACCTGATCGAGACATCCCTGACAAATATGTATATGTATGTACATATATGTGTATGTAGAAACTTACATATGGAGTAAAGATTTTGACCCATCGAGGTTTTTTCTCCCCTCGTGCATACTCAAAGCAGAAAGCCATGCCCTCCTCATCAGTGTCCCACCGCTGCATCTCCGGCCATTCAAACAATATAACTTGATTCTGTGAAATGAAAAGAATGTCTCACACATTTCTGTTTCCATCAGGTGCATTTTGAGGCATAAAGAGCCTACACATAACCCATATACAACAATGAAGCCATAAAACGTTTAAGTGGAATAACAACCCCCAAAAACCTCTCACACAGACACAAACCCACCTCCAATGCGCCATCCTCCGTGCAAGCGTGCAGTTTGAAGTGGTGGATGCTGATGGCAGCAATCACGTGACCTTTCCTCCGTGAATCACATGAGCAGTGAGGGAATGTGACTTCATTATAGCCCTCACACGTACGCAGCAGGCTCAGATACTGAGAGAAAGAAAGGAATAAACATTTGGCAAAACTGAATAATGATTCAATATTTGTATCCCTCAAGGATACCTACAATTTTACAGCCTTGCCAAGAAATTGTTAGCAGTAGATACATCATTGTTCAGCTCCTGAGATGAAACTGCAGCAATAAAAATCTACTGTTCACAAGGACAGTTACTGAGAACTGAAGTCTTAGTCTTAGACCTAATAACTGCGGTTACAACTTTAGCTTGGTCAACTGGCTTCATTATGGCATCGGGATTGTCTTTATGAAGGTTCTGAATAAAACAAGTCCGAACACAGACTTTGGCAAAACGCTGGTGAAGAAGAAGACTTACTGTGGCCATCTTTCTCTGCTCTGCTAGTTTCTGAAGTTGGTAAGACTTATCCTCCGCTTTGATGAATCCCTTCTTCACATCATCTTGAGCCTGGGCAGAGAGGAAGAGAAACAGGATAAGAAGGAGATGAGAGAAGAAGGAGAAGGGGGGGAAAAAGTGTGCATGTTGGGAAAGCATCAGAGCCACAGGCTTGCTAAATATGCTTCTGGCTCACTTCTTTATAAAAGAGACTTCCTTCTTAGAAATCTTGCGTAGAGATTTACAGATATGGGAATTGCCGGCCAAAGTCAAGCAATCAGCTAGTTTTCCCAGTCCAGTCTGCCCAGTCTTACGTGTTCATAAAATGCAAAGATTGGGACCACATTCACATTGATTCAGCACTAGCATTATTTGAATGCAGTTGCACACTGTGTGGTTTTAGAGCTGATGTGGTTGTTATAATGAAAAAACTTTTTGTTCGATAGAAATACCATTTTTACAAGATCAGCAACTCCAATGCACTAGAGACAGCGCTTAATGAATATCCTGACCTGGGATCTCAGTGGTGAGTGAGGCAAAAACTAATCTGAGATCAGTAAAACATGCCTGGTGGAAGCAGTAGTGCAGAGCCAAGGGGTTATCCCGCAGCAGGTCATGCTCCTGGGTGCTGAAGAGCCATTTGCGCAGGGCCAGGCAGGTCCCCGGCACTGCAGAAGTGTAGTTCTGCACGTACAGCTTGTGGGGGAACTCATTAGGGGCCAACTTGCGAACTGAAAGAGAAAGACAGACAAAGAAACAAGAAACTGAGCAAGTAAACACCGGCCAAAATCCATGCAACCAAAGTCTTTCTACCTTGCTCAGACAGCAGTTGACAAGTTGAAACATGGTAACGTCCACATAAGGTCTGCACATAGAAGCGGGGTTGAAGGATGCTCAGCACTAGTTCTCAGGACTGACGACATGTTAATGTCCATTTCGGCTATTGCGCTCTGCTTTGAAGACCATACTGCCCTGACCATACATGCCCTGAATTCAATTTGGGGCAGTGGTGGCTCAGCGGTTAGAGCGCCGGGATATCGATAACAGGGTTGTGGGTTCGATTCCCGGGCTCGGCAAGCTGCCAGAGCAAGGCCCTTTACCCTGTCTGCTCCCCGGGCGCTGGAGTTGGCTGCCCACCGCTCTGGGTGTGTGTGTGTGTGTGTGTGTGTGTACTCACTGCCCCTAACACGTGTGTGTGTGTGTGTGTGTTCACTACCAGATGGGTTAAATGCGGAGGACACATTTCGCTGTACACTGTACAGTGACAAATACGTGCACCTTTACCTTTTAATGTGAAAAAAAGCCCACTACAGTCCTTAGAAACCTGACAAGCTCATAAAAGATTAAAATCCTTGTTCATATTTTATGTTCTGTGTCAATGGTCTACAGTATAAAACCTTTTAAATCTATATGTTTTCGATTTGAGGAGTGCACAGTAGTAAAGAAGACTCAGACCATAGAATAAGGGTAGTTTTTATTGATCTTACTATAATCGTTCTGCTGCCTTTCCAAGTCTGTTCCCCAGGAGCCATGTCCGCAGTATGGGTCAGTGGCTGGTGAATTGAAGGTTGGTCATGCTGGGAATTTTGGGCAATGTGGAACTTGCTACTAGTCTTTAAACAAGCAGGTAAATGAGTAAATAGCTTTCATGTTTTATGTACTGTTGGCAGAATGTGTTGCAGTGTTGACCAGTTAAACAAAATTCTTCATATTGAATATTAATGAAAGTAACCTGCAATTTTAAATCGTTTGATCCATAAAAGGAGGACTTCTTGTGCTGTGAATTAGCAGTTTTTTTTCTGTCCGTCACTAGGGGGCAGAGATCTTGTTAAGTTCAGAGACTATACTGCCGTAAACATACATAAATGCACGGACATATTTTTGTACAAAGTTCAAACCTTGCAAGAGTCAATAAACTTGCCTTGCCTTTGATCAAACCCTCACACAGAGGAATAGCATTTAGAACTGTATGGAGCAACACCGTTCCTACGGCTTTCGCATTAGTAGGGTTGTAGCAGTACACAGAAGCGGTTTGGACATCAAGTCAGTATGGTCCAGGTAGTGTCATACAATCCACACTGAGGTAGTTTGTACAGCTTGAGGTGTGTGCATGTTAGCATGCTTGATGCATTTCACCCCACAGCTCATCATCATCATCAGATTCACCATTGTTTTGCGATTTGAAATAATAGTGAAATATAGCAATGTCGGTTTGAAGGGGAAAAGGAAAAGTTGATTTGCAGTGGTTTCACTTGCAAACAGAACAGGGAGTGATAAAGATTTTAAAAAAGGGAAGAAAACTCAGTGTGTTAGCTGTGAGGGAGAGAGGAGGAGGGAGGAATGGGGCAGAGACAACAAACCTACCCTAGCAATACTCGTAAATTCAATATGATTCCCACTATGGACGTCACGAGAACGGATACTTGGTCAATGTCACATTTCTGAAACCGTGAAGCTACTCGTACGCTGTGGTACCGAATGTAACAAGGCTACCGCTGCACAGATTGTGCGAGATTCTAATTGAGACTAGCTACGCAACCACTGAAACTCCGCTCACAGTTTAGCGTGTTTTTTTCGCTCTGTGAGCAAACTGAATGTTGTTGTTGGTCATTTGTCGGGCTAAAAATAAGGCAGGAGAAGATTGTATGGTTTCTATATTGCAAAAAAGAAAACTCTATTGCTACTTTGTCTACACTGATCCCAAATGAGTCGTGTAAGCTTTGTAGAGTGAGATCAGGGTGTTGCACCTGACATTCAAAACCAAGGAGAAAGCTCACCGGAGGCCTCTGCAGACTCACTTCCTCTCTGAACAGCAGATGCTCTGCGAGTGTACAACTGCAAGCTACTGCATATGCATTCTTCCTCCGACTATTTGAGGAAACCACAAAAATACCACATTTGCACACCATGGACATGCTGTTTTGTCACTAGATCGGCTTCTATGGGAGTAAAACAGAAAGCTTAATGCACTTTTACTTATAGTACAATAACATGTATAGCTGCAACAATACCCCACCATCATACACTCCGCAGAAACTGCAAACACACTCATGTGTATATTCATATTCAGTGTTTTCCAGTATGCACAGAAAAAGGAGCAGTGGATATACAGTGTGACTTAATGATATGGTATGATCGCAGTCAAACTAGATGGGACGATGAACATTTAAGGTCTGATTGTCTTAGAATTTCCGTTATGAAAACATCACCACATTAACTGATACAACACTGATATCATCTACCATTAAATGACTAAAGCATTTGCAGCAGCAGCAGCACTAGGAAATGGTATACCTTGATCAGATAGATAGAGAAGACCTATAAAACCCTAAGTTAACAACCTCCCAACCCTTTCATTGTACACAGCAGGGTGGGGCTTTTAAACCATAATACCACAGTTATACTTATTTACATTGCCCAGCTCAAAGACTTTCACCGTAACTGCTCTTACTGTTATCAGCTCTTCAGCTTGTAAGTCAAAAACAACCATAGTAATCTACAAAGTACATCCATAAATCTCTACAAATTCAATACAGCCTCAAAACTGCCTCTATTTGCAGCAAACTTTACTGGGCTTGACTTTGAGCGTGCTAAACTAACCTAGGACATTTTTATTGAAGGCTTTGAGTGTTGTGAAGGGTGTGGACTGCTTTACACTCAGCGCAATATTGTAAATAGAGAGTATGGATAGTGTATGTATAGTGTGTGTACATGTGTGTGTATATGTAAGTATAAATTAATCTGTAAATATTCAGTATTTCTATTTTGTAAATGTGTTTTTTTGTAGTTTTTAACTCACCTTTACATCTGTGTAATATGACGTGACAAAAAACGTGATTTGATTTGACTTGACTGGACAGAGCATAGTTGTTAAACTTTCCAGTCAGATACATCTGGAACATGGTGGGTCGACGTTCAGGCATATTCCACTAGCTTAACACGAATTTAACCCAACTGTTACCACATGGTTTAGCAAAGGAATCTAGACAAGTTCACCTCACACAGCCCTGCCAGATGCACAACTCGTTACAGCTTGAAATGATAAAGCAAGAACAGATTGTCTTTGGACACCAGAATTCTTGTAGTTTCTAGCTTCTAGTGCAGAGTGTGAAACCACTTCGGTTTGTATGCATCCCCCAAATAAGCTGATTAGTACCTAAAGAAGCTGTAAGAATTAATGACCTAAACATTAAGACAAGAGCCTCACCACAGCTCGATGTAATCTACTACCTGTAACGACTCTGTTTATCTTTAGATAAAACGCCATCTTTAAATCACACTAGAGAATGCAATTGCTTGTATATTTACTGAAGTCTACTCATCCTTCTTCAGCAGCTCTTTAAGAGAGTTCACTTTATTTCACATTTAAGTACCTTCAAAAGGTACCAACTGGGGCCTCAGACAGAATGTTCCTTGTAGCGTTTAACTGCCTTTGAGTGCTAAAATCCTATGACTGCATTTATGCACTGTGTCGAGAGTAGTCCTATCTAGTCCTGAGCTTCAGCTAGCTTGCTGAGCTTAGAGGCACAATAAATTAAGTCTGAAGCATGATCAGCATTCATGGTATATGTTGACTATTAACCATTCTACCAACTGACCTGTGGGAAGCAAGCTTTAATTTTAACTGACTACTACAAGTTTGTGTTTGTGGCACGTTTTGAAGGAGACAAATCAATTAATTTCAGCCATTTTATGCTTATTTAACAAGCTAGATCAACTTAACGCCATGAGGTACTGTAGTGAGCTAATCAGACTGAATACATCCACCTCTAAAGATTTAAAATCAGCCCATGAAAACACGGAAGGTACAAATAAGAGTAAGTGTTTCTATTTGTTTTCAGGTTTTAGTGTCAAATCAATAAGTGTACATAAATGGATATACACACCTGGTTAGAAATAAAAAAGAAAAACACTCACTTTTGGACCTAAATAAATAAATAAATGAATGAATGAATCTACATGTTTTGACATAAAACATCTAGGAAAATGTCCAAAACCCATCTAACAGGGATACATTAGTAGTGTCAGTAACTACGGTAGGGCAAAAAGTATTTAGTCATCCACTGATTGTGAAGGTTCTCCTTCCTATGAGAGAGGTCTGTTATTTTCATCATAGGTACACTTCAACTATGAGAGAAAAATTCAGGAAATCACATTGTTTGATTTTTAAAGAATTTTTTTTTTTTTGTAAATTATGGTGGGAAAAAAAAGGATTTGGTCAATAACAAAAGTTCAACTCAATACTTTGTAACATAACCTTTGTTGGCAATCACAGGGGTCAAATGTTTCCTGTAAGTCTTCTTCAGGTTTGTGCACACTGTAGCTGGTATTTTGGCCCATTCCTCCATGCAGAGCTCCTCTAGAGCAGTGATGTTTTAGGATTATCGCTGGGCAACACAGACTTTCCACTCCCTCCTCAAATTTTCTATGAGGTTGAGGTCTGGAGACTGGCTAGGCCACTCCAGGACCTAGAAATGCTTTTTTACAGAGCCACTCCGCTGTCCGAGCAGTGTGTTTGGGATCATCGTCATGCTGAAAGACCCAGCCACGTTCCATCTTTAATGCTCTCACTGATGGAAGGAGGTTTTGGCTTAAAATCTCACGATACATAGCCCTGTTCATTCTTCCCTTAACACGGATCAGTCGTTCTGTCCCATTTGCAGAAAAACAGCCCCAAAGCATGATGTTTCCACCCCAATGCTTCACAGTAGGTATGGTGTTCTTGGGATGCAACTCAGCAATCTTTTTTCTCCAAACACAACAAGTTTTTACCAAAAAGTTCTATTTCGGTTTTATCTGACCACATATTCTCCCAATCCTCTTCTGGATTATCCATCAGATGGGCCTGGACATGTACTGGCTTAAGCAGGGGGACACGCCTGGCACTGCAGGATTTGAGTCCCTCTCAGCGTAGTGTGTTACTGGTAGCCTTTGTTACTTTGGTCCCAGCTCTCTGCAGGTCATTCATCAGGTCCCTCCGTGTAGTTCTGGGATTTTTGTTCACCGTTCTCATGATCATTTTGACCCTGCGGGATGAGATCTTGCGTGGGGCCCCAGATCGAGGGAGATTATCAATTTTCTTACAATTGCCCCCACAATTAATTTATTCACACCAACCTGCTTGCCTATTGTAGATTCACTCTTCCCAGCATGGTGCAGGTCTACAATTTTCTTCCTGGTGTCCTTCAACAGCTCTATAGTCTCAGCCATGCTTAAGTTTGGAGTGTGACTGTTTGAGGTTGTGGACAGGTGTCTTTTATACAGATAACAAGGTCAATCAGGTGCCATTAATTCAGGTAACAGGTGGAGGACAGAAGAGCTTCTTAAAGAATAAGTTACAGGTCTGTGAGAGCCAGAAATTTTGCTTGTTTGTGGGTGACCAAATACTTATTTAAAAAAATAATTATTTACAAATCATTTTTTCTCTCATAGTTGAAGTGTACCCATGATGAAAATTACAGACCTCTCTCATCTTTCTAAGGTGGGAGAACTTGCACAATCAGTGGCTGACTAAATACTTTTTTGCCCCACTGTATTTATTATTTATTGGTTCCTCAATGTTGTTATAAAAACTATCCAAGAACCAGGTCAATACAAATCCAGCTGTACTGTTCTGTCTTTTTACACTCAACCTCAGCGAGACAGCACTCCTGCTATCCTGGCCGCAACATTCACTAAATATTCAGCAGAATCGTGGCCAAATAGAGAAGCACTGGTAAGCGTGCCCAGCCTTGAAACTTACACTTCACTCCAATTTAAATAAATCTATGTTGTATAATTTTACCAAAGCCCTAAGGAACCAAAACTATTATACTTTTCCAGCTGATTTAAGAGGCTGGCAAGCCCATTCAAAAAGTTTGTTAACAAACAAATTACAAAACACAGGAAAAAGACAAAGTGTTCTTAGATGAGGTACAACATTAAATATCAGGATCACTGTGCATTCTGATAGAACTTAATTAAAGAGTTCAACTACTAGAATAATTACTAAAACCTGCATTTCATACCAACAGCACTCATCTGCAGTACCTACACAAACATGTGTACAGTAGAATATCCAGAAACTAGGCCATTCTGAACTGCGCGTTCTGTTTTGAGGTATGTTTCTAAATGTTAACGTAACGTCAGGGCCTTAAGCCAAACTGCTGCATACATTTTGGCTCAGTCCGCTCCAGTTTCAAGATAAATAGGTCAGATTTGCCTCATGGCCTTTTATAATCCCCCTCATTCATCAAGGTCACAGGACGCAGCCCCCCCCCCACTACTTAAACCAAGAGTTAAGGAATTCACAACAGTTCAAAAAGTGTTTGCCCGCTGACGCACAACAATATCTACACCAAAAATCTCTTCATTGCATCTTCCGTAACTCTACTTGCTGTACAAAAAAAAAAATGATGTTCACTCTTGCCTATTTTACTTTATATAAAAAAAAAACAACAACTACAAAATGTGATAGAATGTACAAATAAGGAAGGCTACTTTACTCACCAAAGGAGTGGTTGATGACCTCAAAGAGAGCAAAGTAACTGGCCATGATGCTGTCCATGCCAACCTTCATCACTAGTGCCTGTGAAAGATGCAAAAGGACAATTCTGAATGCCTCCACAGCCAAATGTACAAGAGACACAGGGACACAAAGATGAAGCACTACTACTTTGACTTGTAGCTTTGAGTCCACCATGTTCAAAGTACCTCGCAAATATATTTATCATATATTACATACAGTAATTACATACAGTAATACACCTGAACAACTAAAATTAATTCAGCTTTAAGAGTGTTTTCAAGTTTTCACCTTTTGCTGTTTAGGAGTAATTTTCATGTATTCTTACTGAATTTCTCCAGCCTGTTTACGTTTCTCGGAAGATGCTTGGGAACTGCTATTCTCGAATAGTGCCATAGATCCTTACAGGATCTGCAATTTAACTTGAATATTCCAGAACATTGACCTATTTTTTGGATTAACCACTGGTGGTGCTTTGACCTTGTGTTTTCGCTCACCGTCCAAACCAGACTGAGGCAGGTGGCCTCCCTGGATATTGCCCATCAACTTTGCCCTTTACATTTATGGAGATGTCCAGTCCCATCAACTGTAGGGCTGGTAACTGATACTAGTGAATACTGGGATCATTTACATTTGTGATATCATGCATTCGTGGTCATCTTTTGACTTTACGTCACATGCCACTGCTGAGTGTTTCATTAGCATGAGGATAGTCTACGTCATTTGAAATCAAGCAACAGCCATGCAGATGATCTGCAGAAGATCACTTGTGCCCAAAACAAGTAGCATTTGTCTGACAAACCAACATGTTCCATGAGGAGAAATGTCTTTGCTCAGAGTTCTCATTTTATGTTACTGGCATGTTTCTGTAAAACGGATTCTGATATCTGTAGTGAGTCATGATAGTAGGCGAGTAGTGTGCAGGGTCATGTTTACTGTTTTTTGGTGGGAATTCAGTATGTTCATGTTTGAATGAGCAACTGTTAAATGCTCTCAATCAGGATCTATTAAGAACTACTGATGAATCAAATAATTTTACTTAAACATACTGAGTCCCCCCCCATAATTAACTTACAGAATATTCCATAAATGTACCATCAAGATGCTACAGAACAGACAACTGGTGCTTGCAAGTAATATGACTGTAAGAGATGAAAAGTGCTGTAACGCTCAGGAGATGAATCATGATATAACGATAATACTTATTTGTATTTGCAATACTTCTGCAGACGTTTATCTAAATTTTCATTATTGCTCAAGTCCAACACCCATACGGAAGTTTTAATGAGTCACAGGTAGAGTTCAAATGTAAGCCATTTGCGTCCTTGTTCGGGTAATATCCAATTTGTGTAAAATTGGAGCTCCACAGCACATTTTTTGCAAACACCATTTAAAATAAATTGCCATGATAACCAACAAAAACAATTTCATAGGACATCGAAATTTACCTGGTAAACTTGGTCAGTGGTGCTGTTCTTACGTACTCTCACCGAAATGGTGGTCTTGTCAGGCAGTGCTATTCGCAACTCTACATCCGTCACACCATTATAGTTCTGGAACACACATACAAGCCATTTTTGTTAGTTAGTGTTTGTTAAGGAGTTGAAGAATATAGAGAGGCAGAGACAATGCATTTGTGTGCGCACACATGCACACTTACCTCATCTGACTCCGACAGGAACTCTTGCATAATGTCACTCTCCCCAAGGACCCTTACCGAGCACACTGGAGGGGTCAGGAAACACAGTTCATGAACATACACACTATTATCATACATGTCCCACACTGTGACTCTAAACCAATCATGTAAATCTTTGAAGAATCAAAGCACAACAACTTCATTGTTCCGTATTATTGCCACCTTGTAAAATGGCAACTTCACAAGAAACGAACATTGACATCAACTTTCAATGGACATCACTTTAAGGTAAATATTTTATTTCAAGCCATTTTAGCATTTCTATTGATCATTTTTGACACAATGTAAAGAACTGCTGCCATATTTACATTTAATATTTTTAAATATTAAATATTAATATATTTAATAAGACAAAAACAGCAAAAATGGGCATACAAGGTTTTTGTGTGACCACACAGATATGCTTATAATGGAGTTGAAGGATGTGTGATAAGCTCCCCTTTCCTCACTAATTTTTGGCCTCTATTTATCCTTTCTAGTGTCTCTTGCCCTGCCTCACCTCTCTCCAGGTACTCTTCCAGTCCTCTCCTGCGTGCGTCCAGCTGTTGCTCGGACAGGGAGAAGGGCCATTTCCCGGGTAGCTTGGGAAAGGTGTAGGTGGCAAACTCTCTCTTCATGTTCTGGTTAAGGATGGCAAACTCCCGGTAACGCTTAGAGCACAGCTGTCTGCCGGACATGTAGATGTTATAAACCTGACAGAAGGAGAAATTGCTCATGTTCCATGTTGATTGAATTAAAGTTAAAGCATATTCACATGCTCTACAGAAAACACTGAAGCATAATTAGTGTTTATTTGCTTAACACACAACATAAGAGGGGTGGTCAAAATCTTACAACCACCATTAAATATTGTAACTGCAAAAGTAATGGCACAATATACATTACATTGATATTTAATAAAAAAAAAGAAAAAAGAAAAAAAAAAAAGAGGGAGATTTGCAACTTAAAATAAACAAAATGTTTATTTTGAGTCGCAAGGGGTGCCCAAACATTTGTAAAAAATTATTTTAAAAAAGCCTAATTCTCAAAAGTCATCAAATTTAAGATAAAACTTTTCTTTAAAATTTTTATTAATTTTTTTTTTTTTTTTTTTTTTTTTTTTTTTAAATAAAGGGGTTTCTTTTGGTTCTTGTTTGGGGGACTTTTGCTGATCTTTTCTTGGGTTCTCTTGCATGAACTGCTCTTTTGAGCTTTTGAGGTCTATCCAAAGATTTTCACACAATGTTTAAGTTGGGGGACTGTGAGGGCCATAGCAAAACCTTCAACTTGCATAGACCGTTCGTTGTGGGTATACCATTTTAAGTACTGAGAATCACTATCCTGGAGTATCTATAGTCTTTTCATCATTTCATCACTGTCTGATGTTTGCTTCTACAATTTGAGAAATTTGCTGTGAATATTGAATCAAGAGCGTCCCCAGCCTCTATATTAGCATTAGGAGTGGCCATTCAACCAGTATTTGAACTATTTCTGCTATGTATAAATTTACAGTTGTTGGAGAAAAGTGAAGATGCATTTTTAGGTTTTAAAAATGTTTGTTAAATGTGAGTTCAAAAAATAATAAAACAAATCATGACTAATCTCTATTATGCACAGATGTTTCTTTGCATTATTGACCTCCATGAGAAAGCAGCTTTCGCCCCCCCCTCCTTTTACTGCTACCACTGCTCAGAGAGGTGTGATTGGATGAAGAATGGCACACAATTTCAGTTTCCAAGGTATTAATCCATGTACCGTCCAGGCCAACGGTAAACAATACCTCCTTCACATTCAAACCGAGGCGCTGAGAGTCTAAAGAAGGCCCTGAGGCTCATCAATTACATTACAGAATTAGAGGGCTCCAGAAAAAGATTACCACTGTTTAAATATGCAATTAATCTCACCAGCTAATAAGCAATTACATTAAAATGATACATTAGCTGATGTTTTCAAAAAGAAATGAATGTTGGACAATTAACGCTTTTGAAAACGTTTCACCTATTTGCACTGTGTGTATATTTATTGTGTTGATTGGTGTGATTTAACTGTCAAACTCACCACAAATCTCTCTCCATGCTGCTCCACATGTTTATAGGTGGGGATAGAGATGGGTACCGCCTGCTTGTCGCTGTAGTCGTAATTTGGCGGGGCAGAGCCATCCTCGCCCGGGTCGAGGCCATCCACTTCTTGTGGCGGGACGGATAGCACGGCCAGCACCAGCTCCTTCTCTCCTGCACGGATCAGATCCACCACCTGCTTGTGGGTAGCACCCTCCACACTCACTCCATTCCTTCACATAGAAGGACAGAAAGAGAGAGAGAGAGAGAGCACGAGAGATTCATCACAAACTGTCTATTAACTAGTTAAGTGAGATGACATCTTCAAAAGCACACAAGTCTTGACATGCTACAGAACGTTCTGAAGCCAGACACCATACCTAGACTAATACAGACATGGACCACACATTAGAGGGAAAGACACTACAGGAAAACAAAGATGAAACAAAGATGAAACAAATATGACACAGACAGCATAAACAATAACACAGACAGACGACAGATGTTAACCATCCACTGTACCATATGTCAGTCGGCCTAGGCTAGACTAACTTTCGAAACACTTTGTAATCTGAGAGCAGCCACACACACTGGGCTGTAGATTCAGCTCCAACTGTAAGCCTATAACGGCTATAGCTCCCATTCGGCATGACATGATTCAGGTTACACTGTGTTGGGTTCAACCGAAAACGTTCACACGTGAGCACTTGCAGCAGTCCCAGGCGCACAGGTGTAGGTCGGGGCAGAAAAGTACACGCCATCTGTCCACTTTCCACCATTACTAATTCATTACAGGGAAACGGAGGGAGAGCGAAAGTGAGAGGATACATTTGAGACCAAGTGTGTATGAGGAAGAGGAAAAAAAAAAACCTCAAATGAAACAATGTTGAAACTATCAACAGGACAGGCAAGAGACAACTCACTGGAGGCTCATCACGTGGCTTTCATTCATGTCAACGTCTTCCCAGTCTTTCCAGGCTGCATGCTCCAAAAGTCCACAGTGTGACGCTACTGGAATCTGAAACCTTGTCCACATTCTGCATCGAAGGCTTTTTTTTTTTTTTTTTTTTTTAATAATGATACAGGCACATGATTGAAAGTACAACAAACAAGTGTGAGTGATTCGAAAGCATCCACTTCACATGACCTGAACAAGCTTACGGCAACACTTTACAAGAGAGTAAAGTCACACGAGCAGCTGACAGTAAGAAGCCTCTAGATTGAGAGTCACATACTAACGCTGCCTCGTTTGCGGAGGCATCAAGAGGAAGAAAAGAAAGAACGAAAAAAACAACGTCAGCAAAGTAATCTGATCAAAATGACTACGAAAGCAGAGCTTTTGTAAGAAATCTAATGACTTCCCTTTATCAACATGTCTCTGTTCTGTTCCTGGAGTTATTTTTTTCTTACTTCTTCTGTGGGAGCAGCAAAAATACAATTAAAAAGAAACGCAAAAGAAAGAAACTGAAATAAAAGTCCCCCAATCCCTCAAAGAACCAGTCTTGGGCCACTTGGGTTCTCATCAAAAGTCAATCACCAAGTCACCAATCAGTCAAAACAAAAAGGTCCCCTAGTTTTTTTCTGTTTATAAAAATGTTGCACTAGCAAAAAAAAAAAAAAAAAAAAAAAGTAGCAGCAGCCACTTTAAGACAAAGTCTGTTTTTCTCTCCAATGTTATACAGTTTGTCATGTTAACGAAGTTCCTTAGGGCTCTTTAGTACATGCAATGATTTTATATATGACCTCAACAATGCAAAGAACCAGGCTTCTCATGAGATTCTACTACGGTTCTGAGTCAAATAATCACTTTTCATTACATTAAGAATCCCAGAAGTCATGCGGTACGTGTGGTGCGCCAGAATCCTTATGTTACAAATGTCTTTATTGTCCGTTTATTGCTTAAATCAACTTTAGACTGACAGAGTTTGAGCTTTTTTAGCTTGTTGCACAATCTGAACCATGCATTTAAACGAACCAAACGTACAGTTGTGCACGGGTTGACTCCTGCCCACAAAATCTGCCCGCTCGACCCATCAACGTCACGCCGTCCTCGTCTGTCCACTTCAGCAGTGTAATTAAACTGGTTTAATCGGATAAGGTGCAGCATATGTTGAATAACTCATTCAGTAATGTATAACTGTATTCAGAATGGGACAGTATCTGAATACTAGTTTTTAAGAATGCATCGCTACTGATGTATTTAGTCTGTGATTATATGTATTGTGATAAATATTGTCCTTGAAAAGGTCTTTAAATATTGTGACATAGTATTTATAGTAATGTTACATTTTACAGCTTTAACATTAACTTTGTTTACATGATCTAAATCATAGTTTAATACGAATATCAGGACAGTGTGATTTAATAAGACCTTCTAGTTATCACATGGATCACGCAGGACCCACTGACACACCCGCCTTATTCGGACCAAACTTTGAGCTTTCTGTAATATGCGCGCCATGTGTCACCTTTTCCCCCCTTTTTGGTTCGATTGCAGATATGTCAGTATGAGCGTAAAAGCAAACCGGGACTAAAATGTAACAGTGTATCCTTTTCTTGCTTGATCTGGACCACAGAAACAGGACTACAAGTATAAACACACCTTTTGTGAGTGTAGTGTGTCAAAAACCACATAGCACCCAAAAGGGCTCGACTATCATTAGTCAAATAACCAGTACTATAGGGGTGGCCCATATGGTAAAAAATATTACATCACAATATTTAAAGACATTTACACAATATTTATTGCGATACTTTGACAGATTTGGACAGAATGCATTAGTAGCGTCAGATTCTTAAAAACTGTAATGTAACTGTAATTGTAATGAAAAGAGCAGTTGGGCAAAGTTCTTTAAACTCTGATGATATCCATGATACACTCACTTGTATTACAATAACAAAATGTTATGATTTTGACAAAATATCACCATATTGCCCAGCCCTAGTATTATACAGAACAAATGAAGTCTAATGCTACAGGAATATTAACTAATAAGCTCCCATTACTTGTTAGCTACATCAACACGGCCAATGGTTCTATATATGGCAACTCAAATAACTATTTGGGTGTTGAATGGGTCTTCAACTTGATGGAAAGCCATTTTCAGATGGTGCGTAATCCTTTAGTGTCAAAGAGGGACCCTTTTCGCTCATGGTGTAACTTCAGTAAGAAGGCCAAAGAAGCAAACATGCCCAACATATCTTGGCTGATTGATTACACTCAGAGTACAGGGGAAAATTGTGCACACTTGATTTTCCCCAAACTATTCCAAACAGCCATAGCAAGCATACAGGGGAGTTCACAGCAAGAAACGGTTTTATACGGCAGGTATTCTAATAATAGTGTGCAGTACATCACAGAGGCTTACGTAATGCACAGGCCCTCAGGATTCCAACTATAGTCATAGGAAGGGAGGAGATGGGACGGTTCCTCCACAAAATAAAGCTGCCTTTTCCTGAACTGAAGTTCAGTTCGAGCGCTTGTCAGATGCAGGACGCCTGAAACTTGTTTTGTGCATGGTTTGCTACTGTTAGCAGTACTGACCAACAAGCTGTGTTGCTAGTTTTCTTCTTGTATAACAATTCCCATGAGATGTGACCTACCAAGCAGCCTAACAAACACACACACTCTACTGACGCACAAGCCTGTACAAATCAACCATGTTATTATGCACACGAAAGAAAATACTTCTACCAACATCAGTTGTCATTACATGGTTGCGCTGAAGTCAGCGAACAGCTTTCTGCTGCTGATCAGCAAAACAACAGACACAATCTTTTCTCCTTCATCATCTTTAATTTCAGTCTTTTTTTATGATAAAATGTAAATGGGCTATATATACACACACCACTATCTCGTCATTGTGCCTTCTTCGCTTAGGCACCCTAATCTGGCCATCACAAGCTCAGAGAAGATGAATGAATAAGGCCTTGATAAGCATAGTGACCGCAAATTCCCATGGAACCTCATCCACTCCTGCAGCGCTCTGGTGAAGTGTACAAGTAGCAGTGATTGACTGGCCTGAGAGGTCACGAAGACGTCCCATCAATCAACACAAAGGACATCCCGGTCCCCGTCCGTCCGTCTACTGCGGTGTAGTTTAACCGCTACGTATCAAAACAACATTAAGGCTAATAACATGCGGCCTAGCGGCGGCACGATTTATAACAGGGACTCCCAATCCAGTCCTGGTCCCCAGGACACCATGCTCTGCATACTTTAGCGCCTCCTCTCCTCACCTGACACAGAAAACTACACAGGACTGAATCTGCTCTCTTTGGGTCAACACATAGTTGTCCAGTGTTCTTAATGTTCTGACAGTATCCACAATCAAGCATATCCTGCTGTCATTTCTCACCTTAACGACAACATAATCTTTATACTGCTGCCCGTAGTAGTAGTAGATGATCAGGGAAATTAAAAATGTGCATAGCATGTCGGGTCCACTGGTTTACAATGGCTTGAAAAGCTCAATTCAGGTTGAGGCCACCTCCATTAGCATACTATTAAGTACGCATCACCACAGTGTGAAGATGTCCAATTACATAAGAGAATTCTTCACACATCCTGCTGAATATATCTGGAACTGGCAGCATTCAGCTCAGCTCTCAATGTGGCGTACACTCGGCGATGGCCTTCGAGGCACTTCGCTTCAGTTTAAACTTGGAAAAAGGTTTTTCAGTTCTCCTGCTACTTAAGTGGACTGTTATGTACAGCTGTGTGCAAAAGTCTGAACTCCCCTGATCAAATGAGATGCTCTGCTGACTTGTAGAGTGAAAATAAGTAAGTACAAATCCTCAAAAGAGAAATAATCCCAACATATAAAATGTACCCTACTCTTTGTACTGGTGGGAGGCAATACAACAACATTTTATTGCAACAATTGAAATTGCTATTGTGACCCACACACTTTACTTACATCCGTATATTGTACAGACATCGTCAGTGCTTGACCATTGACCGACTGCAAGTTTCACTACAAAAAAGCCTAATAACGCTCTTTTCAGTGAAGCAAACAGTGAGTAAAACCCATTGTACTAAGTATGACAGCAGCTGCTGCGGTCCAAAGCCTAGGTTGCTGCCGAGGAAGGACGAGTACCCGGTAGAACTGTCCTACAGAAACTCCTTAGTAGCCTATTGGTCACAAAAACGGAACAGTCCAACAAGCCTGCGTGGTAATTTCACCGAAAAGGTCCTGCCTCCTGCAATTGCGGAGGTGCTTATTTTGTTTCTAGGCTTGGGCTTTGGGACACAGCTAGAATTTCTCAACCCTGCTTCTGGAGGCCTGCTGTCCTGACTTTTTAAGTGATTTTCCTGCTCCCGGCACACCTGATCCAACTAATCAGCTGATTAACAACCCTTTATTGAGTTAAAGTGGGTGTATTAAGGCAGGAAATGCACTAACATGTGCAGGGCAGTGGGCCTTGAGGTCCAGGGTTGAGAGACATTTTGCAATAACTAAACTGTGCATCATGTAAATGTCTTTAGATATAGACCGTAATATAATATTTTAACCATAATGCCCAGCCCTATATTGTGTAAAATGAAGCAAATACGCAGTAATTGTACATTTAAAACGTGCAGACGCTTGCTCTCGTACCTTTACACAAAACGAAACACCTCATTTAACCAGGGATGCCCAAACGTTTGCTTACGACTGCAATGTCAGGTGCTAGTTGAATAGCCTGAACAGACAGATTAGTGGTGCAATGACATGAAATGTGGGCAGATATATACATAAACATCCTCAAAACCTAAAAGAAGAATGTAAAAAGTCTGTAGGGCCAAGTTCAAGAAGCTCATCAAACATATGGACCGGACGTCGATAGATATAAAGACTAATGAGGCGCCGACCTCAGTGTGAACCCCTCCTTTACAGAATCACACTGAAAAGGCCACACAAAGGAAACATCCCACACAGTGTAAACTCGATCAGGTTTAAAAAGCAAACATAGGTGGTCAAACACAGATTTAGAAAATCCCACAAGCCTGACAGCTGCAAATCCCCAGAACGAAACCACTGAAATGAATGAAACCAATGAAACCACACAGCGTCCACACAGGTTTACACAACACCCTCATTATTAGGCTATAAAGCAACTAACCTGCATGCCCCTGTCTGGAAACGAGAAGGCATAAAAATAAGGCAATAAAAAAAAATACAAAAGATCAGTGTGCTAAAAAAAATTATTTGCCTCAATACAAACACTCAGTGGAAGTCTTGAACACAGCAGGTCTGCGGTTCCAGGACTGACAGGGGGAGACTGGGGTCTCTGTAAACCTCAGTGCTGACAACATTTAGTCAACATAGGGCAGCTGAAATTAAGCCAGGTCGACCCACAGAGCCACTGCAAGGGGATTTATGGATAAAAGATGGGGGGAATCACCTGAGAAATCACCTGAGGCTGTGCTCCACTAACCCAGTGTTGTGTTGTGTTCTCGCCAGCCGGTGGTCCTACACCGCCGACACGGGCAAGCGACCAGAGCGGACATGCTAGCTATCTAGCTGGCTCCCTCTCTCTCTATCTATCTATCTCTCTATCTCCAGGAAGCTATCCTAGCTAGCTCGGTTCACTCAGCTTCATTCAGGCTGTAATTCCCTCACTGTCTGTCTGACTGACTGTCTGTATAACCAGCTAACGTTAAGAAAGGCGGTGTTGTGAGGTTTCCACCCAGTGATGTTAAGGAGTGCTCGGCGGGGTCCCGGTTAGCGAGCGGGCTAACGGTCTTAGCGTTCAGAGGACTGCTCAATATTGATGAGACAGGGCGGTTAGCCTGTGAGCGACGGCCGTGAGCTAAAGCGCCACACGCGGCTGTGAAGGAGGATTCAGAACAAATGCACTTACACCTCCAGAATCCGGTCTCCTTTGGATATCCCTGCCCGGTCCGCCGCTCCGCCCGGCAACACGGCGCTGACGTGCTGGAGCGGCGCGTACAGCTCCCCGTTGATGCTCCGCAGTTGGCCGCCCTCGCTGACCTGACCGCGGACGTTGAAGCCGTAGCCCGACTCCGACTTCACGATTCGGACGATGCGAGGACCCGCCGTCGCTGTGGCCGGGCCGGCGGCGGCGGGTCCGTTGCGGGGCGCCGCGCTGAGCGAGGACGGTGGTGGTGGTGGTGGTGAAGGAGTAGGAGAAGGAGAAGGAGAAGGAGAAGAAGGAGGAGGAGCGGGCCGAACCTCGTCTCCCTCGGTGTCCGCCATCTTTTTCCGACTGGCACGCGCGCTCAAAAACAAGCGCAGATAAGCGCGAGAGCGGCGCTGTCGTCGCTCCTCGCAACCGTCACGAGACCCGCAGTGAGGGGGAACAGTCAGCTACTGTGGGGGGTCTGACCGGAGCAGAGGGGCTGAGACTGAGAGATCAACGCCTCACACACACTCCAACACAGCGCAGACACACTCTCAGATTAAAGAGAACAGCAGATCAGACAGTTGAACCGTGATGTTCACCATGTTCCATCTATTAGGCTGTTAGGGACCCTTACTTGGAAATAGGAAGGGAAAGTGACTGTGATCCTGTGGACCCCAAAACACGAGGCCATTTTAAATCCCCCGAACTGGTTGATAACAGTCTTTGCGTATTTTATTTACACCCTACTTTCCATTCCTATACACGCTCCCAGCCCACTAGGGGACTCGCGCATCACCTACGCCAAGCAGGCCTCATGGCCGCAGATTTTTCCTCTGCCAGTGTCCACAGTATGGTCACTCAGGCTAAATCCCTAGCCATGTCTTCTCCCCAACGTCTGCTCCCTCAAAAACAATCTGGCCTGCCTGAGACCAGAGCTAACCGCACATCAGTAGGCGAACTCAAAGGCACTGTGTTGCACGAGGAAGCCAAACCAGGGGAAGTGAGTGGGTGTTAGGTAGGTGCTAGGCTAAAAGCAAACCCAGCTACAGTCTCCTTAGCTAGCTAACCACAAACTGCGCCTGCCCGGGTTTCCCCCCCTCAAACTACTAGTACTACTTACTACTTAAATTCCCCGGCATCTTTAAGACTTATATACCTGTTGCAAATCATCAGTTACCGCAAATGTTTACACCAGATACCGAAAGCAAAGGTTTACATACTTTTGACAATCACAGATATTTCATTAAATCTCTCATTAAATAAATGACAAAGTCTGATTGGTTGGTCTCATTTGTGGGATTTGATTTGATCACCATGTACTTATCAAGATGTGGCGCTATAGATATTTCAGAAATCTGTGGGACTATTGGGTGTACTGGACACATAGCTAGAAATGGGAACATGGCAGGGAGGTTCATTATGAATACCTCGTAACAACATGATCAGACATCATATGAGTTAGGAGTCATCACAGACGTGCCTCAAACCACATCCAGCTGACAAGTCATCTCAACAAGGTCTGGCTTATGTGGTTTCTGAAACTGTATGAACCATAGAAAACATATAATGATCACCCTATATATATATATATATATATATATATATATATATATATATATATGATATATTTTTGATCAATTGGAGATCGAATTGGTGCCACTGATTGAATTGGACCCACTTTTATTGCTATAATGATCACTTTATACAAAAACACTGTATTACTTATGGCTAGAAATGATATAATGAACCAAGAACTAATGCAAATTCAAGAAAACAAAAATGACCTAAAATGAAACTAAAAGGATAAGACAAGAATATACAATAACAACAAAAAAATGGCCAATAAAACAAGACAAAACAAAAACAGGCAAGTCTTGTTGTGCTGGACCGCCATTGGTTGTGTAGAATTGTAAATAAACTTTAAAAAAAGATGCTGTGATGTTAAAAAAAAATATTAAAGGTAAAGGTGCACGTATTTGTCACTGTACTACGTACAGCGAAATGTGTTCTCCGCATTTAACCCATCTGTGGTAGTGAACACACACACACGCACACACACACACTAGTGAGCTAGGGGCAGTGAGTGCACACACACCCAGAGCGGTGGGCAGCCAACTCCAGCACCCGGGGAGCAGAGAGGGTAAAGGGCCTTGCTCAAGGGCCCAACAGTGGCAGCTTGCAGAGCCCGGGAATCGAACCCACAACCAATAGCCCGGCGCTCTAACCGCTGAGCCACCACTGCCCCATAACTATTATGTTCCATGTAACATTTCTGGTAAAGGACTCAATTCTTTCTCTCGGAGGCTTAAGATGTAGACCACATCTTTAATTGACCAGGTTTTAGATGTGAAGGTGCCCAAGTGCCCATGGCTGAACATGACTAACGCCACGTTAGCAATGCTGGGTGTTAATGGCGCAATAGCAATGCTATAATGCCATAATAGCAACGCTAACACCACAGTAGCGATGCTGATGTTGCAGTAGTGATGCTGACATCACAGTAGCGATGCTGATGTTGCAGTAGTGATGCTGACATCACAGTAGCGATGCTGATGTTGCAGTAGTGATGCTGACATCACAGTAGCGATGCTGATGTTGCAGTAGTGATGCAAACACCACAGTAGCGATGCTGATGTTGCAGTAGTGATGCAAACATCACAGTAGCGATGCTGATGTTGCAGTAGTGATGCTAACATCACAGTAGCGATGCTGATGTTGCAGTAGTGATGCAAACATCACAGTAGCGATGCTGATGTTGCAGTAGTGATGCTAACACCACAGTAGCGATGCTGATGTTGCAGTAGTGATGCAAACATCACAGTAGCGATGCTGATGTTGCAGTAGTGATGCTAACACCACAGTAGCGATGCTGATGTTGCAGTAGTGATGCTAAAACCACAGTAGCGATGCGTAGCGATGCTGATGTTGCAGTAGTGATGCAAACACCACAGTAGCGATGCTGATGTTGCAGTAGTGATGCAAACATCACAGTAGCGATGCTGATGTTGCAGTAGTGATGCTAACACCACAGTAGCGATGCTGATGTTGCAGTAGTGATGCTAACACCACAGTAGCGATGCTGATGTTGCAGTAGTGATGCTAACACCACAGTAGCGATGCGTAGCGATGCTGATGTTGCAGTAGTGATGCAAACACCACAGTAGCGATGCTGATGTTGCAGTAGTGATGCTAACACCACAGTAGCGATGCGTAGCGATGCTGATGTTGCAGTAGTGATGCAAACACCACAGTAGCGATGCTGATGTTGCAGTAGTGATGCAAACATCACAGTAGCGATGCTGATGTTGCAGTAGTGATGCTAACATCACAGTAGCGATGCTGATGTTGCAGTAGTGATGCAAACATCACAGTAGCGATGCTGATGTTGCAGTAAAGGTAAAGGTGCACGTATTTGTCACTGTACACTGTACAGCGAAATGTGTCCTCCGCATTTAACCCATCTGGTAGTGAACACACACTCACACACACACACATGTGTTAGGGGCAGTGAGTACACACACACACCCAGAGCGGTGGGCAGCCAACTCCAGCACCCGGGGAGCAGAGAGGGTGAAGGGCCTTGCTCAAGGGCCCAACAGTGGCAGCTTGCCGAGCCCGGGAATCGAACCCACAACCCTGTTATCGATATCCCAGAGTTCTAACTGCTGAGCCACCACTGCCCCACACTGTTAGTGATGCTAACACCACAGTAGCGATGCTGATGTTGCAGTAGTGATGCAAACATCACAGTAGCGATGCTGATGTTGCAGTAGTGATGCTAACACCACAGTAGCGATGCTGATGTTGCAGTAGTGATGCTAACACCACAGTAGCGATGCTGATGTTGCAGTAGTGATGCTAACACCACAGTAGCGATGCTGATGTTGCAGTAGTGATGCTAACACCACAGCAGCGATGCGTAGCGATGCTGATGTTGCAGTAGTGATGCTAACATCACAGTAGCGATGCTGATGTTGCAGTAGTGATGCAAACATCACAGTAGCGATGCTGATGTTGCCGTAGTGATGCTAACATCACAGTAGCGATGCTGGTGTTGCAGTAGTGATGCTAACACCACAGTAGCGATGCTGATGTTGCAGTAGTGATGCTAACATCACAGTAGCGATGCTGATGTTGCAGTAGTGATGCAAACACCACAGTAGCGATGCTGATGTTGCAGTAGTGATGCAAACATCACAGTAGCGATGCTGATGTTGCAGTAGTGATGCTAACACCACAGTAGCGATGCTGATGTTGCAGTTGCAGTAGTGATGCAAACACCACAGTAGCGATGCTGATGTTGCAGTAGTGATGCAAACACCACAGTAGCGATGCTGATGTTGCAGTAGTGATGCTAACACCACAGTAGCGATGCTGATGTTGCAGTAGTGATGCTAACATCACAGTAGCGATGCTGATGTTGCAGTAGTGATGCTAACATCACAGTAGCGATGCTGATGTTGCAGTAGTGATGCAAACATCACAGTAGCGATGCTGATGTTGCAGTAAAGGTAAAGGTGCACGTATTTGTCACTGTACACTGTACAGCGAAATGTGTCCTCCGCATTTAACCCATCTGGTAGTGAACACACACTCACACACACACATGTGTTAGGGGCAGTGAGTACACACACACACCCAGAGTGGTGGGCAGCCAACTCCAGCACCCGGGGAGCAGAGAGGGTGAAGGGCCTTGCTCAAGGGCCCAACAGTGGCAGCTTGCCGAGCCCGGGAATCGAACCCACAACCCTGTTATCGATATCCCAGAGTTCTAACTGCTGAGCCACCACTGCCCCACACTGTTAGTGATGCTAACACCACAGTAGCGATGCTGATGTTGCAGTAGTGATGCTAACACCACAGTAGCGATGCTGATGTTGCAGTAGTGATGCAAACATCACAGTAGCGATGCTGATGTTGCAGTAGTGATGCTAACACCACAGTAGCGATGCTGATGTTGCAGTAGTGATGCTAACACCACAGTAGCGATGCTGATGTTGCAGTAGTAATGCTAACACCACAGTAGCGATGCTGATGTTGCAGTAGTGATGCTAACACCACAGTAGCGATGCTGATGTTGCAGTAGTGATGCTAACACCACAGCAGCGATGCGTAGCGATGCTGATGTTGCAGTAGTGATGCTAACATCACAGTAGCGATGCTGATGTTGCAGTAGTGATGCAAACATCACAGTAGCGATGCTGATGTTGCCGTAGTGATGCTAACATCACAGTAGCGATGCTGGTGTTGCAGTAGTGATGCTAACACCACAGTAGCGATGCTGATGTTGCAGTAGTGATGCTAACATCACAGTAGCGATGCTGATGTTGCAGTAGTGATGCTAACACCACAGTAGCGATGCTGATGTTGCAGTAGTGATGCAAACATCACAGTAGCGATGCTGATGTTGCAGTAGTGATGCTAACATCACAGTAGCGATGCTGATGTTGCAGTAGTGATGCTAACACCACAGTAGCGATGCTGATGTTGCAGTAGTGATGCAAACATCACAGTAGCGATGCTGATGTTGCAGTAGTGATGCAAACATCACAGTAGCGATGCTGATGTTGCAGTAGTGATGCAAACATCACAGTAGCGATGCTGATGTTGCAGTAGTGATGCTAACATCACAGTAGCGATGCTGATGTTGCAGTAGTGATGCTAACACCACAGTAGCGATGCTGATGTTGCAGTAGTGATGCAAACACCACAGTAGCGATGCTGGGCAAGGCCGACGTGCTGCTTATGCCACAGTAGCAACGTTAAGTCGGCATGCTATCACAATGAACACACACACACTAATGCCACAGCATGTCTTCGCACCACTACCCTTTCCAATAATACCGCAAGCAAGTAGACCCAACCCGACCGCCTCAGCCAGTCAGTAAGCGAAATTGCCTCTTCTAGCTTGGCCCGCTTGGCAATCCGGCAGGATTCCGGAGTTTAATTGTTGGTCTATGTAAAGAGCTGGAGAAGGAACTGCAAACTGTGCAGTGAGTGAGTGGAGTTCATTACTGGGACATAGCAGCTCGCCTTTGGCTTGTGTGTTTGGCTCGATTTCCACTAATGAAACTTTTGCAATTCAATTATTATTATTTTAAATATGCAAAGAAGCACTAAAGCAACCAAATGATCCTTTGAGCTGTTATGGTTCCATACAGTGTGGAAAAAAGTGCCGGTACCCCCTTTCCTTACATGTTGCCCCTTTCTTTCTTTTTTTTTTTTTAAAGCATGTTCTTCTTGTGCTTATGTGAGAAGTAAATAGCATTAGCTCATTTTGGCTAAAGTGTGCTGCTATGGAACAGATGACGTTCATGAATAGAGTCAGTGTTCAGTGTTTACTTTAACCCCGTAGAATGCACCCAGTGCTCTAACTGTGCTAGAGAATGCATAGTTTGCAGTAAAACCTATTTACAGGACTAATGAGCTGTGGCAGTTCTCAAACTGAATCAGAACCAGCTGTTCTTAGTAGTTGGGAGAAGTCCCGTCCCTCGTCGAAATGAAGGCTCTGTTGTCCCACCTGATGTAGATGCATGTACATGTAGACCAGTAGTCATGGCGAGAGGGTGAGACTTGAACAGACATGTTTAATGAAATGTGGGACATTTGATGCATTTCAGAGAGAAGTGCCGTAACGCAGGAAATCGTCCCGGTACGGCAAAGAGTATAATGTAGAAGTGCCGGTACAGTGTACTCACTTTGAGCACTGGTTCACTGGTTGAATAACTGAAGAACTCTCTCTCTCAGTATCTGTGATCTCTGATATAAAGAATAAAACCAGCAAGTTATGCAAAAGAGCGAAGATGTTTGGTCAGACTGATGAGTTTCAGCTGCTGAGGCTGGGAGTTAATTCCCAAAAAAATCAATTCTCCAGTTCCAGACATTTGGGAATCAATTGTTGTTGGACTTACCTCTGTCGCTTATCTCTAGATACAGTAGCCTGTCTAAAAAATTTATTCTTCTAAAACACATATCAGTTGTCTGGTGCTGTTCTAGTATAGACGAACTGGAAAAATGTGTTACAATCAAACAACATCTCCAGTAGAAACATCTACCCACAGGCCAGAGCTGACAGACCGTGCAGCTACAGTTTAGCTGTCCCTGTATAGTCAACTAAATGAATGTAGCTGGAGTTCGCTCTTGAGATTGCCTGGCTGGTCAAACACATGTTCAAGACCCCTGCTCATCCAGTGTTTGTCCCCACTCTTCAGTGATGAGGTGCTTGACAAAGCCAGCCCAAGGCATGCTCAAATTACGCAGCCGCTTAGGGGTTAATAAATTCCTGCTGTTGGACAAATGCAGATATGTGCATCTGGTACCAAGGTGATGGTATGGGTGGGGCCCCAAATGAAAATCTGCTTAGGGCCCCATTAAGGCTTGGGCCGGCCCTGGTGCTGGAACATTGCTACGAGGAATGGATTGCGAGAGCATTAGCCATGCTGGATGATCAGTCCTGCTTCACCAACGCCACTCAAAACCTCACCTCCATCATACCAGAGAATTCAGAACGCGGAAGGGCTTTATATCCCTCTAGCCTGCCATTGTGCATGGTGACCTTAGGCCTATATGCAGCTGCCACAGAATGCCCCATTATACTGGCCGCAGAGTGCAGACTAGAATGGATGTCTGGTCATATAGTTTAAGTCCTAGAATTAAACTGACATCTTGTGTCCCTGCAGAACAGAAGAATGGGAGCACTTTAGCCTTCTTTCCCTAGGTCACATTGTTGCTAGTCCATTAGCGGAATGGAAATTGGTTGGTTATCCGCTGGTGGACTCATTACACATAGATGAACATGCATGCTGAAACCTTCCCCCTGATTGTGATTAGTCCACATGCCACATGGTTATCTGGTGCCGTGAGATTGTACCTGTGTTTCAGACACTGACAAGATGAGTACTACATTCACTATATGGACAAAAGTATTGAGACATCTGCTAATTCGTTGTGTCTTCTGAAATCAAGAGTATTTAAAAAAAAGAGTTTATTCTGCTTTTGTTGGAGTATCTGTCTCTACTGTCCAGGCAAGGCTTTCCACAAGATTTAGGCTGTGAGGATTTGATTGCATTCGAAGACAAGAGCGTTAGTGAGGTCAGGATGTCAGATGATCACCTCCCCACCTCATCCCATCTTCCCCAACTCATCCCGAAAGTACTGGATGGAGCACCAATCATCATTCCAAAGAACACAGTTCCCCTAGCACACCCCTGGCATTAGGCATGGTGCCAGTAGATTCATGTTTACCTGCTCCAGAGAGTCCTATTCTATTGGCATTTCCATATGCATTTATTATAAGGGGTCTCCACAAACATTTGGACATATGCTGTAGAGTAGCTAGGGGCTTATTTTATGTTGTAATTTTCCTATTTCTGGGCAGCCATAAAGATCCTGCACCTTGCGTCCGAATCATGTGTCACGGATCATACAGTAATAAGCAGAGAGTTCACTCTCTCTCACAATGCTGCAGAGCAAAACCATTAAAAGTCTGTGGTAGTATTTTGTAATTAATCCAGAATTTTACATGCCTGCCCACATGCTGTCAGTAAAACGGGCTTAATATGGTCAGACTTTGCGGTTTTAATAAGTACTCTGGCACGGAAAGCACTTTATTGTTGAAATGAAATTAGCGGAGGAAACCACGGCTTTATTATGGGACCACACCATAATAGCAGTTCTTTGGCTTGTGCAAATGGTGCGTGAGCAGTAATGACAGTTTTTATGATAGTTTGAATGATAGATTCATTTTTTTATTTACTTCCCATGAGCAGTGAACATTCAAGTGGATCAAGTATCCCAGATTGATACCAGAGATGGGTTGGGACTACTTACATTTAATGGGTTTCATGTACTCGTATAAAATATGGATGAATTTATACTTTTCTGACACCTTATTTGGTGTTTATTTACATTCTGTTGTGTTGGTGACAGGTTCTGTGCTGCAGGGGTTTATCTACAGGTCTGAGGCTTAGCATTTTATTGCAAACCAAAATAAATCCAAAATACTAGCCTGAGCCTAACATACTTGAGTCCCTGTGCTGATAGTAACGCATTCTGCTGGAGTTCAATAAGTAGTACATATTAATAGTAAATAACTTAATGAATATACATTTATTTTAATAGTAATTTTAACAGTAACTCAAAAAGATGCTTGTAACTGTGCCCCTTTTAAAGTGAATTTAAATATTTTGCATGAATTACTTTGTATACTGTCATATAATAAAGCAAACAATGCACCAAGTTGTATGTCAGTGTCCAGCATGTCTAGTCCAGTGCAACTAGTCCACATGCAACTGTGCATACACTTCACACTACCATGTTTACTGTAAATGTTGCAAAACATTCTGTGACAAATAAATAACTAACTGAACCGTGCAGTATGCACTGTGAAGCATGGGGGTGGCAGCATCATGTTGTGAGGATGTGGATAATAAAAACTGGAGGCCCGGGTTGCCTTCAACTTTTCTAAGTTTACCCATGTAACTCCTCTGCTGTGTTCTCCTCACTGGCTTCAAGATTGAAAACCCTGATGCTGGCCTCCAAAGCCAGGAATGGACCAGCCCCTCCGTACCTGATGTCAATGGTCAAAAGCTGATATGTACCAAGAGCCCTTTGAGCTTCAAGTATAGCTTGGCTTGACCCGCCATCCCTTAAGATCCAGGGAAGACGAATATCTCCTGGGTGTCCGAGCGGCAGAGTCGATTGCTGTCTTCAAACGCAGACTGAAGACCCACCTCTTCCAAGAGTACTTGGGCGAAGTGTAGTGCAGAGTGTTGTTGGTCTCCATACTGACTTTAGTATTTAGTAGTATCTAAGCTTAGAGTGATCTTTTGGATCCTAGCCAATGCAACGAACTAGCTAAGGGTATTTGTATGTCGCTCTGGAGAAGAGTGTCTGCTAAATTCCCTGATTGTAAATGGCAATGTAAAGGAACAGTGCAGAGCCAGTCTGCAAAGAAGAATGGGTTGAAAATCACTTAGCAAAGCATGTGGTCAGTCTGTGCAACAAGATGCTACCCCAGCAGGCAGAATTGGGTGTAAAACTCTGTAGTAAAGTAACATCTTGTGGGGGGCAGAGGTGGCTCGGTGGTTGGAGTGCTGGGTTATTGGGAAAAACTGGCTTCTGTTGAACGGCTGTGTAATTGCAATTGCCATGAAGTGCAGGTACAGTAATACTAGTTTATGTGGGAATAAACACTAGAGGGCACAACATGGAATTTCATGACTGCAATGCAACTCCATGCAAGACCAGAGATGGGGGAAAGTCATGTTGTGGGAGATGGTGATGCTTTTATTGAGCAAGAAACATCCATTTCACATTCTCTGACATTCTCAGGACATAGAACATCAGTTCAACACCTGCAGTGGCTTCCAGGTCCTTGTTCTGAACTCTGATGCCACCCTGTGGACACATAGAATGCACCTCAACACCCTGCCTCTCTCCACCACCACCACCACCACCACCCCCTCCTCACTACTCCGAATGTGATACTTTTCTGCAATAAGAAAAGACTAGAGAGACTAATCCTCCACTAAACTTAATAAGGCCAAAGGTAGGGTAGCTGGTCAGCAGGGTTATGCACAGAGAGACTTTTAGGTAGAGGCGAAAGCCTCTTTTCCTTTGGAGATATCAACCACGCTTCTTTAACATGATAGCAAGCACGTTAATGATCAACCTCTAACTGCAGGATAGTGAGTGAGATAGTATAGCAAGATAACTTCAATGAATGGTCACATTCTCTCTCACTGACTCAGACGCCTCTAATCAATTTGAAAAGTAACTATAGACAATTACTGTGTTGTTTACCATGTAGAAGGGTACTCAAAAAGGATCTGACAGGACATGAGGGTGTGTGACATGGTTTTATTATAGGAAAAAAAATTCTGCCTGGAAAATGACTTAACTTGAGACAGTTTCGGAGGAAGGACCACTTGTGTCATGGAAGCCCCACCGGGTAGGAGACATCCAAATAGACCCGTACTAGAGACTCAGGTTCTTGGTCCTCGGAGGTCGAACTTGCCAAGACAGAATTACATAGTACACCAGTCCGAACGTGGCCTACTTTGGATTGAGAGCCCCCCAATGTTCTTATGTGGTCAGCCATTGGCAACAGCTGAAGCTTGGGAGCACCCAGGAGCACCCAGGAGCTCTTGCCAGCACGGGAGAGACGGCGCTAGTCTCCCGGCCACAGAGCGAGAGCCTTCCAAAGAGACAGTTTGAGCAATTGCAATTGGAACAGCAGCTTGGTGGGTAATGCATTTTGGGATATTTGGCTGTGCCACGTCCTAGTGCGTCCTAGTGCAATAACACAGGTGGAACAAGAACACATCCGGGGCATTCAGACTGCACTCGGCTAGATGTGAACTTTTGAACGGAACAGCACTTGGGCCGCAACGCATGAAGTCCACAGAAGTAAAGTACAGTAAGGACTCTGCCAGTGTATTTGAGAGGAAGTTCAACATAAAATGCTGTGAGGCGGTCAATTTACATTAGAATAGTACATATCACCCAATCAAGGTGTAGCACTCCTGAATAACAGACAGTGTGGGCTTTGGGAGATAATAGTGAATGACGTTGGTGACATCTACAGGCCAGAGTGGGTACTGCAGTAATGAATTAGTCATTTTGCAGGCAGATAAAAATGCTGTATTATTATTATTATTATTATTATTATTGAACTCATCTTAGTTTGGTCGAATGTTCTCCTAACCCCTAACTAACCCCTTCTTAGTTCTGCATCTCAGCAACGACCAGTGAATTTGCTGCCTTCCGTCAGCTCACATTCCCTGTGGCTGAGACTCAGAACCCTCTCTGTCACATGATGTCCACAGAACAGGGGCAGTCCTGACCATGGAGCACTGGTGAATTACTGGAAATGAAACATATGATCTCAATGAGCCACTCATTAGACCTGCACAATTGCCCCATACAACAAAAGTGGACACATACATGCCCATGGTTTCACAGCTCTAGAGTGGCCGTCAGATCGGCAGATAATATGTATATGTTTGAACCCTGGAAAAGTTACAGGCGCCCATGCTCAGGAGTTTGAGAGATGCAGCCCATAAGTAGAAAAGAATGACACAAAAGTTCATATATTCCACGAAAAATAGCCAGAAGCTGTTTATAGACTGAGGTAAGAGCAAAATGGGAACCTCTGTGGTTTGAAGGATTTCTCTGTGCTCTGCAGACTCCCTGTGGTCTCCACCCTAAAACACCCAGGGTCACTGAGCAACCTTGTGTTTGCATGGCAACCAGTAACAGAGAGTGACCACAGTGAGGGCCACACCCACTCAAACAAAGCGGGCAGCAGGGAGGAAAGGAAATATGACAACGCTGGAAAAAACGGGGGATGTAACCGAGTCATTTGCTAGCAGTGTTTTTCCAGTGCCTCTCCGTAACGTAGGCCCTAGCGCTTCTACGCCACTGGCCAGAAGTCTGCAGGGTTGTGCGATCAGTGATAAAGACATGCTGTGAATTCTGCACCGGAGTGTCAGTGACCCAGTCAAAGCCCAATATGTGTGCTCAGACCACAAATGACAGGCCTTAAAGGGATCAATGCTTTTCAGTAACACATTTCCAAGACACTCCAGCATGACGATTTATAAAAATTTTAATTTTTGAATTGTTTAACAGGCTTTTATCATAAGTTTTATACATAATGTGTTTTGGAATTATACTCTCCAGCACTAGATTAGGGCTCGTTGCATTGGTTTCCAGCTATAGCTGTTGGGGTCTCGGACTGAAACTGTGCTTAAAAGCCCAACCCAACAGAAAATGAAAACACTAAATAGTTGCTTAAAGCCATAAACCATAAAGTATGCAGGGCAAAGAGCGGACTGTCATAAATAGGCATGTCGTACATAGTTTCCTACTGGACTTTTACCCCAAACCCTGTGCATTGAGTCATAGTGTGAAACAGGGCTGAGAATGTGTCATTCACGAATCTCTTTATCTCTTTCTTTTATTAACACAAACACACACATACACACAAAGCTCTCCTCCAGTTTCAAAGGAATTGGTACAATCGGTCATTTTAATAGACAACATGATTATAATTTTTGTTTTATATAAAAGTGTAAAACATTCTGTGTTGCGCCGCTCCTCATTTTCGGGCTCCTAGCTTCTTCAGGTGCAGCTGATAACACTGCTCACAGGCGATCGACAGCCCCACCACTAAAGACACGAACTCCTCGAAGCTCACTTCACCATCCCGGTTTGTGTCCAGGTCCTTCATGATCTTGTCCACTGTAAAAGGGTCCTTCTGAGACTGCAGGAAGAGACACAGACAGGGATCTTCACATTCTCCAAACAACTCCAGGGATTTGAGTAGTTTTGAAGCGTCACTTGTATCTTTCACATCTAATCGCAAACGTATATTTCACCTAATTCGGTTTATCGAGGTTTATTTTAGACCAAAAGAATCCCCAAAATAGTCCCTGCCAACTTAAAGAAGCTGATAGAACACTTCCAGTCCTTCATATTTACTTGCACATAAGTTTAGGCTCCCACTTCTTTCATAACTGAGGAACATTTTATTACCCCATTTTCTACTCAATTTAGAAGGCCAGTTACCCATTCCCTATTTAGATAAAGGATAAAGGATAAAGGTGCACGTATTTGATGAACTCGTATAGATGAACTCCCCCTATCCCTAGCAATGCCCCCCAACACTCGGAGGGTGAAGAGTAGCACGTCCTTCCACAGATGTGAAGCCAGCCACCACAGCAAGGTAGCCAGAGCACTCGAAAGTAAGTGCGGCTCCCCAGCCAACATCATGTGGGGAGGAAGTCTCATTGATTCAACCCTTAGAGAGCTAGAGAGAAATTGTGCTCTCCTAGACTCCGGCTGCTGATGGCAAGCAGCATGACCCGGGTGATTCTCGGATCATAGTGGCAGAGCCTTACTCCACTTGACCACTCGGAGCCTGGTTGAAGATCATCATTATCATCAATCCTGGCTCTTGCACAAGGTCCTTGTCCTGTATACTAATGGGGCTGTGGTGGCTCAGCGCTTAAGAGGGCTGGCTTATTGCTTACAGGGTTGTGGGTTCTATACCCTGGTCAACTAAGCTGCCACTGTTGGGCCCTTGAGTTATCCTCTCTTCTGCAGGGGTGCCAAAGCATTGCTCACCCTGCATTATATGGTGGTAAATAGAGTTTCACTGTACTGTAGAAGTATAAATGACAGTATACACACATTACACTGTAATGGTTGGACTGACATACTGGCAACATTTTTTCCTTTGGATCACATCCCGCATCCACACCCCCCCCCCCCCCCCCCCCCCCTCTGTGAAATAACTAGACAGAGTGGGTTTCAGCCTAGTCCTGGACTACACATCTTTTTGAATGGAGACTCTCCATTGGAAGGACAAGGCCGTAACAGGATGGGGGTCAGCCACAACAATTGTTTTTATACCC